>NC_090297.1:83498863-83801893 GCF_039906515.1 Pseudorca crassidens | reverse complement strand
TTCTTTTCTCTTTATTCTGTTCCATGGCAGTGAGTTCCACCATTCTGTCTTCCAGGTCACTTACCTGTTCTTCTGCCTCAATTATTCTGCTATTGATTCCTCTAGTGTATTTTTTATTTCATTTATTGTATTTTTCATCTCTGTTTGTTTGTTCTTTAATTCTTCTAGGTCTTTGTTAAACATTTATTGCATCTTCTCAATCTTTGCCTCCATCCTTTTTCCAAGGTCCTGGACCATCTTCCCTCTCATTATTCTGAATTCTTTTTCTGGAAGGTTGCCTATCTCCACTTCATTTAGTTGTTTTTCTGGGGTTTTATCTTATTCCTTCATCTGGTACATAGTCCTCTGCCTTTTCATTTTGTCTATCTTTCTGTGAATGTGGTTTTCGTTCCACAGGCTGCAGGATTGTAGTTCTTCTTGTTTCTGCCGTCTGCCCTCTGGTGGATGATGCTATCTAAGAGCCTTGTGCAAGTTTCCTGATGGGAGGGACTGGTGGTGGGTAGAGCTGGGTGTCGCTCTGGTGGGCAGAGATCAGTAAAACTTTAATCCACTTGTCTGTTGATGCGTGGGGCTAAGTTCCCTCCCTACTGGTTGTTTGGCCTGAGGCGACCCAGCACTGGAGGCTACAGGCTCTTTGATGGGGCTAAGGGGGGACTCCAGGAGGGCTGATGCCAAGGAGTACGTCCCAGAACTTCTGCTGCCAGTGTCCTTGTCCCTGTGGTGAGCCACAGCCACCCCCTGCCTCTGCAGAAGACCCTCCAATGCCAGTAGGTAGGTATGGTTCAGTTTCCTATGGGGTCACTGCTCCCTCCCCTTGGGTCCTGATGTGCACACTACTTTGTGTGTGCCCTCCACGAGTTGAGTCTCAGTTCCCCCCAGTCCTGTTGAAGTCCTGCAATCAAATCCCACTAGCCTTCAAAGTCTGATATCTGGGAATTCCTCCTCCCGTTGCCTCACCCCCAGGTTGGAAAGCTTGACGTGGGGCTCAGAACCTCCATTCCAGTGGGTGGACTTCTGTGGTATAATTGTTCTCCAGTTCGTGAGTCACCCACCCAGCAGTTATGGGATTTGATTTTATTGTGATTTCACCCCTCCTACCATCTCATTGTGGCTTCTCCTTTGCCTTTGGATGTGGGGAATCCTTTTTGGTGAGTTCCAGTGTCTTCCTGTAGATGATTGTTCAGAGTTAGTTGTGATTCCAGTGCTCTTGCAAGAGGGAGTGAGCTGAAAAAATTTTTGTAACTGTGCATGGTGACAATTGATTTATTGTGGTGATCATTTTGTAATGTATACAAATGTCAAATATTATTTTGTACCCTTGAAACTAGTATAATGTTATATGGCAATTATACCTCAATTAAAAAAGTAAAATATTTTAAAGGTCAGAGATTTGGGGGTTTTTTGTTTGTTTGTTTGTTTGTTTTTTGCGGTATGCGGGTCTCTCACTGTTGTGGCCTCTTCCGTTGCAGAGCACAGGCTCCAGACGTGCAGGCTCCGGATGCACAGGCTCAGCGGCCATGGCTCACGGGCCCAGCTGCTCCGCAGCATGTGGGATCTTCCCGGACCGGGGCACAAACCCGCGTGCCCTGCATCGGCAGGCAGACTCTCAACCACTGCTCCACCAGGGAAGCCCAAGTTTTTTGTTCTTATTGTTATTTTATTCACTTATGTATCCTCAGCATCTATAGCAGTGCCTGGCACATGGAAGGCACTCAAAAAATATTCATGGAATGAATAAATAAATAACTGATGCTATTAAAGTAGCCACCTACATGTGTAGATACACCTAGAAAGACAATTCCATTATCTTTATATATCTACATAAAACCAAGCATTATAAGATTTTTCTTAAATGCCTAATTTAGACTCTTCTGAGCTTATAGAAAAAGGGATCCTAGGTTTGAGGAGCTTATAAGTCTGTTAGGGAGAAAACACTCTACCATGAAATAATTAGAAAATAAAGAAATATAAAACAAACCATGAAACAGTTACTTAGACCATCTACACAAATTTCACAGTAAGAACAATGGCAAAGTGATCTTTACAGAAATCTTCAAGGTGAAGATGATTTGAATCAGGCCCTAAAGAACAAGTATAATCTTAGGATGGAGGAAGAAAAGCAAAGGGCATATGCAAGTTTCAAAATCATGACTCATGGTAAGATACGATAAAAATATAAGCTTGAAGGCATCCAAGGATTCACACTAGAGAAATTAAGGGACACCAAATTATGACACATTCTGACTGTCAGGTTGAGAATTCATGAATTCACTGTTTCATCAGAAAATATTTATGTAGTGTTTACCACGTGGTAGGAGCTATTCCAGGTTCTGGGGATCATAATGTGAACAAAATAAAGTCCCTGCCCTCATGAAACTTACATTCTGGTGGGACAGATAAGAAACAAGCGAACAAATAAGACCATTTGGAGAATTACAAGTGTTTTGAGAGACATAAATCATGTCAACCCTGGGAAAATTTAATATTGAACAAGGTGGTCAAAGAAGGCCATTTGAGTTGAGTCCTTCATGAGCATGGGAAAGGAACAATTAATAGACAAAAGATTTCAATTAATTCCTGCATATGACTATATAAAGAGTATGGAGATGTGATCACTGAGAAAAAGGGGCCAAGAAAGGCACATCACAGAATGTGCACAGAGGAGGTTACAGGTGGACAAAGGGCTGCCCTGCCCTGAAGTGGTCTAGAGAGGCCTAACACACAGACCTGAAGAAGGTCAAGTATAAAACATGGATAAAAACCATAGGGATTAACTGAAATATGGGAGGCAGTATAATCAATTCTAACAACCCCAGATAAAAATAATGGACAAAAATTTTCTAAACTTGTTTAAAACCATAAATCCACAGATCCAAGAAGCTCAACAAAAGCAGTGCAGAAGAAACATGAAGAAAACCACACAAGGACACATCATAATCAAGTTGCTGAAAATTAGTATTAAAGGTAAAGTCATAAGAGCAGCCAGAAGAAAAAAGATACATCTTGTAAAATGAAGGAAACATAACAATAACAGTTCACTTCTCACCAGGAATTTTGCAAGCTAAAAGATAGTGGAAAGTTCTTTCATGGTACTAAAAAGAGAAAAAACAAACAAACAAACAAACAAAACCAAAAACCTGTCAACCTAAATTCTTTACTCAGTCAATTATCTTGCAAAAATAATGGCAAAATAAATACTTTTTCAGACAAATGTGAGCAAAAAAATTTAACATCTTAGATGAAACGTGTAAAAGGCCCAAAGTTTCCCCAAGAAAATGTAGATTATCTGAATAGCCTTGTATGCATTTTAAAGTGTTATACTTAAAACCCTTCCCACAAAGACATATCAGGGCCTGGATGTCTTCCCTGGTGAACTCTACCAATTATTTGTGGAAGAAATAATCAGTCTCCACAAACTCTTCTAGAAAAATAGAAAATACTACTACCCAATTCATTTTATGATAAAGCCAGTATTACCCCAATACCAAAACCAGAAAAACACATTTTAAGAAGACTGCAGAACAATATATCTCATGTACATAGATACAAAAATCCTAAACATAATTTTAACAAATTAAATTTAGCAATATATGAAAAGATAATACACCATAACCAAGAGGGTTTCATTCCAAGAATGCAAGATTGTTTTAACGTTCGAAAATTCAGTTAAAGTAATTTACTATATTAACCAACCAAAAAAGAATAACAACATAACCATCTCAGTAAATGCAACAAAAGCATTTGACAAAATCCTACACACATTTATGATAAAGATTCTCAGCATTCTACAAAGAGAAGGGAACTCCTGCCCTCCTGCATCTATTAAAAAAAAAACAAAAAAACCTACAGGTAGCATTATGCTTAATGGTGAAAGACTAAATTACTTCCCCCTCATAATCAGGAACAAGAGAGGTACGTCCATTCTCAAGAATTATAGTCTTATAAGTATTATTATACTTATATTGTACTCAAGGCTCTAGATACTAGTGTATTAAAGCAAGAAAAAGTGAGAAAATTTTGAAAAAAAAAAAAACTGTAATTTTACACAAATGACATGATAATCCCCGTAGAAAGTCCTAAGGAAATAGAATGAAAGGGGTGAATTTAGTAAGTTCTCAGGGTATAAAATTAATATACAATTAATTGCATTTATATATTCTAGCATAAAATAATTAGAAATTTAAATTTTAAGAAACACTGTCATTTACAGTAGCTTTAAAAATATGATGTATTTAGGGATACATTAAAAATACATATAAGAGATGTTCACTGAAAACTATAAAACTTTGCTGAGATAAATTAAAATAACTTAAATTAATAGAGTGATACCATATTAATGGATCAGAAAACTCAATATCATTAAGATGTCAATTCTCCCCAAATTGATCTATAGATTCAAAACAATATCAATCAAAATTTCAGTTGGCTTTCTGTGGAAATTGACAAGCTTTTTCTAAAACTTAGGTGGAAAATCCAAGGACCTAGAACTGCCAAACCAATTTTGAAAAGAAGAACAAAGTTGCAGGAATCACACTACCTGACTTCAACATTTAATTTAAAACTACAATAATCAAAACAGGATAGTAGTGGTAGAGACAGACATACAGATTGAAGAAACCAAATAGAGTGCCCAGAAATAGACCTACACATATATGGTCAACTGATTTCTGAGAAAGGTGATAAAGTAACTCAATGCGGAAAGGACTGTCTTCTTAACAAATTATCTGCTAAAACAATTAGGTATCTATTTGCAAGAAAAATAAATAAATAAACCCTGAAGTATACTTCACATCATATAAGAAAAATTTAACTAGAAATGGGTCATAGACCTTAGTATAAAAATTAAAACTATAAAATTTCTAAATGACAAACTTAAAAAAATTTTATAACCATGAGTTAGGGGAAACAATTCTTACAAAGGACCAAAAAAGCATGCACCATAAGAAAGAATTGATATATGGGACTTCATCAAAATGAAAAATATTTGGCCTTCAAAAGGCACTGTCAAGAAAGTAAAAAGTCAAGTCATGCAGTAGGAGAAAATATTTGTAAAACGTATATCTGATAAAGATCTTTTAACCAGAATATGTAAAGAACTCTTAAACTCAATAACAAAAAGAGACACAATCTCACTTAAAAAAAAAAAAAAAAGAGTGAAAGATTTGAAAGGACATTTCCACAAAGAAGACACTGAATGGCAAATAAGCACATAAAAAAATATTCAATATAATTAGGCACCAGGAAAATGTAATGTAAAATAATAATGAGTAACAATACACATCCATTAAATGTGACAGTATCAAATGTTGGCAAGAGTAAGGATCCTCTGGAATTTTCATATATTGATGGTGAAAATGTAAAGTGTTATTACAATTTTTATTTTTAAAAAGTAGTTTGGCAATTTCTCATAAAGTTAAACACTTATCCAAATTTTCAGAAATTATTACTCCTAGGTATTTACCCCCCAAAACTGAAAACATATGTTCACACAAAGACCCAAATGTGAATGTTGTTAACGGCTTTATTTATAAGAGCTCAAAACTGGAAACAACCCTAATGTCTATCACCTGATGAATGGAGAAACAAATTTTGGTGCATCCATTCAAGTAATACTGCTCTTCGATGAATAACCAAAAAAACTAATGATATTTGCAATAAAATTGATGCATCGCAAAAGAATTGGGGGTGGCCAAAAAGTTCATTCGGGTATTTTTGTAACATGAAAAACCCAAACGAATTTTTTGGCCAACCCAATACTATGCTAAGTGTAATAAGCCAGGCACAGAAGACTATGTACTATATTGTTCCACTTATATGAAATTCTAGAAAAAACAAAACTATCATGACAAAAATTTGAACAGTGATTGCATGGGTGGATGGGGGAGGACTGACTATGAAGAGGAACAAGGGAGCTTTTGGAACGATGGAAATGTGACCAATAGTGTGACTGTAGTGATGTTTACACAACTATATACATTTGTCAAACATATTGTACACTTGTAATTGGTGAATTTTATCTTATGGAGATTATACCTCAAAAAACACAAAAAATATAATTTGTATATCTTCTGTACAACACTAGGGACCCCTTAATTACCAGGACTATGAATCACTAACGCCTGTCACAGTCCCCAAAACATAATAGAAATTTAATAAATGAGGAAATAAGTGAATGAAAAAATGAGCAATTGGTACAGAACTCAATATCCTATTTTTAAAAAAAAACATAGGGCTTCCCTGGTGGCGCAGTGGTTGAAAGTCTGCCTGCCAATGCAGGGGACGCGGGTTCATGCCCCCGTCTGGAAAGATCCCACATGCCGCGGAGCGGCTGGGCCCGTGAGCCATGGCCGCTGAGCCTGCGCGTCCGGAGCCTGTGCTCCGCAACGGGAGAAGCCACAACAGTGAGAGGCCCGCGTACCGCAAAAAAAAAACAAAAACATAAAGGAATGCTTTACAGACCTTCTGTTTGCCTTAAATCCTAAAAATACTTCTGTACTAGAGTTATTGAGATTCTTGAAAGACATTTGGGACTTCTTAGTACCAGTCTTGTTTTCCTGTCTTTAGAAGACATTGTGCTCCCTGGTAGCAGGCTTCTTTCTTAGCTTTGGCTTCTGTCCAGTAAAAATTCCTAGCAAGGTTTTACACACCTAGAGTATATTGATATCTTTATTATTGCTCTAAACTCCTAAAATTTTATTTATTGGTCAGTTTTCAAATGACACTCTCCAAGAACTCGTTTCATTGTGTTTCTTTGGCAACTTTAGATAGTTGTTTGGATGACCCAGAATAAAGTTTGATCCCAAGGTGAATCACTTCATATATAATTCAATCTTTAATAATCACAAATAGAGCCCTTTAGCTATTTTCTCCTCAAAAAACTAATTTTACTTGTCAACAAAGTCTGGGTCAGCAACATAGATTGAAAATGCAGACTTGACTTTGTTTTTTATTTCAAAAAAAAA
Source organism: Pseudorca crassidens (assembly GCF_039906515.1). Classification (NCBI taxonomy): domain Eukaryota; kingdom Metazoa; phylum Chordata; class Mammalia; order Artiodactyla; family Delphinidae; genus Pseudorca; species Pseudorca crassidens. The sequence continues at coordinate 83,794,931 of NC_090297.1, read as the reverse complement.
GAAAACTTGTAAGGCTTATTTCTTCACCAGAACAATATATATATTGTCAAATATAAATCAGAGTTCCAAATGAGCAGCTTCCTTCAATCTACTACACTCCACATTCAGAGAGTGAGACCCATCACATGAGGCACTGGGGTTCACCCAGCCATTTACACCACAGCAATTATTAATGAAGAACTAAGCTGCTAGTAGAAGAACAAGCATTAGCAGTCATCATATCTACATCCATGCTTACTGTCTCCCCACAGGCTGTGGCTGAGTACGATCCATCTCAAAACTGTGGGGAAATAAGGCTGTGATTCCTCGGGTTACCCCTTGGTGGATGAATCATCATGCTGAAGTGTCAGTTAAATGATAAGTTATACTGACAGAAATATTTGGGATTAGAAAAGTGCTCTTTTATTTAAAAGAGTAGAAAGTCTGACACAGATGCAGAAGGCCCACTCTGGTATAAACTCTTACAATAGCTGTCACAAACAATGCTTTGTGGACCCCCAGAGACTTAGAATGTTCTACCAAATGCCTGAGATCTTGGATTTACACTGGAAAACATGCATACAGATACAGTGCAGTATGATACACTCAGATGTAAATATTAGGAGGTAGTGATACTGGCTCAGCAAAAACATATATATAATAGAATGGTTATGAATGACAGAAGATAAAGAGAAGGAAATCTCCCAGAATATTAAGCAAAAAGACAAAATGGAAAAATATGACACAAAATAAGTCAAGAAATATGGACAAGCCTAGAAAATCCAAGAACTATTTAAAAGCAGTTACAAAAAGAGAAAACCAAAGCAATAAATAAATACGGAGGAGAAAGGTATTGAAATAAGATTAGACAATTTCCCTGAGCCTAAGCGCGTACGCGCTCACACACACACACACACACACACACACACACACACTTAAGTTTTCATACAGAAAAAGCCATCTGAGTGCCAGGCACAAAGAGTAAAGATGCACACTTAGAAATACTCTGATAAAGTTTCAGAACTTCAAACACAAAGAGAAAATCTAAAACTTGTGAATTTGGGAGGGGGGCAGGTTTCTTTACATACAAACTCTGAATGCTTTAAAAGAATGTCACAATTCCTTTGAGATTCCTAGGGAAAATTATTTTGAACCCATATTTCTATAACCAGTTAATTATCAATCAACTGTAAGGATAAAATCAAGACATTTTATGACATGCAAAAAATTAAAAAGCTTGCCTCCCACAGATACTCTTTAAAAAAAAATTACTTGCATATGTATTTCTGTAAAAATATGCCACGATGAAAGCATATGTCTCTTCTGTCAATAACGAAAAAAAAAAGGAGAACAGTTAGGAACTCAGAAAAGGAAACAAAATGCTTTATCAAAAAGTCATTCAAGTAAGAATAAAATTATAATGTAGCATGATTTCGAGTTATTGCCTAAGTCTAAGAAAAGAGATGCCACTTTTCCCTGATATTTGGAACATTTGCCATTAAATGTCACATGTTTAATGACATACGATTACATTTTTCTCTTTTAGAGTAAAATCAAACTACTTAGCTCTTCAGTGAATACCATGTATCTAATAATAAAATTGTGAATACTGTTTGAGGGTAATTATCTTCTCAAATCGACTTATATACAGCACATAGAAAAATTAATTATAGTTATAGGCCAGAAGGTAAATGTTTTAAAATCTTAATAGTATACAAGTAATACAGAGGTCCAGAGATCAGAATTGTGAAACAGAGTCAGCTGGGGCCTGGCAGTGACATTTATTTAATTAAGCTCCACCCTCCCTGGCAATGAATGACAGTCTAGAGTAGATCCAAGACACCAGGGAGCCCTATCAATGGGCATTTGAACATATAACAATGTCGTTACCGAATAATTTACTACACCTGTAATGCGCCCATCCACTCCCAAGACCTTTCACGACCTCACTCCCTTTTCCTTTTTCTCATAGTCTCTAGTAAACAGTAGCAAATAATTTGTGATTCCTAGATTTCATGGCAGTCTCCCATTATACAACCAAGTCCATATTTAGCTTCCATAACGATGCATCTCAAATATATTATGAGCCTCATTTTCTCACAAAATGAAAGTACACTCGACTCTAACGAACAAGATTGCTTTTTAAGTTCATTTGTACATTAGTTATTGTGACTCTAGAGTTTGTAACAGATAAACCTTGTAATCTTGTGGGCCTAACACATAGATTTATTTTTTGTCCAGCAGGGAGTGACAGCATAGACAGTTCGGCTTCATTCAGGGACCTAAACTAACAGAGGCTCTGCTGTATTCAATACATGACTTTCAGACAGCTTTAGGTGTAGACACCCAGCCAGCAGATAGTATTAGAGAGAGAATAAAGGGTTGTATGGCCATTTCATGGGACAGAATTAAAAAGTGGGATTCATCACTTCTGTCTACATTCCATTGGCCAGGACATAGTCATATGTCCACACCTGCTTGCAAGGGATTCTGGAAAATACGATCTAGCTAATTGTCAAGGAGGGTGGGGGATGCTAGTCTGGTAAACAACTAGCCAGTCTGCCACAATTAGAGTGCTATTTAAAGTTTTAAGGACAAAAATCTGAAATGCTTGCAGTGTGGTTAACCATTGGCTCAGCCCTGTCTCTTCGTTTAGTTCGCAAGTAGCTCTAGAACAGGAAACACAGATTAAACATCTTTGCTTTCTTAGCACCTTCACTTGCACAAGAGGTGCTTGAGAAAATCTTGAAGGAATTAATTTACTTAATTATGTTCTAGTAGCAAAGGCAAATTAATGCAGAGTGAAAAATAACCTCCTTCCTCAATGAAAAGATCAGGCCAAGTATTTGTGAACCGATTATATTTTTATTAAAATAACTACAATACAATGAGCCAATAATTGGTTATTCCAAAAATAGCTGAGTTCATGAATTTTAATATTTGTTTTATTACTGAATGTAAAAGCAATGGTAAAGACTGAATGCAAAATATAAGCATTCGCTCATTTTTCTTAAGAGAACAAAAACATGCAGGAAATGTTTAATGATACAATGAATTGGTAATTTCCTAATTTGCTACAAAAGAAGAAGCATTTATCAGGTGATGTTTACACGTGTATGCTGCAACAAACCATTAAAGTAATTGACCCAAATCCCATAAATCAACCAAATAAACCCTCAACTATAGCAACTATAGCAATAAGGGTACGTCAATCTCTAATTCACAGAGTTCAGTGAATGAATGAAAGAGGGACAGTAACTGATAGAGGTCAAACTTCAAATATAGGGATAAGCAATTCTGTAAAACAAGGGGCATAGTTCGTGACTCAGCAAACAAATGGGGATTGGAGTAGAACTGGAGAGAGAGATGCAAAAGAAATCCCAAAAGACATTCATCATTTTCCGCAGTTTAATTATGAGCCATTATCATATCTGTTAAAAATAACCAAAGAAGAGCATGAGAAAAAGTTTATGTGAAGAAGTATGTGGGTACAAAAAATTATGTTTGATAGACCCAGAAAACAAATACCCTTTATCCAACTGAGATTATTTAAACATGAATATCATGAAACAGATATCAATAGTATGGGTCAAGGAGTGGGCTGTTTAAAACTGAGATTGTGGGGCTTCCCTGGTGGCGCAGTGGTTGAGAGTCTGCCTGCTGATGCGGAGGACACGGGTTCGTGCCCCGGTCCGAGAAGATCCCACATGCCGCGGAGCGGCTGGGCCCGTGAGCCATGGCCGCTGAGCCTGCACGTCCGGAGCCTGTGCGTCCGGAGCCTGTGCTCCGCAACGGGAGAGGCCACAACAGTGAGAGGCCCGCATATCGCAAAAACAAACAAACAAACAAAAAAAAAACAACTGAGATTGTGGAACTTTGCTATCAGAGTAGATCTTAAGTGTTCTCACCACACACACACATACACACACACACACGCACACAGACACACAAGATGGATGTATTAACTTGCTTGTAGCAATCTTTTCACAATGTATACTTATATCAAAACATCACGGTACGATTTAAATACATACAACTTCTATTTGTCAACTGTACCTCAGAAAAGCTGGGGGGAAATCTGTAGTGGCAGAGGGTCACAGTTACTTGTAAAGATAAGGTCTAGGATGTGATCACTGAGTGAGTGGCTGAGAGGACAGTTAGGACCGGCTAATGGTGGGGGGGGTGGGTGGGGAGAACAGACCAGGAACTAAGAGGCCAGTTGACTGAAGGCTTACATATGCAAATAAACCATTTGCCAAGAAGGATGACTGGAGTGGTGCTGAGAGACTGACAGGGAGTCAGGAGCTAAAACTTGCAAAACACAGGGACCCAGAGCTCAGCAGATAACCACAACATGGGGAGGCAGGGTGTGGGTAGCAGAATGCAATGACATGAGATGCAAAGCTTGGTTTTCTTTTTATGGAGGGGTCAGAATGGTTTGTAAACATCAATGAAAATACAAGGAGGTAGGAAAGGTGTGTGAGAGAAATAGACACCAAATAATACAGCTGCAAGTGAAGCAGTCTCTTCAGGGAAAAGCCAGGAAAATACAGCAGACTTCGCTAATGATGGTCTATTGTGTTTCCTCCACGTGAAGAGCTTTCCATGCGTTGGCCCAATGCCTTCACTAAATGGTGCCTCATGATGCTTTCCTTGACTGAGCAGTGCATTCAAAAGTGCTAAAAGACAGAAAAACCAGTTTGAGGCTCCTGTTCTCATGTGCTTCATACTCTGAGGAAGAGAAGCCATAGAAAATTTGAAGCCTGAACATCCAGCCTTGTAAGCCAAGAGAAAGACCACTGCACCTCAGAGGCCAATTGTAACACACCACTTCTTTTTTTTTTTTTTTTTTTTTTTTTTTTGCGGTATGCGGGCCTCTCACTGTTGTGGCCTCTCCCGTTGCAGAGCACAGGCTCTGGATGCGCAGGCTCAGCGGCCATGGCTCACGGGCCCAGCAGCTCCGCGGCATGTGGGATCTTCCCAGACCGGGGCACGAACCTATGTCCCCTGCATCGGCAGGCGGACTCTCAACCACTGCACCACCAGGGAAGCCCCAACACACCACTTTTTAATTTCATTTGCTTTTGTTTTATATTTGGGAAGTGCTTAGCTTGTTAAAATGGAAGTTTGGGGTTCCAGTAGTGCTTAGGCCATCCAGTAATGAAAGCTGAATAGATCAGCACACTGGCTATACTGCTAGGCCAAGGGTTTAAATCTTAAGGCAGATTTCATTAGGATTCCAGAATGACACTCACATTCTTACACTTGAAATGTGCTATAGTTTGAATGGTTATAAAGGAAACCTCACTGGATTTTTGGATATGAAAGGGGACAGGGAGAAAATTCCTCAATCCATTATTTTCTTTTACCCCAGAAACCCCATGAAACAATTTGTCATCATTTTTAGTACTTTATACCTATACATAACAAATGTGGTTTATAAGAACATTTTTAGAAAATTATCCTCAAGAGAAATTCAGGCATACCTTGGGGTATGGGGTCTTTGATAAACGGAGACCCATGTACATTTATTTAGAATTAATACTTTCAGGCTTTATGGCCACATCCAAGAGTTAGAATTGCATTTTGAATTTTAACCCAGTATAAATACACATTAACAAAGGCATATACTACACACATGAAATAAACTTTTCATGAAAAAATATTTGTTCTTGAACATCAAATGCACTCTCATGTTTCTATTCTATTTCCTATGTTAAATGCTGATCATGACTTAAACTAATTTTATGACCTACTAATTGATCACAAATGACAGTTTGAAAAACACTGATTTTTGAGTGGCAAAATAGGTATTGTTTTATTCTTTTTTTTCCTATCAAAGGTAGAATGTTTATTTCTTTGGTCTCTGAAATAGAACAAATACCACTATCTTTAAAAAAATCAATAACCAATAACCAAAAACCAAAACCAATAACCAGCATAAGAAGAAAATTGTACAATAATCATAACAGCTGACATTTAATGAATTCTGGGCATAGAGCGAAATTCTTTGCATTCATTATCTTTTTAAATCATCACAGCAACCCTGTGAGGTAGCTACTTTTTCCAAGGTATAATCTCTGTTTTACAAATGATGGAATTGAGGGTTTTAACTCTACAATACACTATATTGCCCACACTGTCCTGTTTTTCTCATCACAATTCACTGGCTACTAATAGACACAAGAAGGAACAAGACACGACAGGATATTTCTATTCACACTATGGTTATCCTCCCACATGAAGCACAATTAAAAGGCTATACAATATATATCACTTTTCCCATGTCCATTATCTTTAAAACTCAACTTCTTAAGGTTGTACAGCTTGAACTTCAGAAAACTCACAAACAGCTTTCAGGATTCTGATGCTTTTCTCTGTTTCTATTTTCTATTCTCTGGTATCAGATGGCTTCCATCTCCTCAAAACGCTGCTGTTAGTTATCTAATTTAACATTGTTAGTGGCAGCCAGAGAAACTCTGAGATACAGCCATTTCATCAATTATCTCCAGCTGGAAGGATTTAGTGCTTTTTAAATAGGGCCACAATATCAAGTTCATCTACACTATTAGTGAGGTCTTTATCACTGCCAAGTTCAGAAAGTGCTAAAGCACTTTCAATGATTTTTGCCTTTGTATTTTGGGTGCAGTTCATTTTCTTGCCTTTTCAGAGCTTGGGTTTCATCTCCAAGAGAACCGCCATTCAAAATCAAGCCAAGGCAGAACTGTGGAATGAATATAGCTTAGGTCAAGCAAAGAGTTAACCAGCATTTACTGATTCCTCCTATGCTCAAAGCTCTGTACTAGAATCTATACAAACCTTCAAATGGAATAGATGCCTTACATGATCATTAGTGCTGTCCATCAAAGACTTCCACTCTTTGCAAGTGTACAATAACGTTGCATTTCTCCACCCCTTAGAATCAGGTGTGGTAAAATGACTTGCTTCACAGATGAGCAGTGTCACTTCCAGGTAAAGTTTTAAGAGCCGGTGTGTAAATTTTCTGTGATCTCTTTCCCTCTGCTATGCTGATCAGCAACAATCCAAATAGTAGATGCTTTATCAGCTTGGGTCCCAAGTTAAAACAAAGTTGAAAAAAGTCCAAAATGACCCACAATAGATATATGGAATGAATGATTTTTTTTAAAGAAGTCTTTTGCTTTAAGCCACTGAGTTTTGGGAATTGCATCTTGACTTACACAGCTTTCTCTGACCCTTGGCAAACTTAAAATCACTGAGGAGATTTTAAAACACCTTTAAAAACACACCAAGAGGAAGCAGTTCAAGATGAAGGCATAGGAAGATCCTAAGCTCACCTCCTCCCCCAGTTACACGGTAGCTACAACTACATATAGAACAATTCTCTCTGAAAAGGACCTGAAGACCAGCAAAACAGCTCTTCCTCAACAAATGACAAAGAAAAAAAAGCCACGTCGAGATGGGTGGGAGGAACAGAGACGTGGTCTTGTCAGGACCCTCACCCCCACTGTTGTGACTCACAAGCAAGAGGGACATCACAAACACAGAGCTCCTCCCTGAGGATCAAGGGGTCTGAGTGCCACATCAGGCCCTTGGGATCTGCACCAGAAAGACAAGCTCCCAAAACATTTGACTTTGAAAACCAGTGGAGCTTACATCCAGGAGAACCAAAGGGCTATAGGAAACTGAGACTCTACTCTCAAAGGGCTCCTGCACATACTCATTTGCTCTGAGTCCCAGCATAGAAGCAGCAGTTTGAAAAGAGCCTGGGCCATTTGTGAAGGAGATTAATCTTAGGGCATATACCAGAGGGGCAGAGGCCTGTTGGAATGCTCTCTAGGGATGGAGGCGCTGGTGAGCACCATTTTCTTTTCTTCTTCTTCTGCTTTCCTAGCCTAGAGTTTGTATGCACCATTTTTGGCACTCCCTATCTGCCTCACTGAAGCCACTTGCCCCACCCTGGCATTCTCCTGAAGCCCCTAACCGAGCAGGCCGGCTCCACGTGGCACTCATTCACAGTGACCGTCGGCCTGGCATTCATCCACCATGGCTCCTATGTCACTGGTCGCAGTGGGAGGGCTCACCTTGACATAGCTCTTATCCACCCCACAGTTCCTGCCTTGCCAGGCCCAGAGGGTGCGCTCACTCCACACACAACACCTGGCACTGGTGGCCAGGGGGGCTTATATTTCTGGGCCCCATAGTACTTAAACAATCAAAGATACAGTTCTTGGCAGGCTATCATCTCCAGGGTACTGCACAGACAGCAGACTGAAACACCCTCTCCCAATGACCACTCCTTCACGACTGGGATAGAAAGTTATTTTGCCTAATACAAAGAAGCAAACACAGAGAGTCAAGCAAAATGAGGAAACAGAGAAATATGTTCCAAATGAGAGAACAAAATAAGACCCCAGGAAGAAAAACCTTAATGAAACAGAGATAAGTAATTTACCTGATAAAGAGTTAAAAGTAATGGTCATAAAGATGCTCACCAACCTTGGGAAAAGAATAGGTGAACACAGAGAGAACTTCAACAAAGGGAAGTACCAAACAGAAGTCACAAAAGTGAAGAATACAGTAACTGAATTGAAAAATATACTAGAGGGGTTCAACAGCAGACTAGATGAAGCATAAGAATCAGTGACCTGGAAGCCAGGGCAGTGGAACTCACATAGACACAGCAACAAAAAGAAAAAACAAGTTAAAAAATAGCTTAAGGAATGTATGGAAAAACATCAAGTGTAATGTATTTGCATTAAAAGGGTTCCCAGAAGGAGAAGAGAGAGTGAAAAGGACAGAAAACTTATTTGAAGAAATAATGGCTGAAAACTTCCCTAACCTGAATTCAGGAGGCACAGAGAGTTCCAAATAAGATGAACCCAAAGAGATCCACACCAAGATACATTACAGTCAAAGTGTTAAGAGTTAAAGGAAATGAGAGAATCTTAAAAGCAGCAAGAGAAAAACAACTTGTTACATATAAGGAAACCCCCATAAGACCATCCACAGATTTTTTTTCAGCAGAAACTTTGCAGGCCACAAAGGAGTAGCATGATATATTCAAAGTGCCAAAAAGCAAAAAACTTCCAACCAAGAATACTTTACCTGGCAAAGCTCTCATTCAGAATTGAAGGAGAGATAAAGAGTTTTCGAGACAAGCAAAAATTAAGGAACTTCACCACCACTAAACTGGACTTGCAGGAAATGTTGAAGGGATTTCTCTAAGCTTGAAAAGGGGCACTAATTAGTAACAAGAAAACAAAAGAAAGGAAAAATCTCACTGGTAAAGGTAAATATATAGTAAAGGTAGCAGACTAATCAATCATAAAGCTAATATGAAGGTTAAAAGATAAAAGTAGTAAAAACAACTAAAACTACAACAATTAGTAAAGGGATACACCAAATACGAAGATACAAAATGTGATGTCAAAGATAAACAATGTGGGAAGGGGGAGTAATAATGTGGATTTTTAGAATGTGTTCAAACTTAACTTGCTATCAACTTATAATAGACTGGTATATACATAGACTGATATATGTGAGCCTCATGGTAACCACAAAGCAAAAACCCATAGTATCAAAAGAAACACAAAAAATAACTAGAATAGAATCTAAACATAACACTAAAGAAAGTCATCAAACCACACAGGGAGAGAGCAACAAAAGAAGAAAGGAACACAGAGTAACAACAAAATAGCCAGAAAACAATTAGCAAAATGACAGTAAGTACATACCTATCTATAATTACTTTAAATGTAAATGGACTAAATTCTCCAATCAAAAAACTTAGTTGCTGAATGGATTAAAAAAAAATAAGACTTATTTATTTGCTGCCTACAAGAGACCCACCTCAGATCTAAAGACATACACAGACTAAAAGTGAAGGAATGGAAGAAGATGTTTTATGTAAATGGAAACCAAAAGAAAGTTGGAGTAGTATCAGATAAAATAAACCTTAAAACAAAGACTATAATAAATGACATAGATCAGCATTACATGATGAAGGGGTCAATTTAACGAGGAGCTATAACATTTGTAAATATGCATGTACCCAACATAGGAGCACCTAAATATATAAAGCAAATATTAACAGACCTAAAGGGGAAATAAACAGGAATGAGATAATAATAGGGGACTTTAACACCCCACTTACATCAATGGACAGATCATCCAGAAAGAAAATCAAAAAGGAAAAACATCTGCCTTAAATAATACATTAGATCGGATACACTTAATAGATATATACAAAACATTCCATCCAAATGCAGCAGAATACACTACAAAAGCAGTTATAAGAGGGAAGTTCATAGCAATACAGGCCTACTTCAAGAAACAAGAATGCAATGAAGAGTAGCACCCACTCGCTGCAACTAGAGAAAGCCTAAGCACAGCAATGAAGACCCATCACAACCAAAAATAAATAAATAAAATTTTAATAATAATCAATGGTGAAAAGCTGAAAGCTTTTCCTCTAAGATCAGAAAAAAAGACAAACAATGCCCACTTTCACTACTTTTATTCAGCACAGTACTGGGGTTCCTAGCCACAGCAACAAGGCAAGAAAAAGAAATAAAAGGCATTCAAATCAGAAAGGGAGAAGTAAAACTGTCACTGTTTGCAGATGACATGATACTATTTATAGAAAGCCCTAAAGTTTCCACCAACAAAAATCTTAGAACTAAAAACTACATTCAGTAAAGCTCTGTGATGCAAAATCAACATATAAAAAATCTTTGATGTTTCTACACACTAATAAGGAACTATCAGAAAACAGATATTAAGAAAACAATCCCAGTTACAATGCATCAAAAAGAACAAAATACCTAGGAATAAATTTAACCAAGAAGGTGAAAGAACTGTACACTGAAAACTATAAGACATTGATGAAAGAAACTGAAGAAGACACAAATAAATGGAAAGATTTTCCATGCTCATAGATTGGAAGAATTAACATTGTTAAAATGTTCATACTACACAAAGCAATCTACAGATTCAATGAAATTCCTATCAAAATTCCAATAGCACATTTCACAGAACTAGAACAAATAATTTAAAAATTTGTATGGAACCACAAAAGACCCTGAATAGCCAAAGCAATCTTGAGAAAGAGGAGCAAAGCTGGAGGTGTCACATTTACTGATTTCAAACTATACTACAAAACTCTAGTACTCAAAACAGTATGGTATTAGTATAAGAAGAGACATACAGATTAATGGAATAGAATAGAGAGCCCAGCTATAAACTCACACATATATGGACATGTAATTTATGACAAATGTACCAAGAACAAACACTGGGGAAAGGCCTCTCTAATAAATGTTCTTGGGAAAACTGTATGCAAAAGAATGAAACTAGAACACTATCTTACACCATAATTAACTGGAAATGTATTGAAGACTTAAATATAAAATCTGAAACCATAAAATTCCTAGATGAAAACATAGACAGTAACCTTTTTACACTGGTCTCAGTGGTTTTTTTCCAATCTGGCTCCAAAGGTAAGGGAAACAAAAGCAAAAATAAACAAATGGGACTATACTAAACTAAAAAGCTTCTGCACAGTGAAGAATACCATCAACAAAACAAAAGGAAACCTACTGAATGGGATAAGATATTTGCAAATCATATATATGATAAGGGGTTAATATCCAAAATATATAAAAAACCTACACAATTTAACAACAACAAAAATAGGCAGATGATCTGAATAGACATTTTTCCAAAGAAGACATACAAATAGCCAACAGACACATGAAAAAATCACTAATTATCAAGGAAATGCAAATCAAAATCACAGTGAGATATCACCTCATACCTGTTTGAATCATTATTATCAAAAAAACAAGAAAATATAAGTGTTAAGGAGGATGTAGATAAAAGGGAACCTGCATACACTGTTGGTAAGAATGTAAATTGGTGCAGCCACTATGGAAAACAGTATAGAGAGTCCTCAAAAAATTAAGAATAAAGCTGCCATTGATCTAGCTATTCCACTTCTGGGTATTTATGCCAAGAAAATGAAAACACTAATTTGAAAACACACATGCATACCTATGTTTATTGCAGCATTGTTTATAATGGCCCAAATACAGAAACAACCTAAGTTGTCCATCAACTGATGAATGGATAAAGAAGACCTGAGATATATATGAAAATGGAATACTATGCAGCCATAAAAAATAAACAAATCTTGCCATTTGCAACAACATGAATGGATCTTGAGGGTATTATGCTGAGTGAAATAAGTCAGAAAAATAAAGAAACACTGCTTTCTTCACTTATTTGTGGTATCTAAAATACAAACAAACAAACAAAACAAACTCATAATTACAGAGAACAGTCTGGTGATAATTAGAGGAGAAGGGGGTTAGGGAGACGGCAAATGGATGAGAGGGATCAACTGTATGGTGATGGATGGTAGCTAGACTCATGGCGGTGATCCCTTTGTAGTACATACAAATATTGATTTATAATGTAGAATACCTGAAATTTATATAATGTTATATACCAATCTTACCTCATTTTTTTAAAAAAGAACCAAAAAAAGTAAAGTACTAAGTATAAATGGAAAATCTTAACTTTGTAAACAGAAGACAAAAGAGCAAGGAAATCACTAAATAAATGCATAACCATAATAGTCAGAGGTCAAATACTGGCAGGAATTTCAACTTGGGCTGTGCAGGAGGCATGGGGAATGGGAGAGGTGGGTAAAATGACGTGTGTAAAGGTGTAGGAGAGAAAATGAACAAGTCACATGAGCAAAGCCACGTTTGATTTGTTGTTGGAGTAAAGAACTAAGAACTGAGATGCTCAAGGGGGTAAGAAAAGACAATTGGAAGGGACCTATGAAGACCAGACAAAGGAATGTAGGCATTGATATTAATTCACTAGTTCTTCACTCATTCATTCATATGTTCAGTAAATATTTTGAGCTAGGTACTCTAGTAGTCAAAGATAAATAAGTTATGACCACTTGGAAATCAAACATAAATGAGTTATGATCACTAATCTTAGATCTCATTGTTTTTTAGTGTTCACATAAACACCCCAATACATTATAGTTTTTAACAGATGTTTATGCTACCAGAAATGCAAAGCCAGGAAGGAGTTAATCTGCATGTAGAGAAGAGTATAAATGAGGAGAGGATGAAGGGATCTGGCAAGACTTTAAAACATGACTTCTGATCAGATTCTTTAAGGATTTTCTTTTTTTAACCACACAGGCAAAGGAAGGAAAGACATTTCAGTCAAGGAGAAGAATATTGATTCACTATACATTGGTTCAGCATCTGCTTTGTGTAGGCATTTTCGTAAAGTACTCTGTGTTTGTCTCACTACAAGCCTAATAAGTGAATATTTATCAAGTATGTGCCAGCTACCCAGCACTATGCTAGACTTGGATTATACAATAGACAAGATATCCCCCCTTACCTCACTTTATAGCTGGGGAAACATGAGAGGCTTAATTAAACAAGTAATTACAGTCAATTACGATCAGTGTTCTAATAAGGGAAAGCGGGCTGTTATGTCAGAACATAGAGAAGACACCTAATATAACCAAGGGATGAGAAGGAATCCTGCCCAGAGGAAGTTACATTTAGTTGAGATCTAAAAGCTAAATAAGAGTTAGCCAAGTGAAGAGGAAAGGGAGGATGATTCCAGGGAGAAGGTCTAACATGTACAAAGACTTGGAAGTAAGAGAGTATATGATGTTAAAGAAAAGGGAAGAAGTTCAGTATGGCTAAAGCATGGAAGGGAGAAGGCCAGAAGGAAAGTAGAGGAACATGCAGCTGGGGAAAAGGCAGTAGCCAATTTCAGTTTAGTTTTTATCCTAAAATCTGTGGAGAGCCTTTGAAATGCTTTTAAAAGGAGGGCCTGATAAACTGTGCATTCTAGAAGATAGATCATGTGACAAACAGAAGGATGGAAAAGAAGCAGGCTCCGAGACAGGGAGATTAGGTCAGAAACTCTTATAGGAATCCAGGAGACAGACAATGGTAGTTTACTAGGTTCATAACAGTAGAGATAGAAAGTCTTGGGCATATATAAGAAACATCTGGTTTGGGGCTGTGTATGAAGAAAGAAGAGTTGAGGATTACTGTGAGGTTTTTGGTTTCCAGTTCCAGCAAATGGACAAATAGCAGTGCCCTTCTGTGACAGAGGGGACACAGGCTTTGCAAAATCATTGTGAATTAAAAAGAATCACATAGGTAGGGGACCAGACTCACTTAGCATAGTAAGAAATGGAGCTTTACCTGGAGCTCTGATATTTGGTTTAACTTGAGACTGCACAGGCCTTTCAATGTCAATGCGAAAGCAGCAGATTGAAAGTCAGAATCTGCCAGATTCTGAGCAGGGCTTGAAATGATATAACCCTGGAGACAGTGTGAATGGAGGATTGAAAGAGAAAATGGTCAGAGATGAAGTAGGAGATTCTTCAATTGCGCAGGTAAGCAATAATAAGGTCATAAACTAAGCCTGCCATGGTGGGAATCCAGAGGAAGGAACAAAGAGATTTAGAGGAAAGAATTAATAGATTTTGATGATAATTACATATGAGGGGGTAAGGGAAAGAGAGGTGCTGAAGACCAACAGATATTCTCGTTTGGGAGACTATAGGAGTAACAATTATATTGATGGAGGCCTCAATGCTCTTTGAGAAGGGGAGGAGTTCTAGAGAAAAAAATAACAGCTTGGGTTAGGACATGTTAAGTCTGACATACCCATGGGACACAGAAAGCACTCAATAATATTTTTGTAATCATAAGATATGTCCGGAGTTTAAGAGGGAGGTGGGGAATGGGAGACATGGTCCTGAGAGTCATCAGCATCTATTTCAGCCAAGGGAATGGATGGTAATTGACCAGGGAAATCATATCTAGGTTGTTGTGGGTGGAGGTAGATGATTGAAATGGCAGCCACTCTAGCCTCTAAAGCTGGAGACCCACTGAAAGACAAAAAGATTTCATGACACTTGACATGTGTCTATGTGTTAGAAGAACTGAAAACTGACAAGCTGGTGAAAGGGAGACCAATTTGAAAACTCTAAGAGCAGACCAGCCCCAATATATGGTCAATTTCAACTCCATCATGAATAACACTTAATGAGGACATAAATGATGATAGGTCTTTGACCATGATGAATAATAAATATGTCAATTTTTGGTTTCTTTCTTCACACAATAATTTTTCACATAAGTTGGACTGTTGTTTTTTGTTTTTAATTTTTATTTATTTTTGTCTGTGTTGGGTCTTCGTTTCTGTGCGAGGGCTTTCTCTAGTTGCGGCAAGCGGGGGCCACTCTTCATTGCGGTGCATGGGCCTCTCACTGTCGTGGCCTCTCTTGTTTCGGAGCACAGGCTCCAGACGCACAGGCTCAGTAGTTGTGGCTCACGGGGCTAGTTGCTCTGCAGCATGTGGAATCTTCCCAGACCAGGGCTCGAACCCGTGTCCCCTGCATTGGCAGGCAGACTCTCAACCACTGCACCACCAGGGAAGCCCCTGGACTGTTTTTTATTGAATAAAAAATACTAGATAAAAAGTGACTGTTCAGTCACTAGTAGAGTCAAGAATAACAGTAACTATTATTAGTTGGGCAAATGGGCCAGAAAGAATAGAAAAAGAACTTATAGTAAATTTGGCTGTTTGACTACTCAACTGAGAACCTGTCATAGGTCATCAATTTAAGGGCGCCTGCAGCAGTGTTCAGCTCCAAACAAGGTCAGTAAAAAATGGCAAGTGCACAAGCAAAGAGGCTTCACCTATTCATGCATAATACTCATTCCATAGCTATTTGGAGACTCTTGGGACAGCTCTGGTGTTTTAGTTTATAAGTCCTGGCTAGCATGTGTATGACATGATGACATGTCAGTGCATATGAAATGTCACTGTAAAACACTAGTTTTGAATTTAAACAGGCATCTCATTAAAATGAAAAATATACTGTAAACTTTCTAAAGAACATAAGCCTCTGTCTGATTTCTCATATCTTAGGAAAAGCCATAAACAGAAAGATATTTGTCTATATCCATGGCCAGGTATCCAACTAAGTACTGTATATTGGAGTGAGTCATTTCCCTGTAAGCAATGATTTTAAATATACTGTAATTACCATACTGCCCACGTCACAAGGAAAAAAAGAAACATCTGAGTAACATTACTGTACCTTACAAGCTGTCAAACATTCATCAATAATTTCATCGCACACTGGTAATGACCATTCAGCACTTTTACTATTACAGACCTGCCAGCTTGATCTGAACAGAAGAGAAAACATAGTAAGCTTAAGTGTTGGGTTCATAACTAGCTTTATCCCTACAATCCAGGCAAAACCCAGAAGTCTATATTTTAATTGGGTTGTTAATGTATTTGAAAACAATATTTCTAATGAGATTATTTTTTCCAAACTCAGAAATAATGAGAGGGAAAAAAAGTTATATTTCAAAATATATTACTACTTAGTATTGGGGGGTTAGAAAACAATTACCTATTTAGTGTAAGTCAACTTAACATTCTCCTAAAATTAAGATTTTCTTCAGTGAAAAAGTACTTGGAGGAAGTGGCAGAAGGAGCTGGATTAACAAGCTAGAATAGAATAAACGGTTATTTTAATTTGTTAGGGCTGCCATAACAAAATGCCACAAACAAGGGGCTTAAATGACAGAAATTTATTGTCTCATGGTTAATGGAGGCTAATAACCCAAAATCAAGGCGCCAGCAGGGTTGGTTCCTTCTGAGGCCTATAAGGGAAGCATCTGCTCCAGGCACCTCTCCTTGGTTTGTAGATGCATCTCTCCCTATGTTTCTTCACATCATCTTCCCTCTATGAATGTATCTGTGTCCAAATTTCCTCTTTTTATAAAGACACCAGTCATACTGAATTAAGGCCCACGCTAATGACTCATGTTAACTTGATTACCTCTATAAAGACCTATCTCAAAAAGAGGTCATATATTAAGGTACTGGAGGTCAGGACTCCAACATTTTTTGGGGGGGAGAAACAATGCAATCCATAACAATGGTTAAATAACACTTTTTAGGAGAGTAAATGAATGGCTTTAAGTCCATCCATTTACCTGTTACTTGCTGTCAACTATCCCCAGGTAATAAGATAAAACAGAGACAAATTAGAGATACATTACCAGAGAGCTCAGTTGCTGAGAGAAGCAGATTGGTATGCCAGTCCAGTTCCTTCTGTACAAAAATATTAACAGGCAATTTTTTGTAGACCCACCCCATTACTGCCTCAGTAAATCTGACTAGGAAAAATATCATCTACATGCTTAGCCATCCTATATCACTTATGACCATTACAATCACCAAATTTTTAAGTTCTAGTAATATGGAACCATTGAATTCTACATTTAAATTTCTCTATCAGTGACATTCTTAGGCACTCTAAGAAAGTACCACCTCTAGAAAAATATCTTCCTCTCTAAAGCTGAACAACAGAATGATATTCCAATGAATCAAATTAAGATGAATTTGGCTTTGCAACTGAGAAATTCTAAAGAGACTTAGACTCTTTCACCCACTAACCTAGGCTCACAAAGAGGTTTATTCTGAGGAAAGGCAATAACCTTACTACAATGTTGCCATCACAGAGGCCTGATTGCTATTTCCTGCTCCACTGAATCTTCCTGACAAACACAGAAAATGAACTCTCTTCCAAAGAAATAACTCAATATATGTAAAAAGATGTCCATTTGAGAATTATTTCTAGTAGCAGAACTTTAAAGGCAACTCAATATCAATCAGCAGCTCAATATCGGTCATTATTACATTATATTTACTCTGTGAAGGATTACTCAATTATCAAAAGTAGTAAACATAAAGATTATATAGTAGTCTGACCACGTGATACTACAGTGAAACACACAGGTGGCAGCTCCATTCATGCCCACAGAGTTTTCAATCAACTTTTGAGTGTCCTGAAGGAAACAACCAGGGATCACCAGATGACAGATAATTTTCTAACATAAAATGCATAGCTCACAAAGAGAGGGAGAAAAAACTTCTTGGAGGAAAGAGACTCTGGAAGAAGAAAACTTCAAATAAAAGCTATCATTTATATCCTTAGTGAGATATGGAAAGATAATAGCAACCACAAAATAAGAATAAATATTAATGTAAAAAATTTAAAGGAAAAAATGCATTTGAAGATCTTGAAATTAAATTTTAAGGTCAAAGAAACAACAAACTCAATAGAATAGTTGGAAAAATAAGAAAATCTCCAAAAAGTAAAGCAAAAAGACAGAGGTGGGGAAAAAAGGAGAAAACATTAAGAAAGTTAGAGGATAGTTCAGGAGGTCCAACATCAGATAATAAGAGTTCCAGACAGAGATGACACAGAAAATGAGGAAGAAATATTATTTAAAAAATCAGAAAAATATCCCAGATTTGAAGGGTAGGAGTTTCACAAATTGAAAGAGTTTGTCCAATACCCACCACAATAAAAGAAAATGCATTTACAGTACAACAGATTATTATGAAATTTTGGAACACTACAGACAAAAAGAAAGACCTAAAAGTTCCAGAGAGGAAAAAAAATCAAGTTACGTGCAAAATATTAGGAATCAGAATGGCATTAAATTTTTCAAAAACAACAGAAGCTGAAATATAATGGAGCAATAACTTCAAATTTCAGAAGATGACTTCCAACTTAGAATTCTATATCTAGCTAAAATAGCCATAAATATGGGGGTCAACTCTAAAGATCTTTTCAGGCATGAAAGATATCTCTGATTTGGGTTCCCTCAGAAACAATCCCTGAGATGAGGGTTTTGGTGCAAACAGTTTATTTGCAGGTGATCCCAGGGAGCACTAGCAGGGGAATGGAGAATTCAGACAAGGAAGAGAGGGGAGCAAGAAAAGCATATTTTATTGAATAGATCCCCTCTATGAACGACTGGGACTCAATACTCCTGAGAAACAGCAGGAGACAGGTAGAACATGCATCTTAACCATCCTTGCCAAGGGGTGAAAAAGCTGATCCATCATTGCCCGAGAGCCTCTCCTGTGTATGAACAAAGAGAAACCCTTTGATGGAGAGCCAGAAGTGCTTGTAGTCATATCCAGCAACAGATACGGAATTTTGAATATCAAAACAATCCGGAGAGGGCACCAACAATATCCGCTAAAGGTTGCAAAACACTTACTATCTCATGAAGTTATAGAAGGAGGTGCTTTTGTCAAAATGATGGAGTACACCAGAAAAGGGAAAGGCATTGCATGCAGGAAATAGAAGATGCCACTCTGGAGAAAGGTGAAGGGTTCCGCTTGGGATGATGGTAAATGAAGACCAAGATGAGAACTAGACAGCAACCAGCTGAGAGTTGAGGAGATCAGCGAACTCCAGGACAGATGTCCCCAAGGACATGAAATTGATATAATATCTGATGTGTTTCATCAGAGGAGATTAAGAAAATTTAGGGAAACATTAAAGGTAAATAAGGGATAAGTACATAGAAAACTAAGAAAACAAAATAGCAAGATAATTATTAACCTAAGTGAAAAGCAAAAAGTCATGCAACAAAAAAATAATTATAGCATATTACATGAATGAGGTACTGTTCTACATTTTTTTCTCTCGACAACTTATCATATCTGTATTGACCACATTTTGTACAGCCATATATCCTTCATAAGAATACATTATAATTCATGTAACACACCCTAATGATTGTTATTTCAGTTATCTCTGTTTTCTCTATTACAAATAATGCTGGAATGAACATCTTTGAACTTTTCTATAGGATAATTGAAATTTTCTGTATGATATATTACTAAGATGAAATTTCTGGGTCAAACGGTATACACATTTAAAGTTTTGATGGTGTTTTTTGCCAAATGCGTCTCCAAAAATTTCTTTTCAATTTATACTTCCACCAACAGTGCACAGTCCTTTTTTCCATATCTTCTCTTACAGTAGATATTATCAATCTTTTTGTGTTTTTTTCCTTTTTGACAATTAAAATTAAAAGAATAAGAGAGGGGAATTTGTTTTTTTTTTCTTAATTTTACCCATGTATTATTTTAATTTTGTTTCAATGCACTATTTTTAAATTAACACAAATATGCTAACACAATTGATTCATTTAATTGAATCTTCAGACTATACAGGCAAATTTTTCAAAATAGTGTTCTAAAGACAGGAGTTGTCCTTAATGCTGAATTATTTTACTCTGTAAAAATTCACAGTCTATTCTGTCATCTATAAGACAGCTGCCAAATAACCAATATAGTTATCAAGAGATTATCTTTGATATTTTAAAGGATCCATATATCTTACACTGTTCATTAATCTCTAAGTACCCAATGTTGTAAGTCCCAGATCCTTCAACCAAGAAGGGTGTGGATGTAAGGAAAAGAGAAAGATATAATTCACTTTTCTCAAATGAAACATAGGACTATTAATGAAAATTAGTGACAGTAAATGGGGAACCATATTAAATTGTGTAGATTGATGATCATTCCTTAATCTGTTCAGCCTCTTAGTTCTGTACTAAAGATTCTGTCATCCACAGGTGCAGACCCAGCTTATGGCATAGGATTTTATACAGTCTCCTAAATTTCTAAGAGTCGCCACTCAACTTTCTCTGGTATTAAAAAGCTGTATAATTAAAACAGGTAGTTATTTGTTTGAATTGGGCATTTTTCTGAAAGGATGTGAAGCTAATTATTTTGTCCTAGGTATACAAAGATGGATCTAGTGTTTTATCACTTTCACAAAACCATGGACCATCCGCCACCAAAAAAACCAAAAAACTTAACAGAGTAACTTAATAGCAGAATGTCATTAAACTTTAGTCTTTTTAAATAACTATTGGCTATCAAACTAAGTAATTTAAGCAAAACTAAGTCACATGTATTTGGCCATTTTTTTTCCAAATTAACTATTTCAAATTTTAAAATCTCAAAACTCCTAACAGAGACTCTGAATTCATGAGCATTCCAATTGTGACTTTAGAATAGTTGTGGTTCTAATCACTGTTTTGAAATGTGTTCTGCTGATAACCTCTTCAACAAGATTCAAAATATAATCTGGCACTGTTTGCATTTGGTATATGTAGGGAATAAAGGAGCAGAGCAACTTCTCTGCCCATGCAGTAAACCTTGCATCACTTCATTATTAAAGGGATGCTGTTGAATAAAAATGCATGGACACAGAAGACAGAAGCATGGGAAGAATATAAACTGGAAATCTGGATATTGCAAAGAATCAGAAAGCACATGAGGGCCGGGAAGTGCTTTCCCATTCTTAATGGCCAGACCTGTATCGGAATATTCATTCCATCCTGGACTCCACAGGAACATAGAGATGTTGGAGAAAGCTGGGAGATGAGCCCTCACAATGATTAAGGGGTTGGACTAAGAAAGAAATGAACAGATTGCTAAACTTGGAAAAGGTGGGAGCTCTATTTAAAAATGGCTTCCATGTAATGGGACCAATTAATAGACAAAAATAGAAACTCGGCTGCTTTTCATTCCCACTGTGAGCAGAATAAGAGAAAACAGGTGGAACTAAAAATGAGGGTTGAGGCTGCCAACTGTTTAGCAAGTCAGGAGCAGCAGTGTGTATAGCAACCAGTTATGATATTTCATTCCACACAATCTGTAAAGTAGGGCAATGGTGGAGGTAAATGTGTCATCACCACCAGAAGCTAAAACAATGAGCGTTTGGAAGGAGGGAGGAAATATTCCTAAAGTCACCAAGCCTAAATCCCCATTCCAGACCATCACAATAACTTAGGTGGCAATCCTAATGGATAAATTAAAATAGGCCTGGGGCTAAGCTGCCTGGGTTTGGCTTTTCCATACTAGCTTTGTGTCCTTAGACAAGGTGCTTTATCTATCTGTCCTTCCATTTCCTCATCTGTAAAAAGGGGGAGTTCATCGTGTTTACCTTATGGAATTGTTGAGAAGATTGACGGGTTTAATGGTGGATTTGGGGAGAGGAGGATACTCTTGTATTTGTTACTATTACTAATCCTCAATCAGAAGGCATGCAAGTTGGAGGAGTATATTTTGGGTGAGGATTAATTGATTTAGCTTCACATTCTAATATTCATAACTCTCTCTTCACCAGCATTGGCAGGAAGTATGCTAATTGTAGATATTTATTTTGCTGATGATGACTCTGAGGCAGACACCATGAGACTCTCAGGTATGAATCGTGCAAAATACATTCACATATATCGAATACTTACAATTTAGTTGTCTAATTCTTTATGACTGGTGACCTACGTTTATTTGATACAATAATTCTTTCTTTATAAGATATTATATTAACTAGGACATTAATTTCTAGTCATAATATGTAATAAAGATCACTTAATACATAATATATATCACTTAATCAAAGGCTGACTACAGACCCAGAGTAGTTAGGCCTGGCCCTCGGCCAACTACCCTGTATATTCCCCTTTGCTGCTTTGTGACTGATGCCAAAGCAGTTTCTTCATTCAGTAGAGAAAATGCCTACCCACAATTTTGACCAGGTTGCCTAATGCAAAAATCGGTTAAGGAAAACAACACCCAATATAAAAGGGCTTTATTCATTTGGGGAAACTAACTCTTTTGATGTATTTATTAAAAAGCTATGGATAGGCATGGCTTAGGGAAAAGAAAAAGAAAAACCCTCCAGCAATTTTGTGTCACACCTCTAAAAGACCGTAATCTAATGAAAATGGTAGGACTGTGTTGGGTAATTAAAACTACTTTAAGACTCTTGATATTTAGGTCATTAAGAACAGAAAAATAATGTAAACTACATTCCTTTTGTCTGTCAGTTTGCTGTGTGATTTTGTCAATTGTTCAATCCAGATTTAAGGTAAATAAATCCTATTCTATTGCACACCTACTCTGCACACAGAAATGGCGTATTCGTACCTTTATGGTAATGATTTAAAAACTGTTCTGCTCATATGCACAAACACACAAACACCTCTCTATGCGATTTTCCTTCTCACAATTATATGAAAAAATAAGTTTAAGAAAAGTGTCTTATGATTAGGCAAAAATGTTACATAATTTGAAGTAATTTCAGTAGACTGAAGATCTGAATGAGAGCTAATGAATCCAGCATCTTTATTTTTAAGCAAAAACAGTCCTTGGCTTCTGTTAGTTGACCAAAGTGGTGGAGATAAGCCATACCAGTAAGGGATAACCCCACCTTGATGAAGAGAACTGAGTTCTTAGGTATCTGAGCCCAGATCTGTCCCTGAATACCACACAGCAATAGAGAAATCTGGGTGGTGCTCTATCTATTTACACACCTAAAGTACATAACTCTGAAGATGAGCATTTTAAATATATTTATAGAGATGAACATAACTTTCAATAATACTTTCACCCAGCTCTCTCAGTCCAGTGAGACTGAGATTTATTTCTACGTTTAGAAATACTCCTTCAGAGAGTTTAACATATACTTTTCTATAATGTAGTAAATGATACCGTGAATCAGGCCAAGAGACAAAAGTTGATGAAAAATATTTTCAACACATATGACGGACCAAAGATTAGTATACTTGATATACTCAGAGCTTCTATACATATGATAAGTAACATAATAAAAAAATTAGCAAATGATGTAAAGTGATATTTAATGTAAGAATAAACATGTATAACCAATAATAAAGTCATGAAAAGATACTCAATCTCACTAGCTGTCACTGAAATGCAAACTGAAACAATGAGATGCCATTTTTCAAACATCAGACCAATCAAAAAAAATCGTGTTTTAATAACCAGTGCAGGTGACAATACAGAAAACCTAACACTCTCAAGAATCGCTGATGAGACCAACTATGATCAATTATAACATACTTTTTGGAAAGTACTCCAGCAATATTTACTGAAAATTTTAAAATACAAATCTGCAACCCAGCAAAGCACTTTGGGAAATCTGTGCTTGGAGTGGGTATTTGTCATCTCAACTTCCTGGTATTCATTCCCTTTTGTCAATAACTTCACCCCAATTATCCTGTGGATAACCACACTTTCTTCATTTTCAATCCATGTTTTTTGGTAAGGCTAGTAGCCTCACACTCAGGTCCAGAGGGGAGCATGTGGCCTATGCTTGGCCATAGAGTGCTGGCTCCTGACCACAGTGACTGGTTCAGGGATGAGCCACCAGGCCAATGAAAGCCCTACCAAGGATTTCTAATAAAACTACTGGGGGGAAAAAAAACTCTCTTAGCACCGTTGAATGAGATTTAAGACTGCAACTGATGACAGCTATTTTGTCAGTAAAAGAAGAAAGACTGCCTGAGAAGTAAGCTTACAGAAAAGAAAGCTGAAACAAGAACCAGTGGGAGACAGAATCCTGAAGACACCATTTCAGTCCCTGGATCAAACAGCACCTGAAGCCCATAGTCATCTGGACTTTTCAACTACCTAAGCCTCTTGAGCTGAATTGATATTGAGCATCCTTTCTATGGAATATTATGCAACTTTTAAAAAACAAGGCAATAGAGCTACACATATTAAAAAGAGTTGGCAAATGTTTTCTTTATAGAGCTAGATAGTAAATATTTTTGGGTCTGCTGACAAAAGGGGTCTGTCACAACTACTTAGCTCTGCCTTTGGAGTGCAAGATAATCACAGACAACGCACTTAGCATGGCCCAATTTGGCCTGTGAACCATAGCTTGCCTACCCTTAGCCTAGGAGAATGTCCATGATAAATCATTACAAGAAAAATGATGTCATTTTAATCAAAGAATTTATTTAAAGAACAACCTGCATATAAGTATATATTAAAAGTACGGTGAAAACAATGGAATAATATATACCAATCTGTTATCTCTGATTACCTCAGGTGGGGTAGGAGGGGGTTTCAGAGGAGGATTTGAGTGAGATTTAAATTTGAATCCTTTTCTTTCTACATCTCTATAGTATTTGACTTGTTAAAATGAGAATACATTACTTTTTTAATTTAAAAACATCTAATGACATCAAAGAAGAAGGAAGTTATCAAACAGCTTTAAAGAAATGTAGTCCCTAAATATTAACAATCAATTTAGCATCATAATTAGGCTAGAATTAGGGAAACTCCTGAATATCCAACCTGCCAGCACCTTTTAGCACAGGGCAACCAGCCTCAGTTTAACAGACCCATTTTATAGATAAGGCCTGAAGAGGTAGGGTGCCTTGCTGAAGTCACAGAGCTAATTAGCGGCAGAGCCTCATCTAGAAATGAAGCCTTCCAACTACCAGCGGATTCTTCTTTCTTCACATATTACAGGTCCATAGATGCTGTTACCCTTTCTCATCTGACGTTAATGCATAGAAAATAGATGCCTCTCTTAATATAACATGAATATGTTTACAGCATCCAGCTCCAAGCAGCTCTGCCTTCAAATATTTCTGCACCACAGTCAGGATTTCTCTTCTGTAAATTGTTAGCACTATTTTTAGGAGCCCTTTTCTCTGGCAGATCCAGGCGCTCTCGCGTTTGAGCCTGTCATCTCTTCAGTGTGTATTTAGTAGTTTCAGCGCTCTGCTCACTGTTTGCATATCATGACACCCGGGCAGAGTTCAGCAATACAGAACGTCTTATCCATTTCCTCTTAATCCATTTTAAATTCATCCTGAACCCATCAGAGCAGGAGATGGAATGAGAGTTTTATAATTACCTTTTGCAAACAGAACATTAAATTATTATACAGTGGAATCCTCTAGTTTCTTGGACATAAGATGGCCTTCTCTTGCTAGTGAATGAATGTGCCTATCTCTATAAGTACACATATGTACTTTAGAAATCAACCCTGTTAGCTTGAAGTTATTGATCAATTTTGGTAGATTACTGCAATAGATTCTTAAAGTGCTTTAAGATTAAGAGATGTGCTTGGCTTTCTTCTGTCATGTATCTCAAAGGAAAACCATGAGACGAGACACACAATGAAAAACAGCAGGTAATACCATATGAGACTCCTTATTAAAAACATAAAGTGCCTTTCACTCCTGCTTTTATTAAGTCTACTTTTCAAGCTAAATGGGGGTTAGGTGAGGCGATTATAATACAAGTCACATCTAACTATTTCATTATCCATGTCCTACAGCAAGATAGCCCCCTGAATACCTTTGAAAGCTCCAGAGTGATGGCAGCAGGTTGAATATAATGAACAATGTTACAAATGCGGACATGAGAAGGCAGGACTGGTGGGGATGGAATCTCCTATAAATTGCGAGGCTGTAATTACTGAACACTGGCTAGGTCTCAGGTGACTCTGAACACTGGAAACCATCTTTAGCGGATTATATTTTTCTCAGCTAGTTAAAATGAAGCTAGTCAGAAGGACTGAAATTTATAAGGCATAATAGTGTATGTCTTACCAAGCAAAGGTATGGTCGGCTTTTATCACTCTAATTTTTGTCTAGTTTCTAAGACCATTCCACTGGGCATCGTGCACCTGAATTAAAATTGGATTGAAAAATATTTTTATATTCTTCTATCCTAGGGTTAAATTGCTATAAGTTTTATTTTCAAAGAAGTGAGTAGTCTAATTTTTGGTGGAGGGGACGCCAGCTTTATGAGTCAGCACTTTTTCTAAATATCTTATTTGAAAAGATCACTAAATTAAAGATGGAAGGAAGGGAAATGCATGAAGAGAGAGGCAAGGAATGAGTGGGAAAGGGGGAAAAGTATAAATGATAGTTACGATGAAACGTGATGGAAACCGGCATAATCAGATCCATTTCCTTGATTCACCTTATCCATTTAACCCAAAACAACAAGAAAAATGAACGCTGCTGACAAGGCCCACTTTAATCTATTTTGATCCCTGGTCCAAATTTTAGAAGGCAGGGGAGTTAGTACAGATTTATTAACGAGCTTGAATTAACTCTGTTAGCTGGCCTCATGCATGGATAAACCAGAATCCAGGTGAGCATAAACCTGTTTTCTTGCCCTGGATCTTACCTGGATAAAATTCAATTCATTTCAATTCAGAGAACACAGCTCAGGCAAGACCACACCCAGTAGGACAAACGCAGGCCTGCTGTAAATCACAAAACAGCCTCTACCCTTATCGCCCATCCTTTGGTAATATGGGAATCTGGTTAAAGAGAACACCATAGCATGGAGAGCAATGTCACAAAAAGCACAACCTAAGGAGGACGTGTGGAAGAGGGTGCTGTTACCAGGGAGTTAGTCCCAGGCCACCAATCCCTCACTGGTCCCTGTGAGCAGCATGGAAAGGCAAATCACCATTTCCATTCATTGCCTTTGCTTTGGCATCCCCTGATGTTGCCACCTCAATTTCTCCTCCCACCTTCTGTTCCCTCAGTTACTGCCCCTGGCCCAGAGCCTGAGGTCCCAGGCATGGGCCCAGCTGACCACAGCCCAGTGGTGCATCCCCACTTCTGTTAGCTGCTAAGGTGACAGTGCCCAGCCACACACTGACACAAAGAAGCAGTAGGCAAGTGAGCATAGGTGTGTCAGCTGGTAGGGGTTCTCCCTCACGTGGTCTTACAAATGGCGTCAGTGTCCAGATGACTTCAGCCCACCCCAGAGGTGCTCTGTGCCAGTCCCCACACAGGCCTATGCCTTCCTGCATCTCTACCGGTGGGGGTAGGTTCTCTGGCTGAGGAGCAAACTTAGTCTGGGCTCAGAGCAGGCCATGAGGTTCAGGAGTGACCCTCAAGATGGGGGGTAGGAGTCAGAGGATAACCACATCAGTTTCCTCAGCCCTCAGAGCTCTAAAGGATGCTCCGCAGTCTCTCATGGGGTCCCCAGTGGGGGCCCACAGCAATGCCATTCTCAGCCTTCCTGTCTTGCCTCATAATGTCCTAGGATCACTTCCTAAATAAACTACTTAACTTGAACCACCCTCTCCAGGTCTGCTTTACATGGAACACCATCGAAGAGCCTTGGCACTGCAGCTACATCCCACCCAAACTAGAGCTGCTCCTGACTCCAAAGACCCATCTCTGATCTCCCAAGGAAGCAAAAGATGCCCTTTGTTAATGAAATGGCTACTTCTGCCAGGACAAAGCCAATTGTTCCACCAGACGGGATACAGGGGAAACTGCAGCGAGCTGGGGCAGAGTAGGCTCCTCCAAAGTACCCTCTTAAGAGAGTGGTGCCTTTGGGCCCTTGCTCTAGTGCTGGCATTTCACCCCTGAGTGATGTAATCCAAAATTCACTGCACTCAGAGGGGAACAACAGATGCTGTTGAGTGACTTACAGTGTGCTGCCCTAGATTTCACTGCATTGTGAAATTTGGAAAAAGATTCGCTTTAAGCCTGAATATAAGATATGAATAATGTAACTGCACTTTACCACAATTCTGTTACTGTACCACCGTAACAATCAGAAAAATAGAACCCAGTGCACCTTGCCACCCCCAGTGGCCTCCAGCAATCCAGTTTCCCATTCAGGTCCTTGTTTCTTTATTAGTAAAGTCCAAATGTAATGTTTTGCAGAATAAACATGCTATATGTGCTGAATTGAATAGATGGCCATGGGTCTTTCTCTGACTATGGTATGTGGTGAAATGGTCTATGGTGATAGACTCTGGTGGGATGTTTCTGGATCCTGTCCATGAGGCTGAACCACTGGCTAGAAGTTCTGCCTGCAAGAAACATAAGAGTCCAAGGGGATGTGTGACAGGAGCAGAAGCACTGGGGTGAGCAACCACAGGCTATGAGATGTACAACTGGGTTAGAGGAGTCAGTTCAGGAACTAGACCCAGGCCAGTTCAAAGACCCTCTCCCCTTGGGATCTGAGCAGGCTTAAGGGAGGGCTGCACTACCTGTTCATCAGGGTAAGAGGGGAGGGGCCCTCTTCCCAGCTTCATCTTCTCTGTTTCAGTAAGAAGAAAGATCCCCCTGCCCACTGCCGTATCACAAACCCCCGATGGAATGAAGGATCAAACACTGGATTAAGGAATTACCAGAACCACTACCATTCTGAGGCTGCCATTACTGAGGATCCCTGCAAATCTGGGAAGTGGGCCAGTTTCATCCTCAGCTTCCTCAACTACTCTTCTTTAAGGCCCCCTCCTCAAGCCTTGGCATACTCAGTGCCCCTCTACCTCATCCCTATCCCCAAGCTCCTGGATCAGGATCATAGAATTTCAGAGTTACTCACTGAGCAGCTACTAAGCTCTGTGTCAGTAAAAATACACAGTCCCTGACTTCATAGAAATTCTGTCTACTGGAGAGGACAACATTAATCAAAGGCTCACACTAATAAATGCTACATGGCACGCATGGAAGAGGTTGTGAAGAGTCTGCTGTCATAAGAAGTACAATGAGGAAACTGCTTAACAGAAAAGTCAGAGAGAACTGAGCAGGTGATGGCTGAACTGAATTCTCAAAGAAAGTTAGGTGCTAAGAAGTGAAGGAGGACTTCCCTGGTGGCACAGTGGTTAAGAATGGGCCTGCCAGTGCAGGGGACACGGGTTTGAGCCCTGGTCCAGGAAGATCCCATATGCCTCGGAGCAACTAAACCTGCATGCCACAACTACTGAAGCCCATGCGCCTAGAGCCCGTGCTCCAGAACAAGAGAAGCCACAGCAATGAGAAGGCCGCACACCACAATGAAGAGTAGCCCCCGCTCGCCGCAACTAGAGAAAGCCCACACGCAGTAACGAAGACCCAATGCAGCCAAACAATAACTAAATAAATGAATAAAAATAAAAAAAAAAAGAAGTTAAGGGCTAGGAGCAGGATGTGGCATGGGGATGAAGAAGAGCATTCCAGGCAGAAGTAACTACATGTGCAAAGATCCTGTGGCTAAAGCGGTGGGAAGTCACTGAAGTGTTAAGAAGTGGCCAGAGGAGAGAGTTGGGTGGAGAAAGAACCTACTCAGATTTGTGTTAATAAGACTACATTGGTTGATGTATGAAAAATGCCTGGAAAGAGCAAGATGGGATGCAGACAAAGCAATGGGCAGGCTACTGAAGTGGCCTGGAAGAGGGGTTAGTGGCATGATGTAGGGGAGTGGCAATGGGGTTAGAGTCAAAAAAACATTTTTGAGATAAGTTAAGGAGGTAAATAATTGGGACTTGGTGATGGATCAGAAATGAGGACTGAAAAAGAGGCAGTAGAAAGGGTTCAGGCTTGCATAACTGGGTGGATGGTGGGGCCACTCACTGAAACAGAGAACCAGAGAAGATCAAGTTTGAAGGGGAAATTCATGAGTTTGATGAGGATATGATGAGTCTGAGGTGCCTTCCGGACATCTAAGTAGAGACGACAACTTGACAGTGAACTAATGAATCTGTGAATCACCTACTACAAGTCTTCTGAATGTAAGAGTCTCTTCTACCACACTCCCTGTGGATGATTGCCTAACCTCATCTTGTACATTCATTCCCATAAGGCATCTCAGTCCAGGGCTAGATGGTTCTTACAGAAGGAGAGCATTTTTTATGCTACTTCCAAATCTACAAATCCCACTCTTGCCCTGATTCCACCCTTCTCAGACACCCAAAGTGAAAACAGCCTAGCTTCTCTTCCATAGGATATGTAAAGGTGGTTAGCATGGATCTCCTCCCCTAGGCAAAGTCTTACAGCCTGTAGATGTTCTCTGTTCTTTCATGTTTACCCTGCTCCATAATTTCTGACCCTCCACCATCTTAGTTGCTATTCTCTGACTGGATTCCATTTGGTTGACCTGTTTCATAAATGTTCTGTCCCTTCCCCCCCCCCCGACTTTGCTCCCCAGCAAGTCTGTCCCCTTAAGGCTCTGTTCTTGACAGTCATGATTTCAGCACAAGTCTAAGAGGGCACAACTATACACAAAGGTCGGATGTTACCTTTTTTTCCAGATGAATCACAAATATCTACAAAGAATTTGTTATAATCATCTGTAAGGAATCCTAGGGACATGATCCCCTAAGTTTTCCAAACAGCCATTAGAATGTACCTGCTCAGCTGAGTCTCTTGAATTAGAGGTTCTAGTTCTTTGAGGAGCCTTGAACTCCTTTGAGAATCCGATGAAACCTGTGCACCCACCCACAAAACGCATGTATTCACATCCATAAAGAGTTCCACATGAGATGCCGAGGTCAGTGTTCTTCTGAAGTCTGTCTCTGGAACCAGGCTTAGAGTCCCATATTTCCATTTAAATTCCTCCTACAGCATCCTCTCCCCCAACCCACTAGCATATTTACTCCATTTCTCTCAAGCTAAGGGTCCAGGCACAAAACTAAATCCATGACTATCATACAACTGGAACTCGGAGAGACAATTTCATTAGCTCTAAGAAAAGATTCTGCCTTGCTGAGCACCGTGTCACTGAAGCCCAAATCTTCTTCATGGAAAATACTAAGCAAAATCAGCTTTTTGTTTCTCACCATGCAACAAGAACCCACATATCTAAAGTATCTTGCTACATTAAGTGACCTTCCCACAGCACCTTCAAAGTGTTTGAATTTCCTTGAGAACTTTTCAAAGTTCTAGTTGGAGTAGAGGAGGTTTTAATTACTGAGAATTGGGTAAACATGCCTTCAGAAAAAGCTGTCTCTCTGGATAGAATCATTCAACTGGAATGCTTATTAAGACTGTGGCTACAGCTCCATTTCTTTTTCAGCATGAAAAAAACAGCTGATTTCAATCTCCAGTGCCTCGATCAGATAGTCAAATAAGTTAAGTGACAAAGGAGGTTGAAAACATCTTACAACTCTGTGAAGCATGTGTGCTAAGCATGATTACATAATGTTTTAGCAACCTACATTCACGGTTGCTTATTCACTCAGACTGGAGGAGATTGAGAAGCTATGATTAGGGGTAACGCCTTGTCTTTTTTGTTGTTGTTTTTTTACAAAACATTGTACAAGCACATGTGTATGTGCATGCTCTTTTTTTTAACATTTATTGAAGGTCTACTGTGGGCAATGTGAGGTACTCAAAGATGAATTAGATGTCATTAATGATAATCTTTTATATTCTGGTTGGGGAGATAAGACTCAAATGCAGTACAATTGTTTCAAATCAAATGCTATAGGTATTCAGAAAAGGAGAAGAGTTCTTTCACAGGAGATTTACCTTGTTTGAAAATTAGATATTCTTGGGACTTCCCTGGTGGTCCAGTGGTAAAGAATCCGCCTTCCAATGCAGGGGATGCTGGTTCAATCCCTTGTCAGGGAACTAAGATCCCACCAAGCCGCGGGGCAACTAAGACCGGGCGCCACAACTACTGAGTTCCCATGCCTCAGTGATAGAGCCCCCATGCCACAAACTACAGAGCCCATACTCCCTGGAGCCTGCGCGCCACAACTAGAGAGAGAAAAAACCCTCATGCCACAACTAGAGAGAAGCCCCCATGCCACAACGAAGAAAATAAAGAAAGAAAAAAGAAATTTAGATATTCTTTCATCTGTGATTAGCAAATGAATTGCCCCCAATTCTTCTTTTTTTAATCAATCAAAAGCCTTGGGAGGGAGGGGAGGAGGAACAAAACAAAATATTTAGTAAAATACCATCTGTATGTCCTAATGAAGTCGATACCCCTCAGCTAAATAAATAAACCAAACGGTGAAAATAAGCAGCATCTGCAGATTTAGCATTCACCTACAGGCATGAGCTGAAATTACACAGGAACTAAAATCTAGCACTGCTCATGTTAATAGAGGGCACAGCTTTTGCCAAATTCATTCCTAACGATATTTCACTGAAAATAACAAAATTGCAGCAAAACCCCACACTAACAGGCCCCGCAATAAAGATACAATGTAATTGACTCCTTCCCTCCACCCAACCCTGTTCGCAGATCTGGTCGCCTACAGTTCTTCTATGAAGAGGGAAGGAATGGAGTGGAATGAGAAGGGGAACGTGGTTTCCTGGAAGTAGCAGGCAGCCTCTTCCTGGGAGGTAGGGAGGAGGAGAGTGGTTCCCTGGATCCCCAGGGTTCTCCTGGCTCAGTCTCCCCAGATGAGGCCAATGAAATGGGCACAAATTAACCAGGGGATTTCCTGGAATTGCTGCTGCTGTCAGAGAACTCATAGCCTTTCATAGAATGCTGGATCACTGCCAGTGATACAGCTTAAGTCAGAGAGGACGACCATCACTAGGTGGCATCACACTGCAAGGGGGATGCAGACAGATTTGGATCCCTCAGCTAAATCCCACAAACTCTGTGGCAGCTAGCTGAACAAGCTCTCCACCCTCGCTTTATTAAGCTCATGATATCTTGAACCTTCACTCTATAGAACTGAATATTTTGGACCCCACTTATCAGGTTTGGGCAGGGTTTTACTTGGTGCAATATCTTCTAGGTCATCGTTTTTATCCAAAAACAAATTTATGAAAAGGTCAGCTATAGCTTGTAGGAATGATGAACAACTCAAACAGAAACTGAAATCTGCAATATTTTATGAAGGAGATTTGGAGGCAAGAAACAATATTGAATGAGAAGTGTACAAATATGAAAGTTTCATTTTATTCAGGTTTTTAAACCATATCTAGGCACTTCAAAAGTCTGCCATTATAAGCTCTAAAACATTCAAAAGCAACCATTATCTAAAAACACAGCTTAAGAAAAGAAAACATTAGTGGGAGGGAGGGAGACGCAAGAGGGAAGAGATATGGGAACATATGTATATGTATGACTGATTCACTTTGTTATAAAGCAGAAACTAACACACCATTGTAAAGAAATTATACCCCAATAAAGATGTTAAAAAGAAAAGAAAAGAAAAATTAAAATTATGGGGCAAATTTAAAGAGATTGTGCCCAGGGGATACACACAGACACACACACAGACACACAGACACACACACACAGACACACACACACACACACACACACACACACACACACACACCCTCAAGCCAGATTTCATGTGATCATGAAGTGTAGTTTCCTAATCTTTGAAATTTCAAGGTGTGTATTTTACCTTAGTGGTAGAACTAGTTAATTCAATAACTATTTAGGTAGCACCAACCAAACCATTTAAACATTGTAACCAGAAATTTTTATATAAAGATTTTAAAAATTGAATGAAAACAAAAGATCATCACCCATGTCAATCCTACTTTGCCTACTGACTGCACTGCAGTTTATCTACAGATTTGCTTCTCCTTCTCACCCCTGTTCCCCCAACACACACAACAGCAATGCAGCTTAGTGCTATAGGCAAAGCAACAAAGTAACAGCCCAGAGCAGGTAGGAAATGTGATTAGAGTTATTTATAAAGTATTACCCCTGGCTTATCTTTTAAGAAACCTCTTTTCATAGAGCACAGACTTGTGGTTGCCAAGGAGGAAGGAGGGAGGGAGAAGAGGGATGGACTGTGAGTTTGGGATTAGTAGATGCAAACTATTATATGTAGAATGGATAAACAACAAGGTCCTACTGTATAGCATGGGGAACTATATTCAATATCCTATGATAAGCCATGATGGAAAAGAATATGAAAAAGAATATATATATATATATAACTGAATCACTTTGCTGTATGGCAGAAATTAACACAACATTGGAAATCAACTATACTTCAATTAAAAAAAACCTCTTCTGTTATCAAACAATGAGGCATCAGAGGTATAAAGAAGGGTTCTGCTAGCGTACCATGAAGGATTCTGTTAATGTACTGATGAGAACTTTGACATAGCTAACGAAGACTTCAACATTTGAAGGAATAGAAACATTTCTTATTAGTGCTTAAGATGAGCATTTCTGGTGACTGAAAAACTTGAACCTCCTCACTAGCTTCCGTGGCTCTTGTGACTACATCACTCAGTCAAGAGCACTGCAAGAACTATGTGGCCACCCTTTTTGCACCATCTGGTACACTGCAGTTCTGAGAAAGGGGAGTTAATTGGCTATATCTGAGCAGTCACAAGATTTATAGGTTTGATTATCCAAAAGAGACGCTTTTACCCTGATATATATGGCGTTTTCATTGTGGTATTAATAATAATAAAAGCATGCCAAATGAATGAAAAAGCATCATTATAAAAGAGATTTGTTTGTGCAGTGAAACCGTATGGGTGGCTCGTGGTTCCCACAATGAAGATGTAACTATTTTCATATACAAGTTATTAGCTCAAGTTGTTCTTTATTATACAATAACTCTACTCCTATAGCAACAGAGTCGCAGAAGAAAAATAATTATGCCTGGGTGTGACGTGCCAGATGTTTTTAAAGTAGAGGTGGCAGTTTAATTCTAAGCCAGTTTAAATGGTTAGATAAAAGCAGTCCCAGAAAAAAAAAAAAAATTTCTTCTAGACCAGCACTATCCAAAAGGAATATATGCAAGCACATATCTAATTTTAAATTTTCTGGTAGCCACATTTTTCAAAAGTAAAAAGAAACAAGGGAGCTTGATTTTAATAGTATGTCTTAACCCAATGTATCTAAAATATTGTTTCAATGCGAAATTAGTATAAGAATTTATTAATGAAATATTTTACATTCTTTTTTTCCTATTAAGTTTTCTAAATCTGATGTGTATTTTATACTTACAGCACATCTCAGTTCAGACTAGCTGAATTTCAAGTGCTCCATAGCCACATAGAGCTAGTCGCTACCATAATGAACAGCACAGTTCTAGACTTTTCCCTTACTTACATTTAGAACTATAGTTAATCCCTTCCATGCATTTTATAAAAATATTCAGAGAAGATGACTCTGGCAAGGCTCTCCACAATTCGTTAATCACTCAGAAATATCTGCACGTGTCCTCTTCACAGCGGGCAGCTGAGTACTTTCATTCAATCAAGACGATCACAGTTCTAAGTTCAACCCAGAAAACATATTTTTAAAAAACTTTAAAAATCCTGGAGTCCAGTAACTATGCCTTGGTTACTTTGTCTATCTATAGGAAGGAGGAAAACCCAGAGATCAGAGGAGGCAAAGCTCTACGTGGCGTGTTCCACATCCTTACCTAGCTGTGGGAGGGAGAAGCATGTTGCATGCAGTTGTAGTGAAAATTAAAAGGAATAATGTGTGAAACGCATCAGGTCCCTCAAATGTTGGCCTAGTCGGGAATTACCAAAGGAAGAGAAGGCTCTGTCCCTGCCCTCAAGCTCTAGATGTAACTGGATCCAGGGTGATAGGACAGAAACCATGACACTGGAAGAACCCAAACAGAGCCCAAGGAAGCGGAAGGCTGGGTTAAGCCACAGAATGTGTCTAGGTGTGGATACATGTGGTGTTGTCTGCCACTAACGCCTAACTCCTAATCTGCCCATGGAACACTTACTTGTGGATGAAATTAAGTGGGTTTTTGTTCATGTGTTTGTTTTCAAGTAAGCATCAGCCTTGATGCTTTTATGATGCCATAAAAGAGCAACTTGCAGCCTGAGATGGAAAGGAGAAGAGGCCTGGAAGAGGAAGAATTGTCCCACTTTTTTTTGACTAGGAGATGGTACTAAGTTCACCAAATGTGTGGGTGTGTTTTTTCTTTGTGCTTTACCTGAAAGTCATCTCTTACTCCCTGTCTACTACCTGTTGCCAGCATACAGAACTCAGGCCTGGGGAAATGGCCCAGCTTTGCATGCCCTGAAGACCTCTCTGCTGGTGAGGCAATGCAGAATAAAGGGAATTCATAAATTCTGCATGTTTGCCAAATGTGAATGGTGCAAATTCAGCTGAGTTAATAATAAAAGGCTATGAGAGAGATGAGTCAGATAGGGTTGGAAAGAAGAATTGGGATAAGGCTCATGCCCTGTTCTGTCATAACGGTATTTCTCCCAGCTACCTGTGCTCTGGAGTTAGCTCACAACCAAGACCTTTTATGCTCTCCCCATGAGACAGAGCTCATGGAAGAAATAATTCAACCAATTCCAACTAGAAACACAGCAAGTGGGGTGCTATCAGTGTCTTCGTCAGTTCAGACTGCTATAACAAAAGTATCATAGACTGGGTGGCTCAAAGAACAGACATTTATTTCTCACTGTCTGGAAGCAAGAAATCCTAGATCAAGTCACCAGTAGATTCAGTGTCTGGTGAGAGCCTGCTTCTTCATTGCAGCCAACTTCTCACTGTGTCCTCATGGCAGAAAGAGGGCTAGAAAGTTCTCTTGGTTCTCTTTTATAAGGGCACTAATCCCATTTATGGCGACTCCACCCATGACCTAATTACCTCCCAAAGGCTCCATCTCCTAAAACCATCACATTGGGGGTTTGGATTTCAACATATGAATTTTGGGAGGACACAAGCGTTCAGTCCGTAATAATCAGTAATCCCCAAGGATATAAGCTCCCTGAAGACAAAGCTTTTGTTTGTCTTGATAACCAGTGCCTAGGCTTAAAAGACACTTTAAAGGTGCTTAATAGTAAGTGCTTAAATATTAATTGAATAAAGGAAGAAAGGGAGACCAACAACTGTGGGTTTGGAGTATCAAGGCTGGCTAACATTTTAATGTCCCCAGAGGCAAGACAAAGGACCAATCAAAACCTACCAAGGCCAAAGCCAAGGCCAAGCATGAGAGCAGATGGGAGAGAGGTCCATGTAGGCACTACAGAAAGAAATGCAGACTAGAAGAAATTTGGGAGCTATCATTCCCAGCTTTTAAATACAAGTAAATTCATCTCATTTGTGGATCAATTTTTTTCCACTTTTCCTCTATCGATTTATCACTTTTGTTAAGAATCTACCCTGAACTCTAATCACTTTACTTTCAGAAGGCTAATCTTAAATTCAGCCCAGAGGTCATTTTTAGTTACTCTTAATCATACTATCTTCCAACAAGCTAAATAAGTTCTCTCCATCTTTGATGTTTATGGTGTTCAAATATTTGTAGACCATTATGACATCTCCCACTAGTTGCTGCTGAGTGAGGCTTTAAGGATTAGAAACATTTAGATCCTTTAAACCCGGAAAGTGCCTCAAATCAATGCTCCCATTACTCTAACCATTTCTGATGCTCTTCTTGAGAGTGTCTTCAGGGTTACTGTACGTCTCTACACCACTAAGTCTGCAGCTCAATTTGATGTTCCAAAGTCATATAATGACATATTTTTCTTGGATCATCTGCATCAAAATACCCCAAGAGTAATTATTTAAAATCAGATTCTTCGATCACACAACCAAACCTAATGAATCAGAATTTCTGGGAGGTGGGTCCAGAAATTCAAAATGTTAACAAGACACAGATTTTTTTGGACACACTGAACCTTGAGAGTCATCTACAAAAAGTCATTACTGAGAAATTCTTAACATAAAATATGAATACCTTTCCTATATAGGTGCCTAGTATTTGTGACCATCCCACAAGTTAAGGCAATAGGGAGAAAGCAGAAAGGATCTCAGACATTCAAGACAGGAGACAAGCAGCTTTGGCTATATTACTTGTAGTATTTTTCTCCATTACATTACAACTTTCAGCTACTCTTTTGTTTATTTCAAGTTTGTGGAATTGGATTAATCATATTTGGGCTTTTTATGACATACTTTCATCATTGGTTCCTGTGGCTCTTATTTATTTGTTTGTTTGCTTGCTTGCTTATTTAAAATATAATGAACACAAGTGATCCCACAGCCTAACAGAGAAATTAGAACATTTACAATAACTTGCATCCTCCTGTGTGATCTTTTATCTCTTGTCTCTCTGTCCCAGTTCTCCTTACTATATAGTCTACAAGTGCAAATTCAGGGGCTGGCAGGGTTTATGCTGGGATATTTTATAAGGTTCTTCCTTCCTACTGAAAAAACTTTTTTGAAAAAAAAAAGAAGCACATAAATTATTCAATTTGGATAGAACACATAGGCTTTAAAGGGAGAGGAAGCCTGAAAAATAGTCTAAAGTCAGATTACCAAGAACTTATGCTATACTAATGAATTTGGACTGTCATTTTAATAGTGTGAAGTCACTGTGTATTTGATTGTTCTTCAGGAAGATTCACTGATCAGTAGTACATAGGCGTGGAAATGAAGAGAAACAATAAGCCGAACAATGGCTAATAAGCTGTGTTTTCAACAAATGAGTATTAAGTGTCTACTGTGTGCCAGGTGCAGCGCTAGGCTCCAGGGAAACAAAGATGGTTTCTGCCCTCAAAGATCTCACAGTCAATTGGAAAGACAAATAAATTCACCCAAGTGCCTTAAATGAAATGAGAGAAATCTATACAATGGAGAAGTGAGACCCGAAGGATGAAGATTCGATTCCATCAGAGAAATGAGGAATATCAGGAAAAGTTTTCACAGAGAAGGTCGTATTGGAGCTGAGTCTTGAAAGATGATTTTGAAAGAACTCTAAATAAAACAAAAACTTGAGTCTCAGATACAGGATTGGAAAAGACTGAAGACTAGTGTCAGTGCCTTTTAATCCAAATTCTACCTAATGTTCACTTGGTTTCTAGAACTTCACTATTATACGTGTAAGCATGTTGAAGCCAGGAGTCACGTGATTCAGTCTCAACAGTGCACAGTCAATGAACCACTGTTCAGCAACCAGAGTATGTTCAAAATCACTCAACCTCTTTGGACTGCATGTGAAGAGGAAATATAATCCACAGTTACATGTTTTTTAAAACTTTAATTTCGTCTCCCATTTATTTTCCTCATACCTTGGAGCACTTTTCATGCCACTCTCCTAGAAACTCTCTAAAAATATCTCCTCCTCCACACCTAGTCTGAGCACTCTGGTTGTTCTACCCTTCCTTCACACTATCATTCTCATTTTGCATCACAAACCCCAAAATTCTGTCCTGGTAATAGCAGAACACTCCTCAGGCAGCAAGGAAGGTAAAGAAACTGCAGGCAAAGCCAAAACTCTTTTTTTGCAGA
This sequence comes from Pseudorca crassidens, assembly GCF_039906515.1. Classification (NCBI taxonomy): domain Eukaryota; kingdom Metazoa; phylum Chordata; class Mammalia; order Artiodactyla; family Delphinidae; genus Pseudorca; species Pseudorca crassidens. The sequence continues at coordinate 83,755,286 of NC_090297.1, read as the reverse complement.
TTAGGGGATGGGAAAGGCTGAGAATACTCTTAGATTATTTAAGGAAAGATAGTTATTAGGCCACTGACAGTTCATTATTATCTTAGTGTTAGGCATAACTACATATTTAAGGATATGATTATTGTTTCTTCTCCTAAGAACCTGAGTTTATCACTCACTACAAAGAAGGGCTGGATTGTAAAGTGACCCTTATTTTCTTAGCTTCCAAAGCCATTTTCTGCTCAACACCCATTTTAACTGGAATATCCTTTTATCCTTACAAGTCAAGCAACCAGACTCCCTTTCATCAAAGGCAACCTCAAAACCCGTTCTCTCCACATTCTAAGTGAATAACTGGCATGTACAGACGCTGAAATCTTACCTTTGCTCTTATTGTTTCCATTAATTTCAAGACATCAAACTTTCCTTTTCATGACATCTCCTCCATTGACTCAAATGTAAATTATCCTAATTTTGTTGTTGCAATTTTGAGAAATACCACCTTGATCGCTGGCAGTAAAAAAAAAAAAAACACCTTTTCTTCTTTCTTTTTTTAAAAGTCATTCCAAACTTAATACCATCTGTAGCTTAGCCCCTAATATATGAGATTGCCTGTTTTCAAAATACAAAGGTAGAATTATTAAATTTTCTTTTTTTTTATTGTTCCATTTCCTTGTCAACAGTTAACATCATCATCTTTTTGGTATTTGTTTTATTTTTCTGCCATTCTAATGGGTATGAAATAGTATCTCATCATTTTAATTTGCATTTCCCTGTTGACCAATGATGCAAAGCATCTTTTCATTTGTTCCTTTGTCAAACATCTTCGTTGGTGATTTGTTCATTTAAATCTTTTGGTCTTTTTTAATTTTTGAATTTTATTTTATTTATTTTTTTATACAGCAGGTTCTTATTAGTCATCAATTTTATACACATCAGTGTATACATGTCAATCCCAATCACCCAATTCAGCACAATTCAACTTAAGTTTCAAGTATAAGTAGAACCAATTATCTTGAATGAATTATAATTTAATCATTGGCATCAGTCTCTCTCTTCTGAATAGGCTGAAGATGCTCACTTCATTTCTGCATGTGTTCTAGAGACAGACTTCAGTTCCCTATGTGTTCTAGATGTGTACATCATTTCTGCATGCACTATAGATTCTTTTTTTTTTTAAGACATCTTTATTTTATTTTTTGGTTGTGCCATGCAGCATGTGGGATCTTCATTCACTGACCATGGATCAAACCCGTGTCCTCTGCATTGGGAGCATGGAGTGTTAACCAGTGGACCACCAGGGAAGTCTCATGTACTATAGATTCTTATTGTTAGAAATTACATATTTATATATTTTGTGCCCATTAACATAGATTTATAATTAATATATTATGCATTTGTCTTTTAAATCATATAGGAAACCAAAAAAATAAGTTACAAACCAAAAATGCAATAATACTGGCTTTTATATTTACCTATGTCATTATCTTTACCAAAGTTCTTTATTTCTTTGCATGGCTTCAAATCACTGTCCTTTCATATCAGCTTGAAGGGCTCCTTTTAGCATTTCTTATAGGGCAGGCCCACTAGCAATGAAACCTTTCAGCTTTTGTTTATTAGGGAATGTCTTAATTTCTTTTTTTCATTTTTGAAGTATAGTTTGGCCACATATAGAATTCTTGGTTGGCATAATTTTTGCTACCAGCACTTTAAACATGTCACCCACTGCTTTCTGCCCTCCATACTTTCTTATGTGAAGACAACTGGTAATCTTATTAAGGATCAGGTGTATGTAATGAATTGCTTTTATGTTGCTCTCTCAGGATTGTCCCTTTGTGTTTAGCTTTTAATAGTTTAGTAATAGATGTCTCAGTGTGGATCTCTTTGGAGTTTATCCTACTTGAAGTTTGTTGAGCTTCTTGGATGTGGAGATTCGTGTCTTTCATCTAATTGAGGGAATTTTCAGCCATTATTTCTTCAAATGTTACTTCTTCCCCTTTCTCTCTCTCTTCTCCTTCTGTAATTCCCATAATGTGTATGTTGAAATACCTGATGAAGTCCCACAAATCCTTAGGATGTGTTCCTTTTTCTTCATTCTTTTTTCTCTTTCTGCTCCTCAGACTTTTTAATTTCAATTGTCCTATCCTCAAGTTTGCTGTTCTTTCTTCCACCTACTCAAATCTGCTGTTGAATCTCTCTAGTGAATTTTTCATTCAACTGTACTTTTCAGCTCCAGAGTTTCTATTTGGTTCATTTTTCTTTCTTTTTTTTTTTTTTTTTTTGATGTCAATGTTTTATTGATATTCTTTATTTGTTCATACATTGTCCTCCCCATTTTTTTTTTTTTGGTTGTTGTTGCTGTTGTTGTTTTTTACTTCTTTATCCATAGTTTCATTTAGATCTTTGATTTAAAGTCTTTGTCTAATAAATCCAATGTCTGATCTCAGGCTCAAGGATGTTTTCTGTCAATTTGTTTCCTGTGAATAAATCACACTTTCCTGTGTCTTTGCATGTCTTGTAATTTTTGTTAAAATTTTCAGTGACATTTTGAACATTATGATGTGATAACTCTGGAAATCAGATTCTCTCCCTCTCCAGGGTTTGCTGTTATTGTTTATTGAGGGCTTCAGTCATCCATTGTTAAGCGATTTTTCTAAACTGTTTTGGCAAAGACTGTATTTTTTGTCATGTGTGATCCCTCAAGTCTCTGTTTTGTTCTCAGCAGAGAGTCAGTGATCTGACAGAGATTTCCTTAATGCTGAAATTTAGCAATTTCTTTTTCATTAAGTTCTCCCCCAGTTGTTGCAAGTTTTTTATTAGATTCTAGAGTTCTAGAAAACATGATTCTGTCAGCTTTTACCAACTTAATGGCTGCTTCAGTGGAGGGACCAATTCTTAGAGCTCCCTACTTCACTATTTCTGTGACATCACTCATGCACCTCACTTGTGCATATGCTCTAGATGCACACATCGCTTCTGAATGTGCTCTAAACACATGCTTCTATGTGCCTACTTAGATTTGAATTTGTCTCCAATCATGGAATCTCACAAGGAGCTATAAGTAAGAAGATTGACTTTTCTTAGCTTGCTTATCACTCATTCTGTGGAAAAGAGCAATTCCTTTTATATCTACATATGTTTTTTCCTTTCCATTTGTTTCTCAGAATAGGCCTTAACAATTGCTCTTTGCCAATTTTCCTCTAGAACTATGGACTAAAATTTGTAAAGTAGGCCAAAAAGCAATATGATTCCTTTTTGTTCCAGTCTTTCAGTAATTCCCTATAAGGAATAATGATTTATTTAATGCTTGTAAACCCCTCTGAAGTATGAGGACATTACATATTACTGGGAAGAGGCAAGAGCCGTATGTTAAAAATTAATTGGAGGAAACCACTTGCAGATTGTAATAATGAAACATCCCAAGTCCCAAGGGCACTGGGGACTTCAAGTAAACAAGCCCTCATTAATTTGGCTAATTAGTCACTTGCTGTATTTGCTGGTTTATAAGCGGCACCCTCTTAAGCAGAAAATTGAGCTGTAAAGTGCTAAGAGCCATATAAGTGGTAAAGATGGCATCAGTATCCTACACCTAGGATTTCAAAGCACATCTCATACATTCAAAAATGCATTTAGGAGATGTGCATATTTCAGACTTATCCACATAATCTGAATGGACAGAGGGAAGACAAGAAAACATGTCCTATTCTAATAGATGGCAGAAAAGAGGAAAGGTTTGAAAGAAACTGATGGAAATCACTGTTAAATTTTTTTCCATAAAGGAGGCCAACAGGCTCTTTTAGACTAGACCTCACACACATGGGTAGTACCTTGTGACTGGTCAATATAGAGGAAAGTTTGATTCCTGTGACTGGCAAATGCACAACCCCATATACTCCAACTACTGGAAATCTTGTCTCATAATGAGAGGGAGGAAATTAGATATCTCACATAAACTGTGGCAAACCTAGTGAACTATTCTGCCACCCAAACAGAGCCTCAGTTTATTGAGTTGAATGCTTGTGTCTACCAGATGCAGTTGTCTTACTTTCTCTGACTGAGCTAAAAGATATTGGGGAAGTCTTACTTTCCATTTCCTGTTTATAACAACTTACAATAACACCTTCCCTTCCCTGGCTTCCTGATTAGCAGCTGGAGACTCTCTGGTTCCAATAACATTACATTTATAAGCCAGCTCCCAGGCTGAGTCAGACCTACATTTGGCTAATACAATCCATCATGTATTCAATCTTATTCATTTCAATCACTGAAAAATGTCCTTGATCTTGTCCTTAAACTCTAGTGATCTCTTAATTCAAATTCAATTTTAAAAAGTACTAAAACACATACTATATACAAAAGCACTAACATAGAGAGTACAAAGATGAATACGATTTTTCCTGTCTTAAATGGCTTAAAATTTGCATCTGCAATGACTGTCATCTGCAGGACAAAGAGCATGTTACTGGTAGTAGAATATAATGGCTAACTTCCTGTCATCTAGGAAACTGAAATAGCTTCCAAATTCCAGACTCACTTAGAAATCCATGATTCCAAATGCATTCATTTAACTGACTCTGCTCATGTAGCACTTGCACTTTTCACCACTGAGTCTGTCCCAGAACGGCTCTCTACTTGCTTTCCAAACACAGTCCAGGTGGACCAGGGCGGCAGGGAAACTGTGGGAATAAACAGGGCTTATTTAGTTGGTGCAAAGAGCAAACGTAAATATCCTTATTAGCAGGCAAAGAGCTAGAATATATATTTGAGTGTTGCCAATGAGTGGAAGAAGCAAGCTGCTTTTATCATGCAGTGGTGCAAATTAGATATTTATGGGTTTCCTGTGGTGTTCAAGGTGTTGCTCCTTTCCAGTATTTTAGGAAGAAAAGCTTTGTGTTCTAAGAATAGCTTCATTGATGATTCTCCCTTGGGCACAAAGCTATTCTGATCTGGACTAGTAAATTTTATCTGAAGAGCCTGAAACTCTGAGGGAGTCTGAAGTGTACCCTTAGGCTTTGGGGGTTTTTAGTGTTTTTCTTCAACAGCTTTATAGAGATGTGATTCACATACCATACATTTCAAGTGTACAATCCAGTGGTTTGGGGGTATATTTACAGATATGTACAACCATCTCCACAATTTTAGAATATTTTTATCACCTTGAAAAGAAACCCTGTACCCTTTAACTATCACTCCTGTATCTTCTTATTCCCCCAGCCTCTAAACCACCACTAATCTACTTTCTGTCTCTATAGATTTCCTTGTTCTAGAAATTTAATATGGATAGAATCCTATAACATGTGGTCCTTTGACTGCCTGATTTCATTTAGCATAACGTTTTTAAGGTTCATCCATGTCATATCATGTATCAGTACCTCATTTTATGGCCAAATAAAATTCCATTGTATGAATTTACCATATTTTGTTTATTCATTTGTCAGTTGATGGACATATGGGTTGTTTCTACCTTTTGGTATTATGAATACTACCACTACAAACATTTGGGTATAAGTTTTCGTGTGGACATATGCTTTAATTTCTCTTGGATATATACATAGGAATAGAATTGCTGGGACATACAGTAACTCTATGTTTAATCATTTGAGGAACTGCCATACTGTTTTCTAAAGTGGCTGAATCATTTAACATTCCCATTTATAGTCCCAGAAGTGTACAAGGATTCTGATTTCTCCACATCCTTGTCAACACTTGCTATTATTTGACTTTTTATTCTAGTCATTCTACATACTGTATGTAGGGGTATCTCATGATTTTGATTGGCATTTCTCTGATGACTAACAATGCTAAGCATCTTTTCATTTGTTTTTTGGCTATTTGTATGTTTTCCTTGGAGAAATGTCTATTCAGATCCTTTGTCTATTTTTTAATTGGGTTATTTGCCTTTTTATTATTGAGTTGTAAGAGTTCTTTATATATTATGGTTATAAATCCCTTATTGGATATATGATTTGTCAACATTTTTTCCCATCCTGTGGGTTGTCTTTTCACTTTCTTGACGGTGTCCTAACATTTTTTGTGGTAATGAAGTTTTGGAGAACCTTTGTAGCAGGGTGTGGCTTTGCAGCATGACCCCAGCAGCATGGGTCAGCTTTTGACATTGCCTAACTCCTTCACCTCCTTCTCTGACATGACCACCTCTGAACCCTCCCACTCATCTCCATACCCCTTCTCTCTTCTTGCCCATTCAGTTCGAGTCACACTCTCCTTCTTTCTATCATTTAGACACACCTTGTTCCTACATTTGAATCCTGACATTCAGATATCAATTCAAATGTCCTTTCCTCAAAGAGTTCCCCCAATACTGCCCATCTGTATCACCCCTATCTAGTCATTATCATATCCCCTATTTAATTTTCCTCATAACACATGTCTTGGTTGCTTATTTACTTGTGTAAATACTAAACTATTCCACCAGAATATAAGCTCTATTAGTGTAGGAACTTATCTGTTTTGTTCATTGCTGTATCCTAAGTTCCTAGAATAGTGTCTGCCATATAGCAGGTGCTCAATAAATATTTGTTGAATGGATGAATGAATGAATCCTCTGGCCTAGACATTGTGCTAGGGACTAGGGGCAAAAAAGTAAGTAAGAAAAATCCCCAAACAGGGGCAGTGTTTCTATAGAAATAAGCCTTGTAGTCAGTGTGCTTGGGGGAGGTATATCAGGGGTCCCCAACCCGCAGGCCATGGACCGATACCAGTCCAAGGCCTGTTAGGAACCAGGTCACACAGCAGGAGGTGAGCGGCAGGCGAGCGAGCGAAACTTCATCTGCCGCTCCCCATCGCTCGCATTGCCACCTGACCCATCCCCCCAACCACCTGCCGTCCGCAGAAAAATCGTTTCCTGCGAAACTGGCCCCTGGTGCCAAAAAGGTTGGGGAGCACTGCCCTAGAGCATTCTTCTTGCAGCCTCTCTGATGATTCTCTCTGCCCATACTGCTCACCTCCTCTGCCATCTGCAGAGGAGTGAATATATTCACTCCTTGCTTCAGAGTGTGTATCAGAAGTTGACAGTCTTGCTTATGCACGATCAAACCACGTACAGTTGTGCAGAGCCTGCACTGCCAAGGAGCACCCAGTTTGGCAGCAGCAAGGCAGAGGGAGAAGAGTAGGGGCTGAAATCCAGCCTATCCTCTGCTAGCCATACCAGGAGGAGGAGGTGTCTTTTTGTAATCTGTCCACCCAGAGGCAGTGACATTTGGCAATTCATAGTATATAAGCTAGCAGCAGCTCTCTTTCAAAATACCAAGGGAAGATTCAGTCTTTGTCAATTAATTTCTACAGAAGACTGAGCCCCTCCAAAACCCTGGATAAAGGAACCAGCTCCAGGATGCTGGCTTTGCCTCTCTCTAACCTCAGTGTGTTTGGTCCAGGGCCCAGGGTCTCTGCGTGATGTGTGCTCTCTCCTCCTAATCAGTGTTCACCATCCTGAAAGAGAAAGCATTTTTTAAAGCTTTTGGTGAAACACTCACTTCTTGATTAGGGTCTGAAATGTGAACTAGTCATTCTCCAGAATAACACTTCTTCTGTTTCAGGAGTCACTCACCCCTGTGGTAGAGACTCAGGTTGATGGCAGTTAACTTATGTAATGCTCAGTATCCTGTGGGTTTCACGTGCATGACAGCTGAAATCCAGCATCTAGTGAGAAAGGCCACTTGATCTATGAATTCTGCCCCTATTTCCCTTCCTCAGAAATGTTTACGGTACATTTCACAATATTGGGGTGAGGAGTAAAATAACTATATAATATTGGACTGAATACCAAAGAGGAATGAAACCACCTGCAATATTTTTCCAATATTTCTCTAAGACCTTAATGAAATTTTAAGTTTAAAGGAGCCCCACACAATTTAAATACATATGATGTTCTATAAGAAAATTGTCATAGAAGCCCAAACCTCCATTATCATTAAAATAAATATGTTGTCATTATGAGAAGTGGGCTTCTTTTAAATGCATTAAAATGTAAAAATATTACTTCAAACTTAAGTCCAACACACCACAAAAGGAGAAGAAAGCTGTTGAAAGGATTAATAATGAGAAATGACAGAACTGTATCTCTCTTTTGTTTTCCCCTTTCTCCTTAAAAGCAAAGATACTATAACAAATAAAAGTTTAATAAGTAAAAAATACATTTTAAATGAAAAACCATGATTAACTTATTAAGAACCATTAAGTATATAATTACAAGGATTCTATTACATTAAGATACCAATTTCTTTAAAGCCAGAAATAATACCTCCTGAAACTTTAATTATTTAAATGAGAAGAGAAAGAGGCATGTTATCTTCCCTGACAAAGATTAAAATCAATTTAATTGCTTCTCTGCTGCCTTGACATGATTCTTGCTGTGAGTCAAGCAACCAAAAAGGGAAATTAATACCGCAGCTGTTAATCAAGTGATACCCGTGCACTGCATTTGATTACATCAGGGAGAGAACCATTGCTGCTTGGCTGACTTCTGTGTCCACAACCACTCTGTGTTGTTGTTGGGAGCTGGGTGAGCTAAGAGAGGTGCCGAGGCTGGACTTAATTTTTAGAGCCTGTGATAGCGCGAGGTGAGGTACTGCCTTGGCAAATTGCAGGTTGCTGCATTTGAGCTTGAGTAAAGGCAGTTCTATCAAGACAGAGGTCTGTTCCAAATTAAATTCACCCTTTGGTGCCTGATTCTACTGTCCACAGTGTGAAGTACAAAGAAACACAAGGGCATCGTCAGGGCTGGAGAACAAGAAAGAATATGAGAATGTGGCTAAGATGGATGCTTTTTTGCCCGTAGAGCAGAACAATATATTTTTCAAGGTAGGCAGTAGCAGTTTCTAGAGGTCAAACACCAACTTTCTCACCCGAATTAGAATGTGCATTTGAAAGCAAGGTACAGTGGCAAGCGAGGCGCACCTCAAGGCCCCGTATCTCCTGATTTAAAAGCAGGGCTTTTGTTAAACACCAGCACTGGGTGAACATCCAGTGGCATCCACACTTGGCAAACTAATGTATCTGATTGTAAGAAAATGGTATTGTGAAATATTGATGAGTCTGGAAATACAGACAAGGACCCAGCCTCATCATGTCTTATCAGCCCTTGTTAACTTTACAGATGACGAGAGACACCGGAGTAACTGAGGTTGTCAAAACTAATGGATCTCAGGCACTTTGCACCCACAGAGTTCAGATTTATCAAGGGCCCTTTTTTCAGGAACTTTAACCGCCCCCCCCCCCCCCGCCTGTTTGCCTTCTCTTGTCAGAGACAGAGGAGAATAATATAACAAGTCTCAAGCATATACATTCCAGACGAAAAAATTCTTCTGAGAACCTTATCTTTTCCCTAGATAGGAGAAAACCTCCAGGTAAGAATTGAGAAATTCAGTTCATAAGAAAAGTTTTGTAGTTGGGCTTTTTAACATTCCTACCAGTGATGTGAAAGGATCATGGGGGAAAGCTCCCAGCCAGGCCAGTTGGAGGAAAAGCTTATATTTAGCAGGATACACAGAAAGGCAAAAAACAGAAACAAAAAAAATCATACTGCCCTCAAAAGATAACTCAACATATTTTTTTACATTTCAAAAAAATAATCACTGGCTTAAGTCAGCCCATGGGATAAGTCAAGATGCCCATCAGCTCTTATTTTATCTGAGTCCAGTTCACCTGTCCTCAGGATCTACAGATGACTTCGTCTGGCTCTTTTTCATCAAATACAACTCATCCTACTATATTGGATCACCTTGCTGTTAGCCTGGCACTGTCCCTCCCCATTTCAATTTGACCAAATTGAAACAGATGCCCAGAGGCCGTGGAGATCAAGACTGGTATAACAAAATTTGGAGCCAGTTTCCAAGCTTAAATCAATATTTAACGGTAAGCCTGCTTTTATTTATTTATTTTTTGGCAGGCTTTTACTGGCAAATATCACTTTAAACTGAAAGCCAGGAGGCTTACTTATAAAGGATGCTGTTCAGGCTATATTTTGAAAAACAATAACTCATTTGACAAGACAGCCTGGTGGTTTAAGGCGTTGTACTCCCCCAGAATCAGGCAAAAAGGAGAGTGCTATTGTTTTCTATATCCTTCAAGGATGTATTTAATTACCTCATCTTGAAGCATGCAGAGACAATACAGATAAAGGAGAGAGAGAGGGAGATGGGGTGTGAGAGCCATTCAGTGTCTCAGTCTAACCAAGCAGAAGGCCCAGGCCCACCCACGGACGTCAGAGGCACAACAGTCCAAGCCTGTGCAGGAGTGGGAGCCGTGGAAAGAGTGCAGTGGAAAACATTTACCAAGGCGGGGAAGATCACCCACAGAACTTATACAAAGGGACCTCTGGTTAGCATGAGGACTAGTACGGGCGCTCTTCGATGGCAGCCTCATTGCTCTCCAACATGTATGGCAAAGCTCTTGATGAGTCCACAAAAACGATAGCTAGTGAAGAAGTAACGTTAGGTCAGAAACGTAAGCCCACTGGGCTTGCTGAGCCTAGCAAGCCTGGACCAGAAATTTTATTTTACTTCTTTAGTGTAATTTTTAGAATGCATTGGAGATGCCGAAATTCTCTTTTCACCTTACCTACTTTGAACAGCGATAAAACAAAATAAAAACAGATGATCCACATAAGTTATTATGAAAGATTTTTAAAAATCAATGCACACACAAGGTATAAAAAATGAATCCACACCCAACTTAGTAAGCACCATTCCGCAGCTAATAATTATTTACTAATCTCAAGGAATCTATTTCAAAGCGTGAGATCAAAAATTAGCAAGCAATAGCTTATGGTCTACAACTGCAGACTCTACAAGCCTATGTTGTAATGCTGCCATTTACTTCAAGAGTATTTTGAGATTTTCTAAAGAAGGAAGTTGTCATCCACTTGGAGTTAGTGTGTGGGTTTCGGGGAGAGACTATAATACAGCTCACCAAGAAACAGGAGGGACTCAAAGCAATCACGTAAGGGAGAAAAGAAACCAGTCCCCACGTGGGCACCAAGCCTGTTTCTCCCCTGCCTGCCAGAACATTAACTCAGGAATGGTAGTCTTTCTATATGTTGTTATGTTGTTTTATAAATGCAGACCAGCCTCCAGGTACAGTTCTCTTTCTTCTGGAAGGTAAAAAAAAAAAATCCCCCAAATCTTCTTCCCGCTGAAACACCCCTACCCCCAGCCACCCAGGCCTTCCAAGAGACTTAACACTTGCCTTTTGCTTCTCCTCCAGCTTCTGGGCAAAACGACTTCCCCAGGATCTCTTCCAGACATTCCTACAGGTTCTCACGCCCACCTCTGCGAGCAAGCCGAGGGAGGGGGGACCCCCCTCTACACCGACACAAACACAGTTGTAGGGCTTTCATTTTATTCTGTCGACTTCCCTTTGCAGCGTGTCTGTCTCTCCCATGTCTGCCAGCCGCAGCAGGAGATTAAAAGAACAGAGGCGGTAGGAGCTCTTGTGAGAACCACGGGAATTTGGCAGAACCTTTGCAGGAACCATATGGCAGCAACTTTGCAGTTATACGAAACACTTCTAAGGGAGAAGGTATTATTCCCAAGGAATTTTCCTCATCCTTTTCAAATGGATTGAACACTCCTGCTAACGGATGGCAATAATATTTTCTGGAGAGACTGTACGAATACAGATTATATCTGACCATATGTATTTAGTAGGAACGGGTCATCATTATACTCCATAATATATTTCACTCATCCCAAAACGGGGAAAGACAATATGTGGTATTTCTGATATTCCTTCACTATTAAAACCTGCTTATAGCACATTTTACTCATGTGTGTAATGAAGGGACTGAACAAGATAAATGGTTTTCAATTTTTTAACTTTATAGCAGACTCCTTTTTTTTTTTTTTTTTTTTTTTGCGGTACGCGGGCCTCTCACTGCTGTGGCCTCTCCCATTGCGGAGCACAGGCTCCGGCTCACGGGCCCAGCAGCTCCATGGCATGTGGGATCTTCCCGGACGGGGGACAGAACCAGTGTCCCCTGCATCGGCAGGCGGACTCTCAACCACTGCGCCACCAGGGAAGCCCCAGACTCCTTTTTTCAATGAAAATCTTATTCAGAACTTCAGAACATAAAAAAGATAATGACAGAGCAAATCTGGTTGAAGCAAGTGTGGAAGGGCTGGGCCCACTTTCTCAGCCTCCTCACTTTTTCTTTTCTTTCTTTTTTGTTTTTTTTTTCCTTTGTTTTTTGAATGGGTCTTCCCCAGACTATTACTCTTTGTTAATTTTAAACAGGTAGAACAAGGGAAGACACCCAACCCCTCCAGTTCTACCAGAGCCAAATGTGCTTCACTTTCTGGTTAAGAAACAAAAGCCATGAGTTACACTGCCTTCAGTGGGTCTGTGACTGCAACCAGCCCCGCAGTCCACGTGGATTTCACATGGATTTCCAGGGGCAGGACTCAGCTAACAACCAAGACCAGCACACCTAGAGGAGGTCCCAGGACACTGCCTCTGGACCACGCACCCATGGAGTCTGTTGTGAATGAGATGCAGCCAAGGAGAGATGCGAGACTGATTGAAGAAGGGCATCACAACCCCCAAACCACTCCTGATTTAAAGCTTCAAGAATGCTCTGGTGAGAGTGGATCAGAACTTCCACACCACAGAGAGGCCTGTGTGTGGTCTGAATTTTTTTAACATTAAACTCAAGTTCGCTTTTGATGTAATATGTATGGTTTATTTCCTAGGTCATCTTGACTTCCTCCCCCCTCAACTTTTTAGGAACTTATAAAGTCTTAAGCCAAAGAACTCCTCGGATACTTTAATGGAAATGCACCTGAACCAAGGGAAGCCAGCCTAACTCTTGGCTAGCTGGAGGCATGACGGCAGTGCCCTACCAAGAAAGACTATTAAAGCATCCTTTACATGTGGTCACTAAAGATACATGTTGTTAGTATCATTCACTAAGAATGTGTTCTAGAACAAGAGGCAAGTACTAATATGGTTCACTTTCTCTGGACATAAGTTATTATGTGTTTAAGAAATAAGCATTCCTAACATACTAGGAAGAAATGCAGAGGTGGCATTTGACAGAAAACACGTAAGCCTAGTTCCAGTTCTCTATGACTATTGTTAGAGTTTTGGAATAGTATTTGTTTCCCTTTCAAGGTGTCCTTCCATGGAAGGATCTTGATGTAGTTTGAGAAGCCATCACTTTTTCCTGGATGAATGACCTTGAGTATTTCACTTAGCTTTTCAGAGCTCCTCATCTGGGACGATGATGATGACGGTGATATCTACAACCAGTCTAAACCTACTTCACCAGAGTAGGAAAGGGCTGGTACTCGATTACTAGTCAAGGAGCCTATTTCTAGCATCAAGGTACTGAGACTGGTGGGGTCAGTGTCAGACTAAGACATATTGGTGACCTAGCAAGCTAACAATTTGGTGGTCCTTAATCAGGTGTTTTTTGTTTTGTTTTGTTTTAATATCTGCATTATCCATAGCAGACGTTGAGGGCTAAGACGAGAAAGAGCAGCTTGGGCTACTGGCCACCACATTTTATCTCCTCTGCTTTTTCTTGTCCTTTTAGCTCTTGCCAACTATTGCAACCCAAGAATTTACCTTGGGTGTCTTATCACCCTCCCCTCCAAAGCAGCTTATCTGTGTTTTTCTCGTAATTTATACAGTACTCTCCCTGAGAGGAGTTCTAGAAATATCATTTTTCTCCATCATATTTCCAAGGATAGTTTCAACCCCGCAGGTATTCGAGTATTCTGAATTATGGGCACTCTAGGAAATGACCTGGCTAGCCTCCCAATTCAAGCTGAGTCTGGGTAGGGTTTCCTCCCTGACAACTTCACAGCTGAGCTGACCTTCCAGTTTAATTTGGTTCTGAGTGGGCTGTCCTACCAGATCAGCCAAATAACATCAGAGTGAATGACAACCAAAGTCTTTGGTGCTGTGGGTCCAGCTGGGACAAACAATAGCAGTTAACTAATCAAAAAGACAAAAACAGGGTGAAAGTGAAAGAGGATATCCTTTGGAGTTGGGACTAGGGGATTGGAAACAAGCAGAAGTAGGTCAGGAATGAAGGAGTCATTCCTGCTCCCTGAGTCTTGGACAATTTCAGTAGATGACTTTGCAGTGCCCTGATACCTACCAGGGACAACAAGTTGTGTCACTTGGTTAGGGTGACTCAACCATGGTTGAGGTTGAGGAAGACACGCTCCAGACTTATGAGAACTAAGTAAGATAAGGCATTGTAAAGCCTCTTGTAATTAGTAAGCCACTACTATGTAATTAGTAAGCAAATGCTGTGATTACTATCTCTACTATGCTAATTACCAATGTCTCTCAAACACAATTTGCTCAATATTCTTAGTCATCTCAGAGAATATAATTAACTCCAGAGAAAGACATTAATAAGGATCATGAGATTTGGATTCAGATAGAGTTCAAATTCCAACTCCATCACTCATCAGCTGTATGAGCCTAATCAACTCACTTAAACCTGAGCCTCAATTTTCTATTCTTCAAAATGGGGAAAATAATAATAGCTTGAAGGGATATTAGGGAATTGAAGGCAGCATTCATAAAGGGTCTGGCCCATGGTAAGTAGTCAATAAATGGCATTTGTTACTATTATTTTTATTTATTAAGTTGAACTGTCAGGCTGGGGCTCTTTGAAAGAAAGGACTTCCTAGGAATTACTTTTTCCTCTTAGAAAAGGAAGACAATTCCTCAGGGCACTCCAGCCAGAGGAGGAGGCCCTCGATTTAAACCCTATTAACACATACATTTTAAAATATTCACATGACCTCAAGAAAGCTCCAGGGTCACCACAAAGTAGCTTCCGTTTACTCTTTCGGCCTGTGGGGTAGGATGGGTGGGTAGAAAAGGGGGAGGAGGCTCAAATGTTCAGAGAATTCAATTAATGGATATTTTTAGTTGAAGAAAAACTTTTCTATTGACTTGAGTTTTCGGATTTTAAAGTTCTAAATTGACTATCAGTGTCTGCAAAGATTAGAGAAGAATCTTTGAACTTCCCAGATTGTGTGAAAAATTGTAGGAGTATTTCACATTTCCGTGGAATGGGGAAAAAAAAAAAATCTCAGCAAAGACTCACTCCTGAGAGACTGACTGAAACATGCTGAAAAGTCTGGTTGAAATCAACAGATCTGAGGCAGTCCAGAGTCACAGACAGCTTCCTGGAGAAGCGCTAGGACAGCAGGTTTTAAGTCGCTTTTCTCCTGGATGGAAGCGGTGTGCTCCGGGGAGAGGCTGAAGTATACGTGAGCCAAAGCCTTGGAAAATTCACATACGAGCCCGCACCTCACAGGTCTTGAGCGCACACAGATCCAGCCTCCAGGAAGGGTGAGACTGGAAGGTTTGGCGCAAAGCACACAGCACCTATGCTGGCAGGTGTGGTTTCCTGTTGCGCACGCCCACCCCAGTCCTCTGCGTCCTCTGCCCCAGCTGTTGTCAGCTGCCTTCCCACCCTCTCACTGCTGATTCCACACCTCTCCATTCGGTGTCTGTGAGCCACACAGCTGCATGCCTCCCCTCATGCTGCTCTCTCAGAAAGAATAAACATTTGAAAAAACTTATGTATGGTTTCCCTGCCCCATGCGGCCCTGTGTGCCTCATCTGCAATAACTTGAAAAACACGATTCTCAAAGATTTCACTTCTCTGAGAGAAGAGAGCACATTGTGATAAAGAAGGTAACTGAGGTCTCCCAGGAGCACCTCATCATGTTCCTAGCACACGGAAAACTGAGTTTACTATTCAATCCTCTACTTGCAGCAGAGAACAGATGTCTCCCCAGCCCCCTCTGCTAAAAACCTAGAGCGCCGTATCCCAGGAACAGATTAAAGTAGTAGCTGGAAGCACACCCCAGCTGAGGATTTACAGATGTTCAATAAAACCTGCAAACAGCCCACCAAAATCCCTGAACAGAGCTGGAAAGGGCACACATCCAGCTCAGTTGGAAATGGGTCCACAGTGAGGGAAAGAAACAAGAATCATAGCTGTTCCAGAGATGCGTGTCACAAAGGGTGCTGAGGAGCTCAAGTGCATCTTTCAAGAATAGCAACTTTTCAAACCATCGCAGTCTGTTTTCGAACTTCAGAATTCTCACTTCGCCATTAAAAATGTTCAGTTTAGTCAGAGGGTATAACAGATATCTCCCTGCCAAGAAATGGTAAGATGCACAGGCTGAGCTGGGCTTGATGTGAGGCCGAGAACACAAATACCCTAAGAAGCCGCTGAATAGCTGACTGGAGGGCTTGGCACCGAACAGGCATCCACATCTTATCCTTCTCTTGATTGCCCTATTTGTACACATTTGTAAAAAGCATTGCTTACCCCGCCCTTTATTCCCCAAATACGGCAGATGGCTCCAGTGCAATATTTCAAATCAGATGTTGGGCAGAGACCAAGCTGGAGCCCAGAGCATCTGGGTTTTCAAGACGCAGAACACGGAACATGTGAGAGGACTCAGAGACAGAGGGGACTGTTCAGGGTATTTACCAGGCCACTTTTAGCCAGAGGGAAAATAACCCCCAAAATCGTGTGATTTTTCTTTCTTTAACCTTAGTGGGAAGAAAAGGCTCACAGTGCAGAGTAAATGGATTAGCTTATTTCAGGAGGTAGAAATTTTAGATAAATTCCTTTCTTCAATACATACACACA
Source organism: Pseudorca crassidens (assembly GCF_039906515.1). Lineage (NCBI taxonomy): Eukaryota > Metazoa > Chordata > Mammalia > Artiodactyla > Delphinidae > Pseudorca > Pseudorca crassidens. The sequence continues at coordinate 83,738,656 of NC_090297.1, read as the reverse complement.
CACGCAATGTTATCACAATTTTTCTATCTAAATTTTTAAAGTACAATATTAAAAAGAGATATAAATGAGGATTAAAACACAAAAAAAGGTAATTCACCTCCATGCAATATTCATGGTTTTCAAAAACCTAAGTGGGTTGGGTTCATAATACACAAAAGATGTAATTCCATGTTTCTGAAAAGTATACGTTGTCTTTTTAAGGATCATCAGGTACAGAGTAAGTTACATTGTGAGGCAAACACAAGCTGCAGAAATTACTTGTTTTGCCAATACCTGAAAAAACATTGAGGAACTGGAGTGAATTCATAGTGTCCAGTTGGATATTCATCAGCCTTGTCATGTGGCCAGCTTGTTAGTAACAATAACTACTATGAGATCTTAGCAAGCTATCTATCTAATCTTTTCCATGGCTCCCGTTTGCTCTTTTATAAAATGAGGGGGTTGGACCACATTAGCTCCAAGACTCCATCTTGTCACTAATATTCTACAGGTATATGAAATTCCACCTAATTAAATACTACATGTAAAGTCCTTAATACAATGTCTTGCACATAAGTGCTAAGTGATGGTTATTATTATTGATAACAATATAAACTTCTCATACCCATCACTGTTGTTCTGTCAATTATCCTTTGAACACTGGCTGCTTTAACTTAAGGAAAAAGCAACACTGCATAGCTCAGACCTAGCACGTGACCCCAATCGGGTCCATGGAGAAACAGGGAAAGCAGATGCTCACATCCTTACCTTACTTTTAAAAAGTTCAGTGAGTGACACATTTTTGTACCATCTTCTGGTAGCATTTTCTGATTTCATCAGGGCTTTCTCTTAGGGATTATTTGGAAAAAGGCCCCTATACATTTACTTCTTCCCATTTCTGAAAACTTTTTCTAATCTACCTAAAGATACATTCTTCTTGGTCCTTAAAGTTTTTTAAAAAATAATATACATTTGTGTTTTCCACATTCTGAGAGGCAATGGCTTGTTGAAAAGGTCTAGAAATAAACCAATGGAAATTATAACATAAAGCTTGAACACATAGAGCTACCTCCTGCTTATTTTTCTGTATTTCCCTTAGTGAATTGTATCCATTTCACCGAGTGTCCGTGCAAGTCAGAAAACAGAATTACCCTAGACTTCTCTTTTCCAACTTCTGCCTTCTCCTTCCTTCTTTCCTCCCTCATACTTTATTCAATAGTTATGCAGTGCCTTCCCATTATACATATTTGATGAATATTTGTTGAGTCAATACCGCTAATAACTAAAAGTTATACAGTGTTTACTTTGCGACAGGTACTCTTCTGAACATGTTATATGTATTCACTCACGTAGTTTTTGCAACAACTCCAACACCTCCATTTAACAGATGAGGAAACTGAGTCAGAGAGAGATTAAGTGGTTTGCTCGGAGTCACATGGCTAGTAAATGGCTGGACTGCTTCTCAAATCCAATCAGTTTAGCTTCAGAGTCCATGTGTTTACCCCTATTCTTTACTGTCCCTTTCTATCATGAGACATTTAGATTTGATCCTGCCCGCCAAGTCAAGGCATATTCAGTCCAAGTTGAATTAAATAGGCAGTATATTGCTTGTGCTTAGCTGTTGTTTTTCCTTAGTTGGTCCTATAGATAATATTGTTTAAATTTGTCTCACCTTCCCAATTGAATAGGCGTGTCCTGAAGCTCTAGAGTGACACAGACACCACTCTAGAGATGTAGAAAGTAACTCCCTGGTCCCTCTCTGGCAGCCCAAAGGCAGCCAGTTTCTTGCATGCACACAAGTCAGCAGGACAGGGAGTAGCAGGAGAGAAGACTCAACGGGTAAACGGAGCAGCGTGAGAAGGGGAAGGAACACAGACTTGATTCAGTAATGACTGTGAAGAATTGCAAGTCCGTTAGAGGGGTGTGAGGCAATCCAAGTTATGTTTCAGGAAGGCCAGTTTGGCAAGGATAGAGTGGTGCAGGGCAGGCTGGAAGCAGGGGTATCAATCTGTCAACTCATCTTCCAGCCAGCTCTGCTGAGCCATGGTGAGGGCTTCAAGCTGAGCAGTGGGAATGGGAATGCTGAGATGGAGTTGAGTGACATTTTAGAGGTAGAACTGGCCTCTGTGCCTAGTTAGATGAAGACAGTGAGGGAGAGAGGAGACTATCCTCAGAGACCAGGAGAATGGTAATATCACTGGATTATAATGGTGAACAAGAAAGACACGGGCCCTGCCTTCCTGCAGCTTGTAGTCTAGTAGAGACACACGATAATAAGTAAGCTAGTCAAACATGTCAAGTTCTACAAGAGAAACCAATAGATAGAATATGAGGTAGAGAGGAAGAAAGGAGATCTACAGAGAGGTAGGAAAATGAGCAGTGAAGTCTTGTGGTACAGAAACCAAGGAAGCAGCAAATCTCAATAAGGGACAGTAAACGATATCAGACACTAGGACGTTATGTGATTTAGGATTAGATGGCCATCCGTGGCTTTCGAGAGCAGAATCTGTAGAGTGATGAAATTGTGGTTTATCGGTTCAAGAGTGACTGAGGCATGAGGAAGCAGTGAAAATCAACCCATGCCACACTCTGTGTAAGTTTGGCAGTGAAGGAGAGAAACAGGAGGTTAGCATGAAAAGGGAGCAGGTTGGAGAGGACTTTTCTAAGATAAGGGAAAGTGTAACTTCTTTGTGGACCAAGGGAGAGGTTAAAGATTCAGAAAAGGAAGGGCACAGTTGCAGGAGAAAGCCCAGAGGAAGAAGAAGGGAGATTTAACAGCAGAGAGGCAGGAGTGAGCCTTGGAAGAAAGAAGTAAGACTGCTCCATCCAGAAGAGAGTGTACGTCATTTGGGGTTAGAAAGGTAAGATAACCAGGTGCCCTTTTCTAAATATTGAATGAGGTCAGGAAGCAGCTTATGAAATGTTTCCCCTTCCAGGTAGGCTGCATCTGAGAGGCACCACCACCATTTTACAAAGAGAGAGCTGTATACTAGGAGAGGATCCTGAAAAAGTCTGTTATTACAAATTCAATACACAAACTGTATTTGCAAAGTCACATCAGCATTTATCTCAAGAAATCAATAAAAAGTATTAAGTGGCTCTGATTTTCCTTTTACCATCAGAAACAGGAAAAATCTAGTAAGCTGTTGGATAGACATCACTTAAATCAATTACCTACAAATAATTGAATTTATTTTCAAGTACAACAAAACAGGAAAATCATTTCAATTGCCTCTTTTTTTTTTTTTTTTCAATTGCCTCTTTTAAATGGATGTGTTTCCACAGTGGGCAATGCAGAAGCAAAAAGAAAAAAAAAAAAAAAGAGGCAATAATGTTTACTGAGTACCTACTTCGTGCCAAGTGTCTTGGATTAGGTATAAGATGCCTTTCCTCACTTAATACTAATACCCTATCAGGTAGATACTGTCACCTTTTTATAGATGAAACCGAGGCTCAAACAAGTTAAAGAGCTGTTCTCCTGAACGTTCATCCCTTGATATAACTACCATACAATGTTTATGTCTGGAGGCCGGCTTGGCACCAACCTCTAGAGCACTGTGCTTGGCACTCCTGCCACCATGGCAGCCCTGGGCACTAAACAATCCCATTCTCAGGATTTACAATCAGAGAGGCCTTGGTAACTCATCATTTCATCATAACATTTGGAGCAGACATGGTCTCAGATGCGTTTCTGGCCCACAGTCCTCTCTCTGATAATTGCCCAGTCCTTAGCCCCTGCTGAAGGGGCAGGCCCAGGTGGTTTTATGTGACCCTTCTGTCTTTTGATCACAGCTAGTGGACGTCCCAGGGTGGCACATCTCATCCAATGTTAAGGGCAGGCCAGCTAGTTTCTATCGAGAATCCAACTAAGACACCGAGAATGTATCACTTTGTGATAGGCTCGGGAAGTAAGAACCACATAGGTTTGAGCTTGGAGTTGGTGCCAAACCAAAGAGATGAGTAAGTTTTAGTTTGGGCCATGAGAGCAGAATGCACAGAGAGAAGGAGCTGGTCTGAGAAGAAGAAAATGGAACAGAAACACAGAGAATCAGGAGTAAGAAACCACGTGGCCCTGGCGAAAGAGAGATTGTCTCCACTCCTGACTCCTGTCTCTTTGAGGCCCACCTGTACTTACTCTCGGGCCCTCTTTGCCCATGACATTGTCTAATGTAGCCTTATAATAAACCCTAATTTTTGAGAGGCTGTCTGCTGCTTGCAAATAAAGTTGTTGACTAAAAAAATCACTCATTTTAAGACAAAACATGGCATTCACAATGTAATAGCATTCGCTAACATTTAGTGATGTACATTCCATGTGCTGTGCACTCATTTACTCATTTGATCTACACCACAAGGTGTTGATTCTATTCTCATTTTACAGGTAAAGGAATAGCGATGCAGAAAAATTAACTCCACTGTAAATTCATTCCCTAGCACAAGTGGGACGCTACTCCCACACCCGAATAAACCCTGTGTTTCAACTCAGAGTTAACTCAGGTCTTAAATCTACGAGGGTTTTCTAACCAGCTTAATTGGTAGGATGGGAGTAATTCATTTCTTTTTTCAACTGTAGAAACAAGTTGAAAATAGCTACTGAAAACAAAATTTATTCCTGAACGAAAAATTAAAACTTAATAATGTGCAAGCAAATTGCATTGCGCTTTTATCACATTTTGCCCTTGCTGAACATTTTTGGCTTCAGCAGCTGCTCGATGAAATGTAAGTGTCACTACAGTGAATAAATAAGCAACTATTGCTATGATACAGCTGCCCCTTATAACAGCATTAGGGTAAAGGCTTTAGTGGAACTGCAGGCCGGAAGAGAGCTGCATTCTTGCTGAATACAGATGGGATTTCATACATTTTAGAGCAACCCCCTGAGATTCCAGTGTACGTAGAAGGGCAAATGAGCTTCAGAGTGGACATCTACTATTTGGCCTGCCCAGCAGACTTTCTTCTTCTGGGAATTCTTCCAAACCTAACTCTGCTCTAACTGTGTGATTCCCATGGGAGAGTTGCCATCTTTCTACTTGACCCTGCTTACCTGGCCACAGCCAATAGTTCTAAGCCAGACCAACCAGAGCCTCCCCTCGGGATTTTGCACACTGGAACCAAGAAAGAGAATCAGAGTCTAGGATTGGAAGATTTAAAATGCAAAACTCAGGAGCTATCAGCAAGCCATGTTTTCTACCACTTCTACCACACAGAGGAAGGAAGCCTGCAGAGAAAGAATGAAGACAGCACTCAGAGACAAAAGAAGAATTCTAACAGCCTTGAAACCCTGGTTACAGAAGCTCCTGGGCTCAGCTGGATCACTGTCCTCCCCACATTGTCTTGCTCTGTCCTTTCTTAGATTATTTTGGCCATTAAACTCCCCTGTTGTCTAAATTGGCTTGATTTACATTTCTGTGACTTTATATAAGAGTCCTAGTACAGTCTTGTCATTTATTCTCAATTTCTTGGCCAACTGTAAGGGAGGAGCACTTTCTCTTTTACACAGAAACTTGAGTAGCCACAATATGTTTCTTTCTCCCCATTGTCTTTCCTCTGACCAACATTCCCCTACTATCTGGATTTGCCTCCCAATTCCATGATTTTTGCAAGTGTCTTAGAATCAGAAAAACACTGCAGAACCTCAGGAGTGCCGTTTACAAATGTGAATCACATTCCCTGGAGTTGTGCAGTCATACTCAGCAGCCCTGCTGATAACCATCAAGGAATTTTTCATGTGAAGAGAGCACGACTGGCTTGTTCACTTAGCAACGTTAGCATTCAGTTTATGGAGGGCAAAATAGCGGGTGTGGTCTCCAAGAAAACCAGGGTGCTGTATAAGAACAGAAAGTTACGTTCCGTGACCATAGACTCACCAGCATGGTAGCATGGGCCAGCCATCTCAAGTGTGGGGTGTCAGCAGCAAAACAGAGCTGGCAAGGCCTATGGGAGAATGAAGGGCATGGAAGGCTAGACACAGTCATAGCAGAGAGGGTTTAATGTGTCATTCAGGTTCTCATTCCCCGGGTCAGCAATAGAGATGAGAAGAGAATCTTAGTTTTTACTCTATGATTCTGCTTATTCGCAGTAGTCTATTCAACCTTCCAGTCATAACCCAATGCTGGGGGCCCTCGAGTCACACTGGACATACCACCCCAGCAGGTCTGTCAGGTTGGAAGGGAGATGGACACCAGAACTTCCACTACCACTGGTATCTTATGAAGAAGTCTTTTGTGTTTTGCAAGCCTCAGATTACACCTCAATAAAACAACATTGTGGAAGTCCATCATGCCAGGGGTCATGGCCGGGCCTTCCCAGGAAGGGCTTGGAAGAGGCTGCTACTACAGCCCTTGCCTCTGTTGGAACTTGCTCAGGAATCAGGGTAGAATAATGTGGAAGTGATGAACAGACTAAACTTTATGAAGCAGAGGAAAGAGGGGCAGGGCCAGAGTTCTACATACAAGGTGCCCCACAAAGAAGAATGCACATTCTCCTTCTAAAGGATTCTTTTTTAAAGGAAAGTCTTCTTTCTATTGTCAGTGCCCCATTCTAGGTCAGTTCAGTGATTCTCACATTCAGAGAGCAAAAAATCTCTACAGCCTTGTTGTTCAAGGTATGGCCACACACATTTGCTCACTGCCACCTGAGAGCTGGTTAGAAATGCAGAATCTCACCTCCACTCCAATCCCATTGAATCAGCATCTGCATTGATCTGAATTGCAACATGATGCCCACATGATTCACATGCGCATCACAGTTTAAAAGCACAGACTTGGGATATTTATTTAAAATGCAGATTCCCAGGCATCGCCTCTAAAGATTCTGATTCTGCAGGTCTAAGGATGAGGCAGGAATCTACACTTTTACCAAGTATATCTGGTGATTTTTATTCTGGAGTTTCCCGGATCACACTTTCCAAAACCTGGTTTAGTTGATGCCCTCAAACGCAAAATTTCCCTAACACTGGTTAAAGCAACAACTTATTCTTTCAGCATCTTTGAAGGAGTATGAGAAGGAAACAGAAAACGATAGTTTCATCCTTTTATGGGAAGCTGATGGTCAGGGAAAAACAGTCAACTTCTAATTCTGCCTCTCCACCATGGAATATGCTCTCCTTCTGAGCTAGAACAAGCAGCAGAAAGAGCAGGAGGGAAGACCAAAACATAGGGAGCCAGATATATGAGAAAAATGGTACAGAAAAGGGACAATGAAGTGGAGAACACATGGGAGGCAGAAGGGAAGCAAAACAGATCATTGCCACAAGCTCCATGTTATGACTGTCATTAAGAATTATAATTCAAGTAATATAAAATAAGCAGGACCTGTTAGAAGGAACCTTAAAAATCTCCTGGGAGACTTAAAAGAAAATCTGAATAAATAAAAAGTATACATTATTCTTGGATAGAAAGAGAATATTATAAACATATCAGTTCTCCCTAAATTAATATAGAAAAATGTTTTCCAAGTTCAAAAAATGATACATAAGCTCATCTACAAAAATAAACATGTGAGGGCTTCCCTGGTGGCGCAGTGGTTGAGAGTCCGCCTGCCGATGCAGGGGACGCGGGTTCGTGCCCCGGTCCGGGAAGATCCCACATGCCGTGGAGCGGCTGGGCCCGTGGGCCATGGCCACTGAGCCTGCGCGTCGGAGCCTGTGCTCCGCAACGGGAGAGGCCACAACAGTGAGAAGGCCGCATAAAGCAAAAAAAAATAAAATAAAATAAAAAAATAAAAATAAACATGTGAGAACAGTTGAAGGAAAACTGGAGGAGTTATAGCTTTTTCAGATATGAAAATATATTATAAAGCTATACTAATTAGAAACTTTGCCACTGACACTTGTATAATCAGACCCTAATAAACATAGATGCTTGCTATATTATAAGGTAAATAATAGAAAATGAACTTAATAGTATATTTATCAAACAAACTGAATAAACATTGTAAAAAGTATTTAATAGTGTTGAACCAGTTGAAAAGTCATTTGCAAAAATAAGTTGATGCTTATACAAAAATAAATTGTAGATGGAGCAAAAATTCAAATATATAAATATGAAAGTCCAAAGGTACTAAAACAATACTTAGGTGGATGGGAAAGGTAATTCTAAACATGAAATAAAACCCAATAGCCATGAAGAGATTGCTAAATTTGAATATGTAAAAACTAAAAAATTCTTTTTGACAAAAGTCAAAATAAAAAAAATTTTTTTTTTTTGGCAGTGTCATGTGGCTCGTGGGATCTTAGTTCCTCGACCAGGGATTGAACCCTGGCCCTCAGCAGTGAGTGTGCAGAGTCCTAACCACTGACCCTCCAGGGAATTCCCCAAAATAGAAATTTTAAAACTGGGAAAAAAATTTGCAATACATATAACAGACTAATAATATGAAAAAGAGAATAATTCAACAGCAAAATAGGGGAAAGAATAAGCCAGCAATTTTTATTAAAAGAAACATAAATGGCCAGTAAATATTTATAAGAAAAGATATTCAATATCACTCATAATTAATAAGTGCAAATTTTAAAGTGGGATACCATATTTTACAGATTAGTAATGGTTTTAATAGTTTCATAATACTTAATCTTGAATCTCATGCATTGTTGGCAAGATTACAAGTTAGTACAAACTTTTGGGGGGCCAACTTGGCAATATTAATCCAAGTTAGAAATGTTATATATACTCTTTGACCAACGATTTCCACCTACAGGGATTTATTTTACAAAATATTTGGATACCTGAGTAAAGGTATCTGTAGAAGAATATTTGTAATAGTAAAAAAGTGAAGACAATCTTCGATAGTGAATTAGGTAAGTGCATTACAGCGCATCTATACCATAGACTATTATGCAACCATGAGAAAGAACGAGGTGGATCTACATGTATTTCTATAGAAGGATGACTAAGAAATACTAAATGGTAAGGGACTACGCATTTCAGAGCAAGATAGATAGTATAATCCTTAATTAAAAGCAAGACATCTGAAAATAGACGGCCCCATTTTGCAACCAGGTCTCCTAGTGATGACCTCCATGACTTTAAATCAAATAGTTAAACTCTCTGTGCTTTGCTTTAAAATGGGAATAATAACAGTATGCACTGCATAGGGTTGCTGTGAAGACTACATGGAAGAGTCATGTAAAGTGTTTAGCACAGCACTTGACACACAGTTAGCACTGTACACAAGAAACCATTCACGTGGTGATGTCTGGGAAGTGGGGCTGGGCATGGGGCATGCATGGGACTTTGATTTTATACTTTTCTATACTGTGTTATTTTCTTCAAACATATCACTGCTTTTAAATAAAAATTTCTCAATTTAAATTTCAAATTAGAGAAGCATATCAGAAATTGATTTAAAAAGACTATATCATGAGTATTTCAATATTTGTCATATTCTCAAATTAAATTCCCTTCAAAATAAATGTCTATCCTCTTTCCTCAGATAATAAAACTAAACAGCAGCTCTCTAGCATCCGTAAATCTCACACTAGCCATGCAGACAGGAGGGATGCATTTGCTTGGTGGAGAATAACAGCGGTGAGTCGCCAGGCTTTAGTTGACTTATTTGTTGTTATAATAAACCGTGATTCATTCATTCCCCAAAGTATATAAGACAGACTGACCTTGGCAGCATTCTTTAGGAGTGAGAAGTCTATAAACCAAATATCTAATCATCAGAATCAAAATCTGATTTCTGGATCATCAGAAAAATCGGCCTCTTCTGCTGCCAAATGATCCTCCTGCTGACCACATCTTCAGTCAATCAGAATATAATCCTATCATGGGCAGTGAGTGAGCATGAGGATTGCATTTTGTTTCATAGCTGGTCTAAACATGATTACTGCTTTCATCATACAGCCATATCATCAAGTCAATAAGGATTTTCTATACTGACTTTTTACGTTGCACAGACTGTATAGAGGAACTTGGATAATTCAAATTTGCTGCACAAACCCCAGCTCTGCAGAGAATAGATTAGTACCTGTTCACCTTGGCTTGTCCAAGATAAACCATGGTACCACTCAACAGTCCATTAGTACATTTCTCTTATTCCAAATATATGAAAAACTCATCAACCCTAGTTCCACTTAAAAATAGACTTATAAGACACTCCTATTACTCAAGTCATGGATGCTGTGAAAAATCACATTATCACATTTCATTCTTTGCACATCCCTACATTTTTTTAAAATCATGTGACAGTCTTCCCTTTCAAAGCCTAGAGTTACTGGACACAGTAACTACTAGTGAAATAGGATTTTATGGACAGAAACCAGCAACGTTCAACTGCTAAAATATTCTTCCAGCCTCAAACTTAAGTTCAGTCCCAAAAGGACATGGAATCATATCTTTCTACTCAGGGCTGCATGGCCCCAAAGCTGGCTACAAAGAGATGATCCAATACTGCAGGAAAATATTTCCTTGAAAAGTCTTGTAGCTTGTCATGAGAGGTAGGGAACATCTTAAGGATTTCTAGAAAGAGGAGAAGAGGCATATGTCATAGTTATTTTTATAAAATAGGTAACTACTTATACAAGAGCAAAAATATCTGGAAAAGGAAAATAAATAGATCAGGAGCCAGCTCAATAACTTTTTTCCTACCACCAATATCTCCCTCCCTCCAAGAAACATACAAATGTCACCAGAAAGAATGCAACTCTTCCATACTGAATAACGAATCAGGGGGGTGGTCTGGGCCTAAACGTTTAAGAAGCCCTTAGAAGGCTCCTGCTGGGTCCCTGTACTGCAGAAGCCAGGCAAGAATCCACAAAGAATATGTGGCTCCAGCGTAACTCTATTTGGGGGGCCAAAAGAAATGATTTGAAGGTGGGAGAAGAGAAACAGGGAGATAACTTAAATTGCTGCGGTACTGCATAAAAAAGTAAGGATGCCATTGTGAGAGCACAATAATGCAGACACCTGGGGCAGGAGCAAGAGTGCCTCTTGCTATGACTGTCAACTGCACTGTCTCTGTCCTTAGGAAGTGTGTGTGTGTGTGTGTGTGTGCGCGCGCGCGTGCGCGCGTGCACGCGCATGCGCGCGTATGTGTATGTCTGTCTGCCTTCATGTTTCAACAGTTTAAATTTTGAGAAAAATAAAGAAGTATGTTTACATCTCACGCCTATGGGACAACCTCATAAGTGACCAGACTTGGTGTTCAGGCCCACTCTGGATTATCTACACAGGCTCAGAATTCTGTGGACATGGAGCTAGGAGTACGGGCTGAGGGGGTCTGTTAGTCCAGACTGAGGAACTCATATTTTAAAACTCAGCATGGGGACTAAGATCTACCTCTGTGAATAGAAGATTCATAGAGAGTCACGTGGTGGAGGTTAGAAGAAAGACACACTCTTGCTGAAAGGGCTGACTTAGAAGGGAGAACAGAATTAACAAGTAGGGCATCTGCAAGGGGATTCCCTTTTAAAGTTTACCTCCTCAGATGGGTTTTCCATGGAATATGGGGAAAGTCCCATTTAGAGCACAGTTTAAACATCCCCCCTACCCGAAAATTCCTTTTAGTTAATAATATACCGAATGTACAACCCTGCGGAATGGTACTGTGGGAACAAGAGATGAACCAGCAAAGAAAGTGTGATTGGCCACATTCTTCACTGGCTTCGTGGAGGGGGCTGCATCCCAGGCAGGTATCGTGGAGAGAGACCCTGAGCGGGAACTGCAGGTAGGGCAGCTCAGGGCAGGTATGGGGCCTGGGAGGGATGGGGGCAGTGCGTGATGATGGGGTGGACAATTTGAGAGCAGGTGGGAAACAACCCCTCTTCTTTCCTACGTCTTCAGAAGAAGGGAACCTTATAGGAGAAGGAAAAGTGGACACTTGAGTAATCCAACCCCCTGCTCATATTCGTTTTGGGGTTTTTTTGCGGTACGTGGGCCTCTCACTGCTGTGGCCTCTCCCGTTGCAGAGCACAGGCTCTGGACGCGCAGGCTCAGCGGCCATGGCTCACGGGCCCAGCTGCTCCGCGGCATGTGGGATCTTCCCGGACCAGGGCACGAACCCGTGTCCCCTGCATCGGCAGGCAGACTCTCAACCACTGCGCCAGCAGAGAAGCCCCCTGGCTCATATCTGAAACATAAAACTTTACTTGCCATCTACTTTGGCCCATCAGGCCAGGGTGGCTATTCCTTTGGCATATAGTTCTCGGGTAAGAAGTCAAACATTTAAGCCCACTGCTTCCCAAGGAGAAAAGCTGTGCTCGGGCCCCCAGCGTTGGCCACTGCGTGGAGGAGCCCACCCAGGGGAGAGCAGCAAGGCGGCCTGAGGAAGCTTTGCTCTCCAAACACACCTTCCGTTGTATCCAGGCAGGAAGAAGGCCGGTAATTTACGGCTTTCCCTTCTACAGTATGTTTGTGCGTGTGAGGGCTTTTCTTCCATGGTTTAGTCCTCTCCTGTTAAGACTCAGTCCAGGGGCTTTTGAGGGTGGCTGTGCTGACCCTGTTGTTGTCGCTAATGTACACACACCTCATTATTTGCCAGTGGTGCAGTGACCACTGCTGCGACTCACAAGTCCCTGATACCCAGGAGTGGGCCCACCTCCCACAAAAATATAGTAACAATGGAGAAGTAACCATTCACAGAGCCTATCAGCAACATGCGAATAACCTGGAAGCAGAGCAAACTGAGACTTCTATATGTTAGTATTATTCTTTTTTCTACAAAGGATTCATACTTATGTTCTGACATCTTGAAGATTCATTCTCAGCTTCCCTGTTTCAAATCAAACCCTGCCACATCCTACCTAGAGCCTTACACTCCTCAGCCTTCAGGGCCTGTGCGTCCTCATGGGTCCCCTGTAGTGCCAAGTGCTCTGGTGGCATTCAGCGAAAAACATCACAGCCTTAACAGTGGTGCCTTAACAGTGGTTAGGTTTTAATTTCATTCCTTTGGACTTTAACCTGCCCTCTAATTAGACAATGAACAGAAGAAGATCTAATTACTTTTCCAATATTCCTTCTTGTGGCATTCTTAATTATCGCCATGTCACATGTGAAAAACTCACAGAAGTTCCCTGAACGTGGATAACAATCATCCCTTTCTAAACAAAAGATGAAGTACTGCCCTATAATCAAAGAGCGGAAGCGTTTTTATCTTTTTTTTTTTTTCATTATTAGAATGGGCTATGTAGGTCTCAACCCTACCGTGAGATTAGTCAAGTTTAGGCTACTCAAGCAGCCAAAGGCATTTGAAACGTGCTACGGTTGGTCTCAGTCTTGTAACAATTCTCTTTTGTTTTACAAGACAGACATATGACCTTTCCTGAATTCAGCCAGGAACAAGTGGGTAAATGGATTACTTGATTGACTGGGTATGACACTGCTGTTGAGAAATGTACTTTAAACGTATTTGGCAAGTTTAAAGTGGTGTGGCCCATTAGGATACTATTATGTTAATTTGGGCTGCCACCTGCATAGGGAAGTAGTTCTGTTATAATGGTGCATTGTAAAGAACTGCCTGAGTCCTTCGAGTGGAAATGGGCTTATCATGATGAGGCCAGCTAGATGATGTGGAACCAGAAACAACATAATGGGCTATGCTACTTACTCGTTTCCTATGACCGCCTTTATGAGGAAGGCAAGAAAAGAGACCAGGGCCCCCTCCTGTTGCTTGATTGACTACCACTGGCCTTATGGATATGGACAAATGAGAGAAACAAGGAAATCAATAGCCTAGGTCTAAGCTCTTACCCTCTGCCTCACCAGTTAAGTCTCCACTACTCAAACTCACCACTGTCACCACAACCATTGGAATGAAAACTAAGGTCCTTGTGCTTCTTTGCATCAGATTTCTGGAACAGGTTTCATAAGGAGCCAAAGAAACAGTAACAATTACAATACTATGGAAGGCAAACACTATTAGCCCCAACCAGAAATTTTAATGGCAACTAGGGGAGCAAAACAACAAAAAGAACAAAATTTCTCACCAAATGTTTACAGACATTTCACAGCCCCAATACCTCATTTGTATTAAGTGATTTAATGTATTGGATTTACTTTCAGAGTGTCAGATATGAAATACCATGCATGCATCTGAAGTCTGTGATGCTCCAACAAACAGAGACAGTATCAAGAGGTTTTTCTTGTGCAGAACAGGAAAAATGCTGAGCGAGAGATGCTATCCTACCTGGCGATTCAAAGATCCTTCCCCTTCTCTTTTCCTGAGATGCAAGGTGACTCTTCTGCTTTTGAGGAGGTCAAAACACAGAAAGGAAACAAGTCCAGAGGAAGGATTATCCTGGATACAGACTCTTTTCCTGGGATACTAGATAATCCAAAGTGCAAGCTGGTGCAAGACAGCTAAACATTAGTCCCTCTCCTCTTTGTGTCTGTAAATGTAGCTCCACGCTAGTGGCATGAAAGAATTAAACCACAAAATCCCAGCAAGACAAAGTGCAGACAATTTACAGCCCAGATACTGCAGCGAGGCAGAGGTCTCTGATAGTCTTACCTAAGAAGCAATTACAAATATAAAAGCTTCTTGGTGTTGGAGAATTTCTTCAGGAGGCACTCAGGAAGTTTTTCACCAAAAAGCAGAGAGATCTATAAGACCTCTTCTTTCACCATGGTATTGATGGCTGAAGCAGGCCTATTTGCAAAACTAGGGGAAAGCACATTTCCAAATTCACAAGGGTCTATGCAATGAGAACAAATAGATAGAACTAAAAATACACGGTTGATGAGTTCTGTCTCTTTGAGGTCCTTTACCAAAGGACAGCCTAGTGAGTGCAAAGACTATTGGTTTCAAAGCCAGGTGAATAAGAATTCAAAATGGGGTTCCACCATTTACTATCTACAGGATTTGGGGCAAGGTTTTTAACTTCTCTGAACCTCCGCTTCCTCAGTTCGATAAAGAGGATAGTAGCACCTGCACCCCAGAATTATTAGGAGCCAGTGCATAACAGATGCTCAACAGATATCTTGTCCCTCATCCTTTTTTGCACAATTATAGACTAAAAATAGGAATAGCAAAATTTCCCATTTTCTATAGAAGCCAGTTCACGATAAAAATCAAGAAGAGAGAACATAATGTCGTTGAAAAGGCAACGTCTTGGGAAGCGAAACACCTGAATTCAACTCCCGGCTCTGTCCATTTCTACCTCTGTGACTCTGCTCTTCCCTCTCTCTGGGCTTCCAATTTCTCATCTGAAAACAGATCATATTTGACTAGTTAGTCACTACAGTTTCTTCCAATTTTGAAATTCTTTGGTTTCACTAATGGTTGTTATTGTTGGTAACGTCTAAGTCACTAAAGAGATCATTATTTAAAGTCCAACACTTTTGTATTAGAAGCAGCAATATGTAATGGCAACATGTGAGGCCTCTAAAGTGGTACTGCTTTGGGTTTGAGTTCCAGATTTGCCACTGACTGCTTCAGAGACCTGGGAAATTTAACCTCTCTGTTTCCTTGTCTGCAAAATGGGGAAAGTAACAGTACATCACACACTGGTTGTAAAGATTTAGTGAGTCAGTCCATGGAAAGTGTTGAACAGTTATCTGACACAGAGTAAGCACTCAATAAATGACAGCTGCTCTCTTTATTGTTGTTATTATTGTATTATTATTGTTATTATTATCTATTAAGGGGAGCTGCAATAAGCACTAAATACAGTGGTTTTACCCACCATGGATTTAAAATGTCATGGTTGAGTCTTCCCATGAATAAATTTGCAATTATCTTTTTATGTGCTCTCTGGTGCATTCAGTCTGCACTTGCTTCGTTATAAACACCCAGAGCAATAACTGCCCATACTAGCCCAACAGGCAGATCCAGGAAGTGGCTCTGAGTGCAACAGAGATCTCTATATACAGAGAAGACCAAGTGCAGAAAAATGTACCGAAGTACCGCCATAATTTGTGAAAAGGTCAGACAGTTATGCAAGCATTTTGCTGAGACCTGAGAAAACCAAGCAAAGGAATATACAGATGAAAAAGACATATGATTACAAAGCAAGGGACACTGAAAACTTTTTAAAGAATCACATTCTGAATACTACGACACTTGAGAAAAATACGCATCAGCATGTACAGTAGGGCAATATTATCTCCCAAACTGATGATTGGTTGAAAGCAGATTTTTATGCCAACTAACCTAATTTAGATTAGTAGCAGATGCCTTCTGGAAGTTTTATTTACTTTTTTTTTTTTTTGCGGTACACGGGCCTCTCACTGTTGTGGCCTCTCCCGTTGCGGAGCACAGGCTCCAGACGCGCAGGCCCAGCGGCCATGGCTCATGGGCCCAGCCACTCCGCGGCATGTGGGATCTTCCCGGACCGGGGCACGAACCCGTGTCCCCTGCATCGGCAGGCAGACTCTCAACCACTGCGCCACGAGGGAAGCCCTGTTTACTTTTAAAATACATTTAATGGCATTTTAATTGCTTACTCTGTGAAACTTTGACCTCACCAACCATCATCAGCCACAGAACAATTCAGTAAGGTGAACACCAGGGATTACTACTGCATTGGACACGGTCTCTGCTCTCGAGGGACTTACAGTCTCATGTATGAGCAATTATAATCCAGCCCACGATGTAGTCAAGAGCTACCCTGTGTGATTCAGACATTAAGAAATCAATAAGAGCTTGACTAGATAGATAGGATAGCATTCTTTGTGAATGTGCTTCAAGTGCTGACACATTGACAATGTTTTTCCCTTTAGTTTCACCTAAACTTGCCCTCTACTTCTACTTTTATTTGTCTCAGCTAATTCTCCCAGCCTTAGCTGGCTCAAAGTCCACATATAAAGGCAGTTTGCTACTGATTCAGAGAAATCCCTTCAACTCTCTCACACATTTTCATTGACTTTTATCATTCAGTATTTTATTTTCTTAAGTTTAATTATTTAGAATATTATCTTTTAAAATAATTTCCTAATGTAACCTTTCCCTATCTCCTGATAAAATATTCTTGAAGTTAACAGAGGAAATCCAAACAGAAACTCAAGAATATCTAGAAAATAACTATAATGAAAACACAGGACATGAGATCCTATGGAAAATAGCCAAAACAAAACTCAGAGGGAAAATAGTAGCCTCAATACTTCTCTGAAGAGAGAGAGAGAGAGAGAGAGAAGTGTGAAAATTGGGCATCCACCTTAAAAAATACAATATAAGCCTTTAAAAAAAAAGCAGAACAATGGAATTAATAAGAAGGAAAATGAATGAATTAGAAAAAAGAATAAAGCTTAAAATAAATTTTAAAACTGGTTAAAAACACCAAAAAATAGAAAATAAAGAAAACAGAGTAAAAACACATAAACATACAAAATAAGAAAAAAAAGGAAAATATCTCAGATTCAAAGACAATTTGAAGAATCATAAAAGACTCTTTTTTCTAATTTCACATAATGGATAATTTTCTAGGAAAAAATAACCTACTAAGCCTTACCAACAGAGTACTCCTGAAGGCCTGAAAAAAAATTAGAAAGGTATTTCATTTTTCTCCCACTATCTTCTACCCTCAAGCTCAGAAATGGATGGTCTGTATAAACATGAAAACTAAGCCATGGACTTTCTAAGCATGGGTGCTCCTATAGCATGCCAAGTGGCCAGAGCAGTATCTCTCTTTCTATATCCATGTGGAGCCTACAACTCCAAGCAAACAATGTATTAAGTCTAAGGTACTGAAAAGGTGAAAAAGGTAGCAGTGGTTCACTGCATTCGACTGAGCAAAGCCCTTTAGGTGGTGTAGAAACAAACAAATGAAGAATAACCCTGGCAAAAGTACATGTTTAGATTTTTTTTTTTTCATGTTTAGATTTTTGTTTTTACACATTACATCATTTCAGAGTACAAGAAAACCAGGAAGATCAGGTACAAAAGGATTCCATCCTTAGCTCTGCAGTGACACATTATTCCCAGGATCAAGAAGTTAGAGTACATGAAATTTCCCACTTCCCAAAAATCTGAGAAGTTGCCATCAGCACTTAGAAGAGTGGGCCAAGGACACTCCAACATTGTACTGACAAACATCAGATATGCATATCAACCTCAGAAAGCCTCTGAGCTCAACATCCATAGATCCTGCACTAGGATCAGGGCTGAGATGAAGGAGATCAATTGAAGTTCGGTTTCCTAAGCAAGAGAACCCAGAGCAGAGACTGCACTTACCTCTAGAAACTCTAAATGCTAAAATATTCCAAATGTTCATATCTCTCCTCATTATAGCCCCCTAACTTTTATTTACTGATTACCGAAATTAAAAAGTCACTAGTAATTTTTATCTGTGTCTGGAAAGATGCCACTCCTACTTCTGTCACATGTTTCACCAGGTTAAGTAACTATATTTGTTCCACATCAGGACGTGGGCCCTAAAACCCAACTAGTTTCACCCTGCTTTACTCATACTCCAGGTGATCTCTGTGACATATGAATAAAGTATAGCATCAGATTCGCCCAAAGCTAGACAGCCCTTTAATTCATTTCTATCTCCAGTACACAAGCAAAAAGCTGCTTCTGGTGTCAAGCCTTCTCAAAATATACGGAAGCCACAGGTAAGCTTCAAACAATGCAGACCTATTGTGCTGAATACTTTCCATTTGCCCTGCCAGGTTGCCTCTCTGCCATTCTTCACCCTAGTCTCTGTCCTGGGAGCTGGTCTATGTACACCGTATCAACTGGTTCCCATGCTCTCTGGCTTTCACCTGGGTTGAGCCAACGTGGAGCACTTGTAAAGATGGAAGGGAGGAGAGTGGTAACTCTTTCCCTACAAGGTCACTGACAAAACTTCCCTGCCTTGATAACTTTGGGTCTCAGCACGGTGACAGCTCAGTTACCACCAAGACACTGAGTTACTGCACCATTTCTTATGGTTTCCTTATAGCCATATCGTTGTAAACAGTTCTTTCATAAGGAAACCTCCTCTAAATATTTTATACTGAGGGTGCCCTCTGTTTCCCATGAAGATGGACATATACACAGTCTTGATTAGGGAGCTTCTAAAACCATACTCAAGACACATTTCATCCATCAAAACGCAAGTTATCACCTGCCTGGCCAAGGAAGAATGTAGGCAGAGTGTGTGTACTCCTAGATCAAAACAGATCTTCTCTAAAGAAATTGAACAGAAGGGAAGAGCAAATTTTACAGCATGTTCTCTGGTGTCCCTGAGAAAAGACCTTATTCTGGCATTTCGGAGCCCACAGGCTGTGAGCTGCTTCCCCCACCTCATCATAAAGTAAATACATACTGACAAGCTCTGCCCTGCCTCACTCACCCCACACAAAGCTCCCCTTAAAATTCCCAGAGAAGAGACCTCAAGGAAACACTCCTACCTCTACAACAGGAGAGGAAATCTACCCCAATATCCAATCCTACTTTCTTAGATACGAAGAAATAACCATTGATGACCAGCAACATGAGGAAAATGAGAAGTATGAAGGCGAAATTTTTAAATTTACATTAAAAAAGTCAGAGAAAAGAAGATAATTTTTTAAAGTCTAATCAATGTAAATGGAAAGAGTAAAACGTCTACCACATTCATAAAACAAAATCAGGGTGCTGTGAGAAAGTAATAATTAGTGAAAATTACAAATTAAGATATTAGAAATTTTAAATTATTCTTGAAAATAAAATTCGTAGAAGAAAACTAGAAAATTAAGTCAAAGGCATTTTCTAAAATTGAAGCAAATGAATTAAAGACATGAAAAAATTTCAGAAGGTATCAGTATCAAATTAATAAGTGTTCCATAAAGAGAAAACCAAATACTAAAAGGGAGGAAATTACTAAAGAAATAATACAAGAAAATTCCCCAGTGCTAAAGAAAGTCATGTGTCTTCAGACTAAAAGTACAAACAAAATTCCTCATGTGATGAATTAAAAAAAAAAAAAAAACACCCATACCTAAACACATCATTGTGAAATGTCAAAACCCCAATAAAACAGGAAACTCAAAAGACCAACAAATATATAAAGAGCTATTTTTTAAATCGGTAAACAGAGACATTCAAGTTAAGATGTCAAGGAGATATCATTTTATATCTATTAGACTGGCAAAAATTATAAAGTTAGTAAGAGCATAGATTGATGCAGACATTCTGGAGAACAATCTTGCAATCAAAATGATTATATACATGACTCAGCAATTTCACCTCTGAATCTTCATTCCAGAGTAATTCTCACAGGTCCTTAGGAGTGTGAATGAGAAGGCTGATTTCAGGTATTTTGTAGAGGGGGAACTGGAGGCAATCTGGGTGTCTATTACTGAGAGAGGTTATGTTAAATGTGACAGAGGTACACCATGGAATACTATACAGAAGCTAGAAGCAGTGGATTTGACGTGCACATAGCAACATGGTTGGATCTAACAAATAGAATGCCTAGTAGGAGGAAAAACAAGTAAGAAACAAAATGAAGCATATAATTATGTCAGGAAGAATCCTTCCAAGAAAGCAGAACTTATTCCGCATAGTTAAATAGAGGGAATTTAATATGGAAAATTAATTTAAAATGTTAGAAGAGCTGAAAGAGAAAACAGGGGAACATAAGGCAATGCAGAAATCAACAACTGTTGCAGTACTTCTTAACATTTTTTCCTTATCATTCCTCTGAGAAGACTTTTTAGATATATTTTTCCTAATCATCCCCCTATGATACACTGTATCTCTGTTTATGCACTGTATGTATATCTGTGCTTTCTACATTAAAGGTAAGACTCCCCTCCCCCAAGAACCATTTTAGCTCCCTTGGGGGCAATATTTCCTCCATTGAAATGCATGTGTTAGAGGAATAAAGAGGAAAGGTGTTAAGGGGATGTTACTTGGAGCCTAGAAGCCAGGGCCACCTGGTTGGTGTTGGAAGCAGAGTGGTAGAGGATGATATAGGAACCATAAAATAGTGATACAACCTAGGAGAGCAATAATGAGGGATTCCAGGACAACTATGCAGCAAACTTAAGAAAAGATGAGTCCAGATTACAGTAGGAGAACAGAGAGTTGTAGAAGGAAGGATTCCAGAAAAATTAAAATGAGCCCTCAATAAGACTGAAGGCAACATTAAGAATTTTAAAAAGAAATTGAAGCTATCTTAAAAAAAAATAGTGCAAGAACAACAGAAAGCCAATGGAAATCCAGGAAAACAACAAAAAAGTACACATGGAAGTGAGGCTCCAAATATAAAGTAAAATGCATCACATTTCAATTAATTAGTGGAATGAAAGAAGGGGGGATACATTTGCCTTTGATCTTAGTGCTAGGAATAGTCTGCATTGAGTGGCTTAGACTTGTGACACAGAGATCAAAGTGTTATCCTAGCACACTGTGACCTAACATTGACTAATACTGACTACTGCTGACTTGTACTCATAGTACAAGATGTAAACCTTAAACACCTTGACAAATTAAACATAAAAGGACAGCAGCTAACAAAGACAGATGGAGGAAAGCTGGGAGGAAAGTTGGAAGAAAGTATAAGGGAAAGGTATCCATTTTATAAAGTGGTAAGACAAGAGATACTATCAAATTTGACTGAACAAGAGCCAGAGATATAAGTATGCTATTAAAAGTTATGACAGTAATTAATAAGGTAATAAAGTAAGTAAGAAGAAATAAAATAATCACAGCACTGAGAATAACCAAACTCTGAGAGCAGAAGAGAAGGAGCGAAGGACGAAAAGCAAATTAAATCATTATCTTTTACCTCTACGTATTACCTAAGAGTGATCAAACAAGAAATACTGATAAAAGCTGAACATCTTATCTGGAATATGAAGAAAACCACATGAAAGAGAAAGAAGAGAGGAGGAGGAAGAGCTCGCTTATGGAGAGTGAGTGATGTATGCATCATCTGGGTGGGCAAGAGTAGATTGCAAGACTTGTTTTCATAATAAAATAATCAATTACAGTTTACATGTTACCATGTGCACTTAACAGTTTCCCAAAACAAATAAGAATTTTTAAAATATTCAGTGAAATTCAGCTTTGCTCAATAAACTTTTACTGAGAGTCTACTCCAGACAATGAAGAATAAGTTTCCTGTTGCAGCAAAAGGCCCAAACTCCATCTTGGTATAAAAGGCTCTGCATGAGCTGACCTGGAAGAACCTACCCCACATTATCTCTCTTCTCAGGGCCTCTTCTCCAGCCAAAGTACTTGCAAGTTTCCAAAGCCAAGAAGGAAACTTGTACGTTTCCTTCCTGCTTTCCTTTGTCCATGTTGCTTCCTCTGCTTTAAATGGCCTCCTGCCCATGTCTTCTTGGCCACTCTAAGATCCCAGCTAGTGTTTCCTCCCCTCTGAAGCCTTCACACTGCAGGGAGGGATGATCGCACTCCTCCAACCCATCTGCTATAGGACTTACCACACAGCCTATCACAATTTACTTTAACCTTTTCTAAACGTTGAGCTTTTATTCATCTTTGCATCCACAGCAGCAATTATAGTGCTTGACACATAAGAGATGCTCAATAAATGCTTATATAGTGACCACTTCCATAAATGAATGAATGAAAACACTAAAATATTTTAGATGTGGTAGATCTATGATTATATTGATTTTGTATTACATGTCTATTACTGTGCATGAATACTCCCCAAATAAAAATCTCATGGTATATAGTTATTTAGCATATTCATGTTTATTTATAGCCATCCTCTTTCTGAAAGGATTTGTAAGAAGTCAAACTATAGGGCTTCCCTGGTGGTGCGGTGGTTGAGAGTCTGCCTGCTGATGCAGGGGACACGGGTTCGTGCGCCGGTCCGGGAAGATCCCACATGCCGCGGAGCAGCTGGGCCCGTGAGCCATGGACGCTGCGTCCGGAGCCTGTGCTCCGCAACAGGAGAGGCCACAACAGTGAGAGGCCCGCGTACCGCAAAAAAAAAAAAAAAGTCAAACTATAAAAATAATCTTTATATTGTACTCATTTAAAATCAAGTTAACATTTAATCAGTTCAAGCATTTATCCATTTAGCTGGATGATTTCAGATTAATATCTTCCTTATCAAGAAAACCCCTCATTTCCAGGTTTTGACTTGTTTCAGAAGATTTTTTTTTTTAGTTTGAAGTAATGAAGTCTCCTTTTTGCTAATTCTTTTAGGACAAAGGTCTAAATGGGGGCCAGGACATTGGAAAGCTCCATCTGCCCTCTGGCTGGGCCAGGAAGGGACACCTTCTTTTCTGGGCTCTAATTCTCTCTCTGAGTGGCACATCTTTTTAACAGCACTGAACAGCTGGAATGCTGGCTTCAGGAGGGGGACGGGGAACAGATGTCATTCATTGACTCTGGGTAATGAGATTTCATATTCCATTGAAATCCTGAATAGGACAGGAGAGGCCTCATTAGTGGTTTCACGACTGAACAGGTGTAGAGGTCCCATGCGCACAGCAAGCTGAGAGAGGCCATTTCAGTTCCATGTGTGGATGTATCTACAAAATTGGAGAGAGGGAAAAAGTGCTCTACCACAACTGCCACCTCAGGAAAACTGCAGCTTTTAGGAGCCAAAACAATATTAATTCTGACCACTGGTACAGATCTCATCCAGGGGCCAGAAAAATGGCTGAAGGCAGGAGATGGGTGATATTCAGAACTAATGATACCATACAAAGGAGGTCACGTCCTTATTTCTTTAGTTCCATATGGCATGTCATAAAATTTCAGTGCTCTACAGCCAACAACATAATAACCCTCTTAAGGTCACCAGTCAAAAAATGGGACTGCAGGGTAGAATGAAATCCTGTCTCCAAAACTAATGGCAGAAACCTCTTTAGAAGACGGGTTACATTGGAAGCAGTGTGTGAATAAAATGTTCCAGAGGATAGATAAGCCTGGCTAGCAATTTGGCAGCTGTCTCCTGGACGAGTGTCCTTCACTGGAGGTAACAATCAAAAAACCGACCCCACTGCCTGTTTGCTGAAAGACATCCACACCTTCCAAGATCCAGATGACTCAGAGGTTGCATCCCAACTAGGACTGCTACGTGGTACCTAAGACATTGACATAGAGCTCAGCATGTTTAAATGGGGAATATACTTACCTGAGGAGTCTTCTGAGACCTTCAAAATGTGGCAGGTATTTAAGACCTTCCTACCTTAATTCCCCAGGTCTTTCTAAGTAGCCCCACACCATGGAATAGCTTCCACATCTCAGAATCCCCGGGTTAATTCTTCCTCGATCAACTTCATTAAATTCAACTCCATAGTAATCTCAGTTGTTTAGAATAACTTAAGGGCAGCTTACTGTAACTATAATATGTATATTTAAAAAAACATTTTGGGGCTTCCCTGGTGGCGCAGTGGTTGAGAGTCCGCCTGCCGATGCAGGGGACGCGGGTTCGTGCCCCGGTCTGGGAGGATCCCGCATGCCACAGAGCGGCTGGGCCTGTGAGCCATGGCCGCTGAGCCTGCGCGTCCGGAGCCTGTGCTCCGTAACGGGAGAGGCCACAGCAGTGAGAGGCCCGCGTACCGCAAAAAAAAAAAAAAAAAAAAAAAAACATTTTGTTACATTTCCCATTGGCTAAGATTTGGCAGTCTTGCTCTATAAACAAAGTCTGGATTCTCCAACCTTTTAAACAGGGGGTCATATATTTACGATGAAACCACCACATACCAGTCACAGGGCTAGGCACTTGATATCCATCCTCACGTCAACATTCCAAAGTGCTGAAGATCTGAAAGGTGAAGTCATGTGATCAAGGTCACAGGCTAATGTGTGGTTAAGGTACAGTGGAAATGCCAGTCTCCGGCATCAAAGCCCAGGCTCTTTTCATGGCATGCTGCTGCCTCTTACAGTCACAAGGAAGCGGCTCAAAAAATGTTGAATCGAGGTCAAATATTGTCAAGTAATGCTCTCATTGGACCTGTCTTAATAAATAACTGGGAACCATTTATAATAATTATTAGCACATTGGAGCCATTTAAGTGCTTGATGCTAAAGTAGATTGGGAAATATTGGAAAACGATTCACTGCCTTAACTAGACTAAGTATGTTCTCCATAAACTGATTTTCACTCTTCAGTACTACCTTTTACCTGAAGTAGTATAGAAGGTAAGTTTCAATCGAACCCACGTTCACATGATCTCAAAATCTGTATTGCTGAAGTAGTAAATGTACCTTTTATTGGGTATTACTTCTATTTATTAGTGTATCATTATTCAGGAAATAAATTCTCCAGCAGTTGATATATGTGGTCTGATTTCCTAACTGGACTTGGGATTCTGAGAGCCTGGTCTATGCACTTTTACTTTAATACCTACTTACCCTTCCCTCACCCACTACTGATCCAGCCTACATGGAGCCCTGAACAAACTAGGTTCTCTCAACATACTGTCAACTAAATATGAGCCCTGTTTGGAGTTAGTATATTACAAGAGCAAGCAAAAATATAAGCTATTGAAACAAATGTATTGTGCATGCGTGGGGACACAGGGAACATGGGGACTCTTTGTACATTCTGCTCAGTGTTTTCTGTGAACAGCTCTAAAAAATAAAGTTTATATACATACACACATATATATATAACCTTACAATACTAAAAGAATATACAGAGAAATCAAGGGAGTCTGCCCCCATATCATTTACAGACAATTTCTGAGCAGAGTGTTTCCAACTCATTGCCCCCCATCCATGCTAGGGGGAGCCAGAGCCTTAACCCCATTGAAGGAACCAGTTTATGCATCATAAGACAAGTGCATATGTACTGGACGTCAGGAAGAGCAGCCATCTTTGAGCATCCTGTCATAAACTCTGCCCTGTGGGGCTTTCCATTGTTTAATGTACTTAAACCATGCAACCCGAGGGGGTTGGTCTATGCAGAGATAAACAGGCCATTCTGTTCAAAGATGGTCATGAATGGTGGGGTGAGTGAGGCAAGTAAGAGTTCAAGCTCTACAGGATACAGAGAAACATGCACAATCTAGTATATATGAATGATACAGTTTGTGTTTCTAAAAATGAGGTAATATATACTCATATTTATTCATATGTGCATTTAAAAATGCCAAGTGATTATAAAGAAACTAGTAAGAGGGCTTAACCAGTTTGCAGGGGCTGGGAGTGGCAAATGAGGTGGGGACGGGAAGATCTTTGCATTTAGGGTTTTGAGTCAGTGGACTTAGTACTAACCATTTAAAAGTTTCTATACACTCAATACACAAAATACCTCAAGGCCTGGATTCAATCTATCCGGAGTCTTATCCCCACTTAAAAACTGTGTGACTCTGAACAATTATTTAACTTCTCCAAGCCACTTAGTCTCTAAAACGAAGATAATATATACCTTACACAGAGTCACCTTGAAGATTTCATTATATAATCCCTGTAACATACATAGCACATAGTAAGTACTCAATAAATGTTCATTATTAACATTATCATTGTTATTGATAGTTAGTATTTAAGAAACTTACTGCACATCACACACTTCAGGAAAACTGATACATCAGAGAACTTCCTTTTATACTCAGTTATTGATATATCCTTCGAGTAACCTTCCACTATTAAGTCAATAAGTGAGTGTTTACTCTTGTCTCCAAAACCTAACCAGAGGGACAGAAAAGTCCCTTCACAAAAGTCATGATATTATCCATTCTAGTAGGAATGTTAATAATACTAATTTCTTAAATTTCTATAGAATTTCCAAGATCTCATCTTACACCCATGAAAAACATCTATTTCATTTTTATTTTCCTTAGATAAAATTTTGGTAAATAATGACAAAGGGAACAAAACAAAACGTGTGGTTTTTGAAAGGTAGGGGAAACCTGTCAGATTTTATCAAGAGAGAATTGAAGCAATAGAAAATCTCTCTCTGAATTAGTTAGATTATAGGGGACTTTATCTGAAATAAAAGGTCTGTTCACAAGAACAACTAAGCAAACAACAACAACAAAAAAACTGATATGGAAGAAGATAAGCAAAACTGGCTAAGTCTGTGAAATCCCATAAGGAAATTAAACATAACATATAAGATTAAGTGCTCAATATACTATTCAGTAGTTAGGTTTCTTCATTATTTTTGTAAAGCTTCCATATAGCATTCTTCATTTATTTAAGAACATGTAATATGTATTTAAATGCTCCCAGGTCAGTCATATTCTGTGAAAACAAAAAGTAGATTCCCAATCATGTCATCTTGGCATGGAGTTGTCCAGTCTAAGTGACTGAGGCAACCAAACCTTCTGGCTAGCAGTCCTTCCACATTTTCTCACCTGGTCAGGCCAGACCAACATGAGGCAAATTTCCTAGGAAACAATTTCAAAAGCTCACTAATGAATGCTCCCAATGCCATTTCCCCTCAACACACTCTAGAAAAATGGGATCAGCTCTACCTTACAATACGACATACAGTAGAAATAAAAGAAGAAAAGAAATGGATGATCTGGTTGCCCAAATAATAGCAGATGGATGATTTGATTTTGCACAATAGAGTATAGCCTGGAAAACCTTTCTGGAGTGATCTAGTTTATCTCACCTAACTCAGCAAGCCACCAAAAATAAATAAGGCATGTACATACAAATAAGTGAATGAATTAAATCATTTTATGAGTCAGAACAATGATAGTTATATTTAGGTTTTATTTTACTAAATATCACAAGTAAAATTTCAATCCATGACAACAATAGTTATGTATCCACTGTTTTATTACAGACATTGGAGCTACAAGAGGTCAGTCCAAGGAACCATTCGGAAGATTTTCACCTGCTCTCAGTTCCCTGGAGGCACACTTTGGGAACAATCTTAGACTGGCTGTTTTCCAATTCGTTTATAAGATTAGTCTTATTATGTGATGGCAATTTTTTCTCACCACCTGATTGGCACTCTAATAATCTTTATTTAGAACAATCAAATTTGGTAATTTTTTTAATATAAAATGATTTAATTCCAGAGGTTCTGATCAAGTTATACAGAATTCTAATTAACTAGTAATCAAATTGTACAACAGGTGATGTTGAAGTTACAATATGAAATATTAGTAACACTTGGTAATAATAGCCCCTCTCTAAGGACTTAGAAGTCTTGTTGGAATTGCTTAAAGGTCTTACAGGGAAGGGTCTTAAAGGTTTTAGGACTTACTAAAAAGAAACTGACGCACCAGTCTGGGTAAAGGATGTAGCAAATAAGGCTAAATTTGAATATTATTTGCTTAAGTATAGGTAGAAATTTTATAGGGGAAAAAAATGTGAAGCTAAGAAATTAGACTGTTCATTCCTCCTGGGCTTGTCCTCACCTCCATGCTTGCCTAAAACACTGAAAAGTAAAACACTTCATTCACAATCAGAAGTTAAAATAATTTGAGGTCATGCCTCATTCTCTTTGTAAATCCAATTCAATTCAGGTCAGCTAAATGCATTGAATACCATGTAATTGCAAGGCACTGAAAAAATAGTATAAATAAATAACTAAGTAGGTGACCTTTGGGCACTGATTCATTCAAAAACTGTCCAAGGGCCCACTTCCCAGTCCTCTCTCTTCCATAGCCCCCTCCTAGGCTCTATTTCATTAAGACCTTACTGTGACACAGCTAACATCACCCATACCTCACTGTTCAGATTTATGCTCTCTCTAGGCTTAAAATGAAGGTTAAACTTTTTTAAAGGTTGGTGGAAATTTATGATGAAATATCTAGTTTCTCAGCACAGGAAAAATGTTGTAATTCATCAAAATCTGTACAAATCAAATGAAGTCATCACAAATGACCCTGATCTTCCTCAGATGCTGCCACATTAGCAGTAACTAGCACATAATTTTTGATAAATCTAATCTCACAGCTAATCTTTCACCCAAACTGTAACCAATGAAAATCAGCCTGTGTTCTTACAATAATGGTCAGAATTAAACCTAACCCTGGTGGCACCCTAGGCACTCTTTATACAGTATGAGGACATCTGCCCTCCCACACTGACAGAACTCAACACTACAGTGTCTCAACTTTTCACTCTCTGGGATTAAGGGAGAGTTTTCTACAGCATTCCTACTCTTAAGGAGCCTGCAACGCCCTTCCAAAGTCTGCTCAAATTTGACCTCACTTATGAAACCACACTGTGGGTGACAGCTGCACTCCTCGGTGGCAGTTCAACTCCTGTCATCAAAAAAAAAATCCCACACATCTCTTCTTCCAAAGAGTAAACAAATAATACACCAAATGATCCTTTAACCTTATACTCATGGTAGAAAACACAGGAAAAAAATAAAACCTCAAACTCAGAGACCCACAGCTGTAAACCTCCTTGCAACTCTCCTCGGTGCAAAATGACAAATGGTGAAGAACTCAGAAATGAGCAGCACTTCACAAGAGCATATTGATTTTCAATAAAGCCATTTACACCTTTTTGCTTGGACTACAAGTAGCATGCTGCTTTCCCAAAGCCTCTGCCACTGAATTAAAAAGTGTGGACAGTGTCCTCACTCGCTACACAGAGTTGTCTTTGGAAATACTCTTGATGAGAAGAATGTTCCAACCTTGATCGGAGAGGATAAAGGAAACAAAAATGAGCAAAATGACATTTGATATTTTTTCCCTGGCTGGCTTAATTACTTGGAAAAGAAAGAAACACAGTCCTCCAGAACAAAAAGGCATTTGGTTGAAATATAGCATAGCTCATATTGGCTTTGCACGGGTGAGCCTTCCAAGAGACAGAACACAGGAAATTAAGAAGAGACTGCCTTGGGAAAGTGTTTTACATCCTAGGTGAATGGTGATTTTTTTTATTGCAGTCCTCCACAGTAACACTTCAGTGTCCATTGAAAAAGTAGAGATTTTTTTATGAGGAAATTAAACTGAAGACAGAGCTGACATGATTCACTCTGTTGCTGACCTTCCTTCTGTTTTACTACAGTTTTAATGCCACAAGCCATTGACCCTCCAATATGAAAAAAAAAGAAACCATAATGACTGGGAAGGAGGAAAATATGATAATTTAAAGGTAGAAGGAAGAAAGAAAAAACTTTCTGTGACATGATATTGATATGATTGATGGCGGTTGACCACTAGTATCCACTTTGGCCCTCTTTTTGCATGAGTCAGTACTTTAGTTGGAGGAACTGACACCAAGATGGGCCAGGGTTATTATAAGCCAATCATAACAAAGCCATCCCCCTTGACAGTGATTGGTTTAAAAACCAGGGCCAGTCCATCAACTGACAAAAGGATAAATAAAATGTGACATAACCATAACTCTGGAATATTATTCAGCAATAAAAGTATGGAGTACTGATACATGCTACAACATAGAAGAAACCTGAAAACATCCTAGTGAAGAAGGCAGTCACAAAGGACCACATATTGTATGATTCCATTTATATGAAATGTCCAGAATAGGTAAATCTATAGAGACAAAAAGTAGATTAGCGGCTTCCTAGGGCTAAGGGTAATGTAGGACTTGGGGGGTAATGGATAATGGGTAGGGAGTTTTTTGGCAGGTAATGAAAATGTTCTAAAAGTGATTGTGGTAATGGATTCATAGCTCTGTAAATATACTAAAAGCCAGTGAATTGTACATTTCAAGTGTGAATTGTATGGTATATGAATTTTATTTCAGTAAAGCTGTTTTTTTTAAAAAAAAAAAAAAGGCTAAAGCCAAGAGTCCCATGAAATCCCCCTGGCCACTTTCATTCATTTATTCAATCAATAAATATGTATTAGAGGACTTCTAAGTCAAGTACTGTTCTAGACACAAAACAGACAAAATCTCTGCACCAAGATTATGAACAATAAGCAAACAAAGGAAAAGCTAAGAAAAATAGATGGCTAGTGAGATGATGGTAAGTGAACTAAAGAGAAACGAAGCTGCAAAGTTGGGGTTGGGATTTTAGACAAAACGGTCAGGAAGGCCTTACTAAAAAGATGCACGTTTGAACAAAGGCCAGAGGGAATTATTAGTTTAGACATGGACATGTGACCCTGTTTGGTCCAATCTGATGAAAAGGAAAGAGCCTTTTGTTAAATCACTGGGGGAGAGGGACTTTCTTTCTCTTTCTCTCTCTTTCACACACACACACACACACACATACACACACCCCAGAAGTGAAAGACAAAGTATGTACCCCAAAACTACCAGCTACAACCACAAGGAGCTCCTGTCCCAGTGTGAAGCCAGCACAGGACTACAGAGCAGAGACATAGAAAGAACCTGGATTTTTATCACATCATTAATTACTAACACTGAAACTTTTCCCCTACCTCTCCATGTCCAGGTGTGTGACCCAATAAATTTTATTATTGTTTGGATCACACTAAATGTACAGGCATATCTTCAACAAGAAAACCACCAAGATTCCTTTTGAAGATATTTCTCACTCTTTTGCTCACGGCCCCTTATGGAAAAATTGCTGTTGGACTGCACACAAGCATTGGCGGCAAGGCGGGAGCAGAGCACTGTTCGTGAACACCCCACATCTGCTAAACACCAGCGACTACGAGGGAAGAGAGCAGTCACAGGAGAAAAACGTACACAGTGTTTGAACATGCACAACGCCTCTCCTCTTTTATTCATTTAGTAAATTAAAAATTATTATCTCCCCTTGCAAAGCACTTCACTAAATGCCAGGATACAGCAGTTTAAACCCTCAGGAAAGGTAGAGCCCAGAAGAGACAGACAAGCAAGTAAGCAAATAATTAAATAAAATAACTACTTCCTGGGCTTCCCTGGTGGCGCAGTGGTTGAGAGTCCGCCTGCCGATACAGGGGACACAGGTTCGTGCCCCGGTCCGGGAAGATCCCACATGCCGCGGAGCGGCTAGGCCCGTGAGCCATGGCCGCTGGGCCTGCGCGTCCGGAGCCTGTGCTCCCCAACGGGAGAGGCCACAACAGTGAGAGGCCCGCGTACCGCAAAAAGATAAAAATAAAAAAAATAACTACTTCCTGTCTCGCAAGTGGCATGAAGGAA
Source organism: Pseudorca crassidens (assembly GCF_039906515.1). Classification (NCBI taxonomy): domain Eukaryota; kingdom Metazoa; phylum Chordata; class Mammalia; order Artiodactyla; family Delphinidae; genus Pseudorca; species Pseudorca crassidens. The sequence goes on along the minus strand of NC_090297.1, from coordinate 83,706,859 downwards.
AGAAATTGGGAGGTGAGAAACAGAATAGGAAGGAGAACTACTGGAGGTGCCATAGCAGCTCTGTTAGCATCCCCACTCCCCAGGGATTCCTGTCTCCATGAGACAAGATGAACATTATCCAAGTGGGAAGAATGAGAGGGAGATGCAGTGTTTCAACAATATACCTCCAGGCTCTTTTTAAGAATGTATCACAGAGAATCAAATTCTCCTTTTCAGAATGTTTTAAGTTAGTTCTAGGCCTGGACAATATCTAGGCCTAGAACTAACTTAAAACATTCTGAAGAGACAAATATCTCATCGCAAAATCGGGCCAGTTTTTGATAAGATACCTTGCCAAATGTTAGGGACCAGGTAGGAATAACACTAGGGTGGGAGGCTGGCTTAAGACAATAGGGAGGATGGAGACTGTGCAGTTCACTTAAAGATATAAAAATTCAAATAATTTAAAAATGCTCTGTGGGCCAAATAAAATATGTCTGTGACTGCATTGCCTAAGGAGACTCTTTCACCTCCTCTTCTGAGTTCAATTCAACACCTGAGGGCATGTTATACCTTTGGAAAACATTAAAAATAATAAAAAAGATGCAGAGCTATACCAATGAAAATATTGTGAGAATAAGTCAGAAGAGTAAAGTTTTTGCCAGAAGTTGTGAAGGAAAAAATAATAATAATTCCACTTTCCTTTATTAAAAAATATTACTTCAACGGAGAATGATAGGGTGGGACAATAGAGACAAAAAGGACCAGGTGTCATAATTGAGACAGGGGCCCCAGCAGGGGTGGTAATAGTGATGCTTTGCAATGTCTAAGTTCATTCTTAAGGAGAAAGAGCCCAGCAGGTGGTAACGGGCAGTTACTCATGCTCACTCATCCCCCGTGGGGTACACTGGCCTCCAGATTATCTCCCCTGCTGTTCAACATTTAGGAGACAGAGGCTGAGAACATCCTGGCCTGCACAGAGAAGGAAGAACTACTTCTCAGGAGCTACATGCCCAGCTTAAATATTTACTGTGCTATCAATGTCAGCATTCTTTTTTACCATTTCAATGAAAAATTTTGGAGTTTTAAGCACAAGAGAAGAATGACACAGGACGATGGGGTGCAAGATAGGAAATACCTGATGGTAGATTTAATTCACGCAAGGCACCGTTAGCCCATACTGTTTGATGAACTCTAAACCAATAATTAAATACTCATGGATTGTTAAAACTACTACTGACTTAAACAGCCCAGTTGACTCTTTTGGGGCTCTTTCTGAGTTTGCCTTTCAGAGGAGCCACCTAAGGCTCAAATTGTAAAAGTAGGAGTCCAGGGACCCTAAGAACAGAGGCCAAAGTTGTTAACCGGGACTAAAATTTTTACATGTCACATTAGCAACTAATTCTATGAACCTCCTATTCTTTGCCCCTGCAAAATCCAGGAAAAAGCTCTAGGAAAGAGAACTAGGGAGAGAGTAAGGAGAGGAAGAGAATATGATAACTCCAAAATACTGTATGATCTGTGCCATAAACAATTAGTAATGTTGTGAAGAATATAAAACTAAGATGCATGAAATTCTTAAAGGTAAACAACAATAAATAATTAAGTGCCTCAACCTTGTTAGAATATCATAACCCATCTCCTCTTCTTCCCTTTACCACATGTATCAAAAATAAACAGGTTCTTTCATGAGCTGAAGCGAAATTCCAGTCATCTCAGTTCTGAAGCTGGGTGTCAATGATTCAGGATTACTAGTGCCCTAAACCCTAAAATAAATAAGTGCAAATGTTCACTGGAAGAGGATAATATCAGCCTGGGACTCAATTGTTTTTATATTTGTTCTGAACAATGTTCAACACTCAGTCAAAAAACACTGAGAGATATAAGGAGACCAGACAAAATTAACAAAAACCAAGAATGATAGTCAAGAGGAAGAGACATACAGGGGCTATCTGATATAGAGTTATCAGACAAAGACTTTAGTTATGCTTAGTATGTTTCATGAGATAAAATACAAGTTTGAGAATTTTAGCAGAGAACTGGGACCTATAAAAAAAGAACAAAATGGAAATTCTATACCTGAAAAATACAGTAACCAAAAGTAGGAACTCAATACATGAGCCAAAAATAGCTGAAAAGAAGAACAGTGACCAGGAAGATGGATCAGAAGAAAATACTTAGGATGAAACACAGAGAAAAATAGGATGGAAAATAGAACAAAACAAAAATAATTGCCAACCTAGAATTCTAGATTTATCGAAATAAAGATATTTTCAGATGAATTAAAAATAGGAAAAATCATCAACAGCAGGTCCCATGAATGTAAATATTAAAGGCAATTTTCCACACTGAAGGGAAATGATCCCTAATGGATGGGAAGAGATGCAGGAATTAGTGAAATGCAATGAAAATGGTAAATATGTGGGTAAATTAAATGCATAAACTAATAACCTAATAATAATAATGTTTATGAGTTTTGATGTATATAAAATTAAAATATACAGCATTAATGGCATATAAATTGGGATAGTATTAATATTCATGTAATTAGTGTTCTAAGGCAATACTCCACAAATTTTAATGTTCGTATGAAACACCCAAGGATCTTGTTAAAATGCAGATTCTGTAAGTCAGATAGCCTGATAGTCTGCATTTACAATAAACTCCTAGGTAGTGCCAGTGATGCTGGTCCTTCGGCCACACTTTCAATAGCAAGATTCTAAGAATCTTGTACTTTGGGGGGAAAAGCAAAAGTGCTAAGAAATAGTAGAATTTGATGAGTCAGTGATGTTGCAGTCTCTAGGACCACCAATAAAAGAATAAGAAAAGAGTGAATTAATTTTATTATTAAGTGAATAGAGGGAAAAATAGAATACTAAAAATAATAAATCTAAAAGAAGATAAAAAAGGAAAAAAATATAGAACAGGAAGACAAAAAATTTTTAATAATTGATTTAAATTCAGTATATTAGACATTACATCATATGTTAAGGAACTAAATGTTCCAATTAAAGCACAAAGGTGGTCAGGCTAAATTATTTTTTAAGTATATGCTGTTTATAAAAGATATGTAAAACACTCAATATAATTAACCAGATAAACATAATAAGGGAGAAAATCATAAGATTAGTTGATAAATGCAGAAAAAATATTTGATAAAATTCAACACCCATTCACAATTTTTAAAAAGAAGCTCTTAGACAAACTAGGACTAGAACTCTTCCCTAATCTTATAAAAGCACACACTGAAAATATAGCAAGTGTGACAAATAAATATTAAATGTTGAAAACTTTCCCTCTGATAATAAGGAATAAGACATAAAAACCTCTAACATCACTTCTATTCAATATTGATTGGGGGCCTAGACAGTACCTTAAGAAAAAGAAACAATATACCAAGATTAGAAAGAAAAAAAAATTCTCATTGTTTTGCAGATGATACGATTTTTTGTGTTAAAAACCAGAATGTATAAATAATTAGAATTAATGAATGTATCAGGTTTTCTGGATAAAGTTCAATATTTTAACATCAATTTTATTTACATGTATTAGTCACAAATAGCTTGAAAATGGCATATTAAAAAGACACCATTGGGCTTCCCTAGTGGGACAGTGGTTGAGAGTCGCCTGCCGATGCACAGGACACGGATTCGTGCCCCGGTCCGGGAAGATCCCACATGCCGCGGAGCGGCTAGGCCCGTGAGCCATGGCCGCTGAGCCGGCGCGTCCGGAGTCTGTGCTCCGCAACAGGAGAGGCCACAGCAGTGAGAGGCCCGCGTACAACAACAACAACAAAAAAAAAAAGATACCATTTATAATACCATCAAAATATAATCAATATGAATAACAAAAGATCTGCAAAACTACTACACAGAAAACTATAAAACATTTCTTAGAAAAATTAAAGAAAACCTAAACAAATGGGGCTTCCCTGGTGGCACAGTGGTTAAGAATCCGCCTGCCAATGCATGGGACACGGATTCAAGCCCTGTTCCGGGAAGATCCCACATGCCACGGAGCAACTAAGCCCATGTGCCGCAACTACTGAAGCCCGCACACCGAGAGCCCGTGCTCCACAACAAGACCGCAATGAGAAGCCTGCGCACCAGAACAAAGAGTAGCCCCCACTCGCCACAACTAAAGGAAGCCCACGCACAGCAACGAAGACCCAACGCAGCCAAAAACAAATAAATAAATAAATTTATAAAAAAAAAAATTTTTTTTAAACCTAAACAAACGGAACAGTTTATCACATTAATGAATTAGAAAGCCCAACACTGTGAAGATAATTCTCCTCAAACTTATATATGGATTTAATGCAGATTCAGTCAAATTCCCAAAAGATATATTTTGTGGAAGTTGACAAGAGAATTCCAACTTTTATTTGGAAATGCAATGGATGAAGATTAGCAAAGATATAGTAGAAGAAGAAAAAAAGTATGAGTACTTGCTCTCCCAGATACCAAGACTTATTCTTAAGGCTACACTAACACAGTGTGGTATTAGTGCAAAAATAGAAAAACAAACAAAAGAACAGCATAGAGATTCCAGAAACATAACCACACATACAGGATCACCTAATTTACAATCAAGTTTGGCACTGCCACAGAGTAGGATAAGTATGATTTTTTTCATAAATGACACTGAGTCAACTAGATATCCACTTAAAAAAATTTTAACCCTTATTTTACACCATACACACACAAAAAAATTCTAAATTTATCACAGATTTAAGTTTGAAATGGCAAAATAATAAACCTTCTACAAGTAAAAAATAAAGAATATCACCATGAGCTTCAGGTAAGATAAACATTCTTTAAGCAGGATATGAAAGGCATTAACCATTTTTAAAAGAAGTTAATAAATTTGATCACATTAAAATTAAGAACTCTATCAAAGTACACAATCACAAAAGTGAATAGGCAAGTAACAAAAGATTTTTGCAACACATGTACCCAATAAAAGGTTTATGTTCACAGTAATTAAAGAGACCCTACAAATCATTTTTTTTAATAAGACAGACAGCATCAAAGAGATTAACCCCTATGTTTTCTTCTAGGAGTTCTATTATTTCAGGTCTTACACTCAAGTCTTTACTCCATCTTAAATTGACTTCTGTGTATAGTGTAAGAATGTGGTCCAGTTTTGTTCTTTTGCATGTGGCTGTCCATTTTTCCCAACATTATTTATTGAAGAGACGATACTATCCTTTCCCCATTGTACCTTCTTGGCTCCTTGATCATAAATTAATTGACCATATAGGTGTGGGTTTATTTCTGGCTCTCTATTCTTTTTCCCTTGATCTACATGTCTGTCTGCTTTTATATCAGTGCCATACTGTTTTGATTACTACAACTTTCTACTACCATTTGAAATCAGGAAATGTGATGCCTCCAGCTTCATTCTTCTTTCTCAAATTGATTTAGCTATTTAGCTACCCAGGGTATTTTGTGGTTGTATACAGATTTTAGGATTACTTGTTCTATTCCTGTGAAAAATGCTATTGGAATTTTGATAGGGATTGCATTGAATCTGCAGATTGCTTTGAGTAGTATGGGCATTTTAACAATATTAATTCTTCCAATCCATGAGCACAAAATATCTTTCCATTTATTTCTGTCTTCAGTTTCTTTCATCAGTGTCTTATAGTACAGCATACAGGTCTTTCACCTCCTTGGTTAAATTTACTTCTAGGTATTTTATTTTTTAACCCAATTGTATATGGGATTGTTTTCTTAATTTCTCTTTATGATCATTTGTTTCCAGTGTATAGAAATGCAACTGATTTTTGCATATTGATTTTATATCCTGAAACTTCACTGAATTTGTTTATTAGTTTTAATGGTTTTTTGGTGGAGTCTTTAGGGTTTTCTATATCATGTCATCTATAAATGGAGACAGTTTTACTTCTTTCTTTCAATTTGAATACCTCCTATTTCTTTTTCTTACCTAATCGCTCTGACTAGGACTTCCAATACTATGGTGAATGTGGTATGGTGAGAGTGAGCATCCTTGTCTAATTTCTTATCTTAAAGGAAAAGCGTTCAATTTTTCACTGTTGAGTATGATGTTAACTGTGGGTTTGTCATATATGGCCTTTATTATTTTTTTATTATTATTATTTTTATTTTTTGCGGTACGCGGGCCTCTCACTGTTGCGGTCTCTCCCGTTGCGGAGCACAGGCTCTGGACGTGCAGGCCCAGCACCCATGGCTCACGGGCCCAGCCGCTCCGCGGCATGTGGGATCCTCCCAGACCGGGGCACGAACCCGTATCCCCTGCATCGGCAGGCAGACTCTCAACCACTGCGCCACCAGGGAAGCCTGGCCTTTATTATTTTGATGCGTGGTCCCTCTATACCCATTTTGTTGAGAGTTTTTAATCATAAAAGATGTTGAATTTTGTCCAATGCTTTTTCTGCGTCTACTGAGATGAGCATGTGATTTTTATCCTTCATTTTGTTAAGGTAGTGTATGATATTGGTTGATTTGAGAATGTTGAACCATTTTGCATCCCTGGAATAAATACCTTTCAATCATGGTGTATTATTCTTTTAATGTATTGTTGAATTCAGTTTGCTAATAAGGATTTTTGCACCTATATTTATCAGGAATATTGGTCTATAGTTTTCTTGTAGTGTTTCTGTCTGGTTTTGATATCAGGGTAATGCTGGCCTTATAAAATGAGTTTGGAAGTGTTCCCTCCTCTTCTACTTTTCGGAAGAGTTTGAGAAGTGTTTATATTAATTCTTTTTATTGGTAGAATTCACCAATGAAGCCATCTGGTCCTGGACTTTATTTTGTTGGGGTGTTTTTGATTACTGATTCAATCTCCTTACTAGTAATTGGTCTATTCAGATTTTCTAGTTCTTCATGATTCTGTCTTGGCAGGTTATATGTTTCTAGGAACTTATTTCTTCTAGGTTGTCCAATTTGTTTGTGTATAATTGTTCATAGTAGTCTCTTACGATCCCTTGTATTTCTGTGGTATTCATTTCTGATTTAATTTGTTTGAGTTATTTCCATCAGTTATTTCTAGAAGTTGCTAGTTATTCTATAAAACACAACTGCCCCTTCTAGGAACCACTTGAGGTAGTAGTCTTGGTAATTTATTCAAGAGTACAAGCCTGTTTCCCAGATTCCCAGATTATTTCATGTAAAAATCCCTAAACAAGGGCTTCCCTGGTGGCGCAGTGGTTGAGAGTCCGCCTGCCAATGCAGGGGACGTGGGTTCGTGCCCGGTCCGGGAAGATCCCACATGCCACGGAGCGGCTGGGCCCGTGAGCCATGGCCGTTGAGCCTGCGCGTCCGGAGCCTGTGCTCCGCAGCGGGAGAGGCCACAACAGTGAGAGGCCCGCGTACCGCAAAAAAAAAAAAACAAAAAACAGACAAACAAAAAAATCCCTAAACAAGAGATTTAACAGAGGAGATGACAGAGGACTTTTTGGGAATGCCCTAAATTACATACACAGCTATGTGAACAGAAATGTTATGTGAGATTCAGTGAGGCAATATATGCAAATGTGCTTTGAAAAGTGTAGTCTACTGCATTAAATATAAGAATTTGTTAATTAAAATAACCTAGAAATCGATTGATAGAAATATTAATAAAACAAGAAGCTGGATACTGTTTCTCAAATAACATTCAACTTATAGTTAGCAAGTCAATATGCTATAGCACAACATGATTTAGGAAAAATTAAATTTAAGGTATTCTGCTTAATACAAGTGAAAGGTTCATACTACTCATCCCTGTTTGCCCTAGGCCCGAGGACCACCTCTCTGCTAATGACTGGGCAGTGACTCAGAGAAAGAAAACGGAAATAGGAGCCTTCTGGTGTACTGAAACACATCTGAGATTGTCCCAAGAACAAGCAATCAAGATCTAAGTCCATCAACAATTCCACACAAAGGTTAGAGAACCACCCTGCCTCCTTGGATCACTAGTTTATAGCTCTTTCCTCTAGGTCTATCCTTGATAAGTCTGTTGGTATACAAAGATTTGGAGACTAAAGGGAACTATAAGACTCATAGACATCTAATTCACCTGAATATACTTAATTGAAAGAAAGAAAGAAAGAATAGTACCACTTTCACAAAAACAACTCTTCTATCTCTACAATCCATGGCATTTGTCATGGCTTCCTGCATTGATTTAAAAATAATAGCACTCGGGCCTCCCTGGTGGCGCAGTGGTTGAGAGTCTGCCTGCCGATGCAGGGGACACGGGTTCGTGCCCCGGTTCGGGAAGATCCCACATGCCTCAGAGCGGCTGGGCCCGTGAGCCATGGCCGCTGAGACTGCGCGTCCAGAGTCTGTGCTCCGCAACGGGAGAGGCCGCAACAGTGAGAGGCCTGTGTAATGGAAAAATAAATAAATAAATAAAAATAAAAATAATAGCACTCATAACAATGAAGCAGTATCCACATGTAGATTACTGTGGAAGTTAGGTATCTGGCTTTTAGTTTTATCTATCTTGAGATAAATAACGTAATTGTTCAGTGCTTCAGTTTACCCCACCCCACTGTGAAAGAAGTTACTTTGTTTATCCTCTATATCCCTCACAGCAAAGACCATTGTTGACCAAAACCTTTAACTATGGAGGAAAATAACACATTTATTCAAAACGGGATTGACCCATCTATAGCATACGCAGCAGTGAATGCTAAAAGAACCAGCCCATGAGAACACTCTGTGACAACCACATGTGACATCTGTTTCTCCCACTGATTGCCAAGGTCAATTCTCTCACACTGGCCAACTAGGTAGGTGCCCCTTTCCTCTCCTAAATTCCTAGTGCTATAAGCTAGAACCAAGAAGACTTTAACCAAAGAAGCATGAGTGCCTCTCCACTAAATATTTGGAAGTAGCTTCATTTTCCTTGTCCAAGAGAAGGAAGTCAATAATATACAAATACTGTGTTACAAATATATACTAACTCACACTAAAGTGAATTAAAATAAAGTAAAAAAGGGTCAAACAGATTTCTTCCATTTTTACTGAAAATATATTTAGATTCACTCCCTGACTCTATCCAAGACTCTTACCTCTTACTCTTCATCTTCTTTCAAAAAATTTGTCAAAAGAGAAAAACTAATTGCAAAAGTTCCATTCCAAAACATCCTTTTTGTTCTCAGGGCTGATTTTCTAAGACACACCAAGGTAGGGACTCAAACAGTATTTGGTGAATTAACTGAATCCTATCCCTCTACTGGAAGCAATGATGAGGCAGGGTAGGACTGGCAAAAAGAAAGAAAATAGTGTTTGCTAAATGGCGATCTACACAATGACACTAAGTACCAACATAAGCAAAAGTACCAACATTAAACAGTTATATATGCTATTTCTAGATCTGAGAGGAGCGTCAACTGGCTAACTAACGAGCTAATAACACTACTTATTGAGCACTTAACTCTGTACCATTTACATATACTATCTCACTTAGTACCTAGGTAGATACTAATATTATTATTCCCATTTTGCCAATGAGAAAACTGTGCGGTTGACCCTTGAACAACAGGGGTTTTGACTGCATGGGTCTACTTATACGCAGATTTTTTTTAATAGTAAATACTGCAGTACTACACAATCCATGGCTGGTTGGATCCAAGGATGTGGAGGAACTGCAGATATGGAGGGCTGACTATAAATTATACTGCAATTAACTCCCGTATTATTCAAGGGTCAACTGTGTTAGTTATCTATTAATGCATAACAAATTATCCCCAAAACTTAGCAACTTACAACAGCAAACATATTATTTCACACAGTGTCTGAGGGTCAGAAATCCAAGAGCAGCTTAGCTAGGTAGTTATAATCTGGGATCTTGTGATGCTGCAGTCGAGATGTTGACTGGGGCTGCAGTCAGGTGAAGATCTGACTGGGGCTGGAGGATCTGCTACCAAGCTCACTCACGTGGCTCTTGGCAGGAGACCTCAGGTCTTTGCCACGTGGGTCTCCCTGTAAGCTTTCCTGGATTCACCCAGAATAAGTGATCTAAAAGTATGAGGACCACCAAGATGGAAGTCTCCAATATTCTATCACCTAATCTCAGAAGTGACATACCATCATTTCTTCGTATTTTATTGGTCACACAAGCCAACTGGTAAATATGAAAGGTGATTACATAAGGGTGTCAATACCAGAAAGTGGCAATCATTGGGGGCACTCTTGGAAGCTGGCTGCCACAAAAATTGATGCACAAAGAGTAAAGTTAGCACTGGAGAAATGTAGATTTATACCCAGATCTTTATTATTTGGAGCCCTAGTCCTTTAGAATGACTAAGCTATTATGGAGCCAATATGGAGAAAAACATATAGACTTAGTGGACCACCCTTCTTGTTTGAAAGCCTACACCAGAAAGTTTCTACTCCATCTGACTCCATCGTGTCTGGAACGCTTATCAGGACACTCGTGTACTTTAGTGCAGGACACTCGGCCTGTTTGCTTATTCTTCTTCCTTCTACAATTGTCAAGGAATTCTGTCCAAATCCAAGTCTTTGTCCAAAAACAAAGATGTGGGGTGGAGCACAGGATAAAAATCAGAGGTTGAACTCACTTTGCAGATTTAAACAGTAAAACAGAATATTGTTTTCTTAAGGTTTCTTGCAATTCCCCTCCTTAAAAACAAATTCACATGCTCACTTCAGCTAAACACAAAGGGAAGAAATAAGTTTTCAGTGACTTTTTAAAAGATTAGTAGCCATATTTCTTTAACAGACATTCATTTCCTGGATTAGACACTAAGGAGTTTATGTTATCATTCTATTTTATTTATTCTATGCATCTGTGGATTATAGAGTAGATCGTGTTAAGTATAACGCTTTGAAAGGACCCTTCAGAGAAAGAACTAAATGAGTTTTCCCATTTATTCTTAATATTCCCCTTACTGAATGCAGACAGCAACAGGAAAATTCAAAGCTATTATTTTTAATGTCAAATGCCTTACTAGTCCAATAAAAGAGGGAAAGATATTAAACTTTTTATACACCAAGAACCAGATAGCACATATCTTCAAGAAACACATCTTAATCAAATTGAACATAGGAAATTAAAAAGAGGATGGATGAGTGAAGGTATCCATCCTCATTTAATTTAAAAAAAAAAAAAAAAAAAAGCACTGGCAATCGTTATGAACAAGAGAGCATGTATTTTTCCCCTTTGTTCCTCTCAAAGGAAAAGTGTGGATTAATTTTGGTTCAGAAGGTCCTGAAAGGAACACCTGAGAAACTGCTGTACTCATAGTCCTCAGATGTAAAGGAAATACCCCTTCTTTGAGGCAAGCCCGTCTTACATTGGGAAGAAACACCAATAAGGAGAAGGAGATGTGACTTGAAACCCACCTCTGTAGCCTTGTCCAAGGGGATAAAGTGCCTTTCTGATGACCTGACAGAGTGGCTATAAACTTCAGATGAGATGGCTCATTTAAAGCTACTGAGAAACAAAAAGCTCTGTACAAGTAGAAGGTAGGAAATGTAGTAGTGTATTTGTTCAAGTTATCTACATAAAATACTCCAAAACTGAGCTTAAAATGAATTCATCCAAACCAGCATAGCCCAAGGAAGATCTACGACGGCAAATGTTTGGGGAGCGCTCACTATCAGCAAGGCACTGTGCATTCGGATATTTAATCTTCACAAACCTGAACGCTACGTTTAGTCCCGCTAACAGGTTCCAAAAAGTTAAGCAACTTCCCCAAGATCACACAGCTCTATAGAGCCAGCATCTAAGTTTGAACACAAGTACGTCTGGTTCCCAGCCACGGTGTTAGCCTGTACCATGCTGCCTATGTAAGTCTACAGATGCTTTGTTCTCAAGACCTAAGAATTACTCTGCTCATCTTCAGAGTATGCAGCACAAAAGAAGCCTCATTGTGCTAACACATACACAAACACACATACCACACCCTTACACACATGCAGAGATCTGACATTATAGTCTTCAAGTCAGAAATACTCTTCGATACAAAATGTAGTTTAATCATTTACACAGCTAAGCCAGGTTTGAAAATATACAGAGACATACATCCTTTTTTCACATCACACTTGAGCAATCAGGAAAGAAGAATTCAAATTAAAATGGTGCTGGTTTGACATGTGTTCTTAGTCCATTCAAGCTGCTATGATAAGAATACCACAAACTGGGTGGCTTATAAACAACAGACATTTATTTCTCACAGTTCTGGAGGCTGGGAAGTCCAAGATCAAGGCACTAGCAGATTCAATATCTGGTGAGAGCCCACTTCCTGGTTCATAGACAGCCAGCCATCTTCTCCCTGGGTCCTCACATGGCAGAGGGTGAGGGAGCTCTGGGATCTCTTTCATAGGAATGGGTCTTGCCTAGAGACCAGCTTGAGCCTGGTCCCACATGGAGCTCAGGCCCACTCACTGCACCACAGTACTGGAGGTCCCCCTTGGGGCAAGGGGGTGATCAGTCACTCAGGGATTTGCCTGGGATTGAGGGGTTCCAAGGACACAGGACATTCATCACTAAAACTGGGCCAGTCCTAAGCAAACCAGGAGTTTGATCACTTAATAAGACAATCGGTTTGGGCCCCAACCTGGGGATGAGGGATAGACTTCATAGTAAGTCAGAGACCACTTCTCTTGAGAGGGGAGAGCTGTAAGCCTAAGAAGCCAACATTCTCACAAGTGGGGAATGAGCTCACCAGCGGGCAAAGGGGATCTAGGCAGGACACCTAAGCACCACTGTAGACCCCAACTGATGTGGTTTCCTCCAATTCCACTTCCTGGCTGTTGAATGTGAATATTTATCTACTATGTTTACAGCTCAAAAGTTATAGCCAGTTTCCTCATTAAACTAAAAGATTAAATTATCATCAATAATTCATCACTGTGCTTTTTGTTGTTGCTGTTAATTACCTATTTTCATTCCCTTTGTATAAGACAAAAAGAAGAGGGACTGTAAAGAGTGGAAGTTAAATGTGATGTTTTGCAATATCTCTAAGTTTCTAGGTAACCTAAACTCTCTAAACAAAATCTCAGACATGTCTCAGCCTCACAAGCAGTGGCTTTTTAGCCAATGGGAGATGAAGGCTTTGGGGTCAGTGGAGGTGGACTCCAATTCTTTTGCTTAGTCTTTCCAAGCCATAGTTTCTTTTTCTGAAAATGGGGCACAAATCCTGACCTCACAGGATAGTTGAGAGGTTTAATCACAAAGTAAATGTTCCACAAGTGGTGGCTTTTACTGACAACTATTGAACACAAACTGAAAGCTTGATTTCTAAACCAATCATCATTGTAAAGTGCATGAGAGATTTTCACTAATTAAAATCTAGGTGGTGGCCAGAACAGAGTTCCCCATCTGCAGAAAATATAGACATTCCTATTCGTCCTCGAGTGCACTTGAACAGCCACTCAAAAACATTTATATCTTGGACTTTTATGAAATGATTCTAAAATATTAACTAATTACTTTAGAGACAGTCAAAGGTCATTAAAAAATTTTTAAACCTAAAGCAAATGCTGAATTATGTGACTTTATTGTTCGCACATGTTTGTACGTGGGTGAGGCTATTTAAATAAAGCTACAGTATGTAATTCAATTTGGGAGCAGGAATGAGGGAGCTAAAATTATTCCAGCTGCATCTCAACCAGGCTTTTTTACACCGTGAACATGGTTCAGTAACTGCACTTACACACAAATGGGTTTATCCTTGTAATTCAAATAATTGCCTTAATATTTTCAGCACCAACCATGTATGAAAGCTCTGTGTAAAAGCTGTAGAAAGTTCCCAGGGGGAAGGAAAGTATCTATAGATTGGCATAGGAAACTGTATACCCTCCCCACTTTCTTCACCTTGTATAAAAGGGAAAAAAAATTGATATGCGAAACAATACCCATTTCATGGTTTACCAGAATAAAACAAGATCGTTATGTCAAAACCTTTGGTAAACTATAAAGGCTCTTATAAATGAAGGTTTTACTCTCCTAAGTATTATGAAATTCAGAATACCATTACACATACACACACACACAGTTGTAGCCAAATGTGCAAACCATAGGAGGGGGAGGGGGAGGCTGGTTCTTCTCAGCTTTTTGACAAGAAGGCAAATTTTCTTCCCTAAAATAAACTTAGTTTGAGATAGAACTGAAAATATTTGGCAAATGCAAATATCCACTAGTAACTAGAAGTGAATTATAAACAATACCTTCTCAGGGTTATAAGCATTAATGGGGTTAAGTGGAATTTCACACTTGAGGAATTTCATATGCTCAGTCCTGACCCAACTTCAGAAAATATGTGGCTTTACTGTAAAATACCCTAGAGACTCCAGAGACACGCTGTTAGTTTGTGGACAACAAGCAGCAGAATTTAAATCAGAATGGAAAATTAAACACATGGCACTCTCCCCTGGCCTTCTGTTTCTCTCTGGGTGGCGAAGGATCTCACATGACTCCTCCTTCCTCCTAACTCTCACTTCTAGCAAGTCACCAGCCTGATCCAACCTCGGAGCATTTCCTCTGACCACTCCCTCCTCTCTACCCAATGCCACTGCCTCATGGCTCAACACCTGGACATTCCACTGCCCTCCTTCCTTCCAGACTCAGGTCCTGGAGAATTTCCCCAGCTACGGCCTTTTCCCAAATCAACTCATCTTCCTGTCTGCCACCAGCTCAATCCTCCTAAAACAGAGGTTCCAAAGGATAAGGGGTCCACCAAACACTCCTGGAAAATCAGAAGTTCAATGGTCAAATCATTGTGAGAAATGCCACGTATCACATCTCCTTCCTGCAGGATCACTTCAGAAAATTAAAGGTCCTGAGAAGGCTTACAGTAAAGATCCCTACTTAATTTTATTTTCTCCAGGTTCTTCAAACTGAATAATTATAGCTATAGGTAAGTACTATTATTATTGCCATTTTACAGATGAGGAAACTGAGGCCATGCAAGGTTAGATAACCCATGAAGGTCACACAGTTATTGAGTGGTAGAGCTGAGGTTCAAACCAGTGAGGCTGACTCCAAATTTAAATACTTTTGATATCCTACAGAACTATAAATTGAGAAACACTCTCTTGAAGTTTATATCATCTCAGGCTTCTGATCAAAGATTTCCACCAAGTCTCTCTACATACCATTTATATTCTTTGACTAGAGAGCCTTGCTACTCAGAGGAAGGAAAGAAAAGAGGGCTATTTTCCAGGTATTTTAGGCAATCAGGAATGAGTTACATTTTCCATCAAAATCCTTGAAACTGTACTGTCAGACAACAAAAACTGTTAACTAACTTCGTTTGGTATCATCTGTCCACATGTAATGATACAAACAGGCAAGACTTTAGTGAGGTCAAGATCTTCAGATATCTCCTGATTCTATGAGTAAGAATATTATCCAACCATCTCTTGACTCCCATCTTAATGTTAATTAGGAAGAAAAGCAGCACCGGATGGTGACGGTCAAAATTGCAGTCTTATTCTTTTTGAATGCATGGTAAACGGGATTGTTTTCTTTATTTCTCTTTCTGATATTTCTGATAGTTTGTTGTTAGTGTAGAGAAATGTAACAGATTTCTGTGTACTACATGTGTATCCTGCAACTTTACTGAATTCACTGATGAGCTCTAGTAGTTTTCTGGTAGCATCTTTAGGATTTTCTATGTATAGTATCATGTCATCTGCAAACAGTGACAGTTTTACTTCTTCTTTTCCAATTTGGATTCCTTTTATTACTTTTTCTTCTCTGACTGCCATGGCTAGGACTTCCAAAATTATGTTGAATAAAAGTGACAAGAGTTGACATCCTTGTCTTGTTCCTGATCTTACAGGAAATGCTTTCAGCTTTTCACCATTGAGTACGACATTAGTTGTGGGTTTGTCATAGATGGCCTTTATTATGTTGAGGTATGTTCCCTCTATGCTCACTTTCTGGAGAGTTTTTATCATAAATGGCTGTTGAATTTTATCAAAAGCTTTTTCTGCATCTATTGAGATGATAATATGGTTTTTATTCTTCAGTTTGTTTATGTGGTGTATCACACTGATTGATTTGTGGATATTGAAGAATCCTTGCAACCCTGGGATAAAGCCCAGTTTATCGCGGTGTATGATCCTTTTAATGCATTGTTGGATTCAGTTTGCTAGCATTTTGTTGAGGATTTTTGAATCTATGTTCATCAGTGATATTGGCCTCTAATTTTCTTTTTTTGTGATACCTTTGGCTGGTTTTGGTATCAGAGTGAGGGTGGCCTCATAGAATGAGTTCAGAACTATCCCTTCTACAATTTTTTTGGAATTAAATTTTAAATTACGAAAAATATATTTAGAGAACATGTTACAAGTGTGTACACACATACACACACAACACAAAAACATTTGCTAAGATAAAACAATATTACTAAGTCTGTATAAAACATTCTATTTTTTTCTTTGCAACGTGAATTCAGTCTTCCATTCCAGCAAAAAGACACGTCTCATCTTTGTATGATTTACCTTTCATTTCAGCCCGGCTCACTTTGAGGGGCCTTGGGGCCAACCCACAGACACTTGATAGATGGCACTGAGGACTACAGCAAGGATACAGAGCAACAAATAACCCACAGACCTCATTCTATCCTTCCTTCCCCAGTCTCCCTAAGAGCTGCAATTGGAGGTTGAACCCATGACCAATACTGACATCCACCCTATGGTGAGGTGTAAATAAACGGAGAAACACCAAAAAGCAACCTCAGCAGTAGAGAGAGGAGGTCAGTCAAAGGCTTATCCATTCATCATAAACAGAAATCTTGATGAGCCAGCTGGTCAAGTTTGCCAAACTGAAATGTACCCTCCTCTCGCTGAGGACACATCTTGCTGAATGTTCTCTTTCTGGATTTTTTGCCTAAGGTCAGTGCCATAAATGTATCTTAAAACCTTTGAAGAGTATTTACTGGTTAATTAAAGATAGGTACAGCCACTTTTCTGCTATGGTTTAATGATGTTGTCATGGTCACTTACTGCTAAAGTTCTGACATGCCAAGGGCCACATGTTATTTGGGTATGTCTACCTTTCCATATCTAGCAGAAAAGTACCAGTCTCAAAGGTAAAACAGGGTCTGTTAATTTCTTCATCTGCAAAATGGGATAATTCAGTACAACCACATTATTTCAAATGGAACTGTGAAATATTTCCCCAAAATACAGCTTTGATATGGTTCAAAATGTAGTCTCATAAACTAGATTAACAAAAAATTGCTAAGTACAGGCCTTTTAGGGACTAACTTTAATGAATAATTGTGATTGTCAATAAGCAGTGTATAGCAATTATTTGAATGTCAACAGATAGTTCCTACCTGAAAGCAATTTCTTATTTTAAGTAGGCTAAATATTTCCTTCGGATTTTGGTATAGGTGATCACTTTTCTCTCCTAACAAATAGTGTTCTACCAAGTGGGCTGCCCAGTCAACCTAAGTGGACACATCTACAAGCAGGAATGAAGGGACAGGGTTGGTACCACCTGCCTCCAATGGCTTCACTCTGCTCCTGTCTCTCACCCACTGACGCAATCACTTCCCCCAACCACCTTCCTCAGCGAGCAAATGTGTTTGCCTCATTACACAGAAACTTTCTCAAGGATGATTTTCTATCACTTAATTAGTAAAAAAGGGAATCCATTTGTATCACAAAGCAGAAGCTCCTCTACCTGATCACAGGTTAGTGCTGAAAGGCTATTCCTAAACCTATTTATTCATAAACACAAAGAAACACTCTACTGCCCTTTGTTGTAATGCCCACATGTGACCACTAAAGTTGTCTGGCTGGAAAAGCTGGAACATCTTTCTTCTGAGACAAATTTTGATCTCATTTCTCTGAAAATTCCTAAAATTCTCTTTAAGTTTTAAGTAGAGGAGTTTCTGAACTCAAAGTCCTGTTTTATTAAATTTTCTTGCTTCCAATATTTTGGCAGATAGGACTTTCCATTATTTCCACATGCGTGTTCTAACAAGTGGTCTCTCCTAACGGCTACTCATTCTCTGTTGCATTTGATGCTTTGCCTCTGCTCTGTCTACATCCTCTGCCTCTAGGCTGATCATTCCCTTCGGGCCCACAAAGTGCCAGAAAACAGGATCTGAAGAACCAAAGAGTAACATGTCCTGAGGAATGCTTTATACATTTAAGAAGCAAGGTGTGCTGACTCTGTTCCAGGGGCACTTCTGAGTTTTTCATGTTGTTGTTTTGTTTTCTGTAGAGCTTCAGGTTAAGTGCATGACAAACAGATGAATATCTCACAGATACTCTGCATTTATTTTAGAATTAAATTGAGCATTTTGCTAGAAAATGACATCTGTCCCTTAGATATAATGATACTTAAAACAGTAGCCATTATTTGTGAGTGCTTACTATTTACCAGGCACTGCGCCAAGTGCTTTTCTGACACATTGTATTTAATCCTCAAAACTACCACATAAGATAGATATTATTATTCCCACTTTCAGATAAAAAAAATTGAGACTTAAAGAAATGAAGTAACTTGCCAAGATGACAAGTATAAGTGATAAAATTAAAACTAGATCTGTCTGACTCCATCATATATGCTCTTTTTTAAAATTTTTTTTAAATTTTTTTAAAATTTTTAAAAATTTTTAAATTTTTTTTATCGAAATAGAGTTGATTTACAATGTTGTGTTAGTTTCAGGTGCACAGCAAAGTGATTCAGACATACATACATATATATCTATTTTTTTTGATTCTTTTCCTTTATAGGTTATTACAAAATATTGAGTATAGTTCCCTGTGGTATACAGTAGGTCTTTGTTGTTTATCTCTTTTATATATAGTAGTATATATATGCTAACATGTACACATGATACATGCTCTTCATGAATATACTATATTCTCTCAGGGCCTTTGGAAGGTTTTTGTTGATCAACAAATGTATTATTTACCTTCTACTGTGTGCTACTGCAATAGTCTACCAACAAATCTTGTTGGCTCTAAGCTCTTCCCTCTCTAGTCCCTTATCCATCCAGCCATCAAAACAGTGTCTCCCAAGGAGTGATTCCAAAACCACCTGCATCTGAATCACCTGGATGCCTGTTAAGACTACTGCTCCCAGACCCATCTCAGAGATACTGATCTGAATCATTTGCAACACTCCAGTTGACTTTCAGAACCACTATGTCAATACAGTATCTGTTCACAATCTTCAAATGGTTTCCCTAAACTGTAATAATACTGAGTGTGGTAGGCTAAATAATGACCTCCCAAAGATGTCCACATACTAATCTCTGACATCTGTGAATATGTAACTTTATAAGGCAAAAGGGACTCTGCAGATATGATTAAGTTAGGGGTCTTAAGATGGGGAGGTTATTATCTGGAATTATCCAGGTGGGCCCAATGTAATCACAAGGGTCATTATAAGTGAGAAGTAGAAGGGTCAGAGTCAGAGAAAGTAAGTAACAACAGAATGATGGAGGTAGGGGGGCACAGAGCACAAGCCAAGGAAGGCAGGCATCCTCTAGAAGCTGGAAAAGGCAAGGAAACAGATTCCTCACTAGAGCCTCCAGAAGAAACACAGACCTGCAGACCCATTTTAGACTTTTTACCTTCAGACTGTAAGAGAATGCATTTGTTGCTTTAAGCCACTACATTTGTGGTAATTTGTTACAGCGACAAAGGAAGCAATACAGTGTTCAAAGTCCTCCATAGGTCCTCCGTGAGCCAACTCCTACTTAGCTCATCCCTTCATCCTTCTCATCACTCCACCTTGAACTTGTGCTCCAGTAATGCTGAACCACATCCAATGCTCCAAATATGTCAAGCCCCTTAATACCACACTTGCACATTTTCTTCCCCCAAACTTGTCAGCTTGAGGAACACCAATTTATTCTTAGAAAGAAGCCCATGTGATGTCACTCCTTAATAACTATAGATGAAACAAATCATTTTCTCCTCTGCAGTGGAACTTGGAAAAAAACACTATCTATCTATACACATACATACACACACTGCTGTTTGCCTTATATTCTGCTATAAATATCTCAACCCAACAACTACAACCCATTCATCTTTATATCCCCAGGCCCATTCACAGTGCCTGGTCCAGGGTAAATGCTCCATGAAAGTTAGCTGAATTGAACTAAACCATAGTATTAGCCTGGAAAGCTATAGATATACTCCCAAATGCTGCCTTTAACGAAAGCATTTAAGAAAGTCCTGTTTTATAACCTCCCTCAGATCCTACATCACTGCTCTTTTCCCACATATCCTCAGTGGTAACAAATTCCGATCCTTTTTAAAGGTTTGGACTTGGGAGGTAAAAAACAAATACTATACAAAGATATCTACTAACCAAGGAGGATAATCAAGCTGTAAAGTATTATTTTAGATCAAAATGAGTCAGAACTATCAAATGCACATGGCTCATAAACTAGATCTGATGACTCTGTGGACATACAAGTTCTGGTATTTTAGTTTTTTAAAGCCTATGAAGAATTTATGATTATATTATCAAAGTATATTGTTCCCCTAAAATATCCAAAAGCATGACTCTTATACAAAATAAAATGAACCCATGTGAAAAAATGTATTGTGCTCATAAATTAACAAAGAAAACAGTAAGATGGTAAACTAACTTAAAGAGCAACAGTAGAAATTTTATAAAGAAATGATAAAGAATATTAAAATAAGATTGTTAAATTAGATACAAACTGGTTGAGTCCTCTAAGGCACTAAATCAAAACGTTTTGGTTACCTTACCTGCTGAACAAAAATAATTTCCATCAAAACTAGATATAAATGTATGAGTCAAAATATAACTTCACATAGTTCAAGCCCTCAATTAATAGTAGATAATGTAGGGGCTTCCCTGGTGGCGCAGTGGTTAAGAATCCACCTGCCAATGCAGGGGACATGGGTTCAAGCCCTGGTCCAGGAAGTCACACATGCCGCAGAGCAACTAAGCCCGTGCACCACAACTACTGAGCCTGTGCTCTAGAGCCCGTGAGCCACAACTACTGAGCTCACGTGCCACAACTACTGAAGCCCACGCGCCTAGAGCCCATGCTCTGCAACGAGAAGCCACTGCAATGAGAAGCCCGCGCACCACAACGAAGAGTAGCCCCCACTCGCTGCAACTGGAGAAAGCCACGCACAGCAACAAAGACCCAATGCAGCCAAAATTAAAATAAATAAATTTTTAAAAAATAGTAGATAGTGTATAAAATTAATAAACAGAAACCTCAATTAAACTGAGTCAGGAGACCAGAAGGGGAGCTCTCATACCCTGCGACAATAGCAGAGCCCAGCAGGAAGAAGAAAGACTCTTCTTTTTTCCTTGCAAGGATTCAGCCAATGAAAAGCCATGGACTCTGTTTACTGTAGCCCTCCCAACTTCCTTTTCTCCTCTATAAAAGAACTCTCTTTCCCTTGCAGTGGGGGACTTGCACATGGTTTGCCATGATTGCAGACTCTGAATTGCAATTCTCTGCTGATCCCAAAGAAACCCATTTTTGCCGGAGAAATATCTGGCAGTCTATCTGTTTCAGGCCATCAATAACAAATCAATGAATGATACATTCTCTCAGAAAAGTAAATAAACCTAGAATGGATATGTAATTGTCCTCTTAATTTAAAATCTAATTTACAGATTTTTGATAATTTTTCTTAATATTAAAAAGAATTACAAAGATGGCATCTAACTGGTACCACAAAACTTCAAGGGAAATATAGATCACTGGGGAAATTTGGAACTGGGCCCTGAAAGAGGAAAAGGAGAAGCAGACACTAGTAGACTTTAAGTTTTATTTTCTAATACATTAGGACCAAATTTCTCTCCAAAGACATGACCCTAATATTTTTCATAAAAAAAATATCAAAAGAGATTTAGAAATTCACTTTACTTTTGCAGAACATGCCTATTTTGAAAATTAACCTGTGATTGTACAATAGTTCCTGTTCCCATACTGTGAATCCAGAATTTTCTTCTGCATTCAGTCCCGCTCCCTTGGGTCTTCATCACCTATACTATCCCCTATATACCTCCCACACTTTTCTCCCCACACTGTCCCTGTACTTCAACCGCACCAAACAACTTTTCACTGTCCACACATGACATGGCCTCTCTTTACCATTGAGCTAGTGTGTGTGTGTGTGTGTGTGCACGCGCGCGTGTGCACGCACGCATGTGCACATGGTCTGGCTATGAGAAACTCTAGAAGAAATGCTACTTGAACAGTAGAGAAGTGATCAAGTAGACTGCAACACTGAAATGAAGCTCCAGGGAAGTGAAGATAGAAGACACAAAAGAATGACTGAAATGAGGTGTAGGAGGAAGTAAAATACTGGAGGGTAATAACTCAAATAGATGTATAGGATATAAATAATGATTATCGTCAGGCTGTTATCCACACGGTGGAACTCAGAGTAGGAAAACAGGGTTGCTCAGCAGTGAGCTTGTATACTCGCCTCATACTCTACATGCTCTTTGTTCTATCTCTAATCTTCTGGATCTATCTCTAACTTTGATAATTATGATAAGATAGTCTTCTATTTGGTTGCCTTTTCAGTAACCACAAAGTCACAGGGATAGCCTTTTGACAGTATTTGCTTATAGCTTTTGAAAAACTATATGAGTGTGGACAACTATTCATTGCCCTCTTATGGATTCATTCAAATTAGATTCATTAAGTATGAACTCTGAGAAAATAATGTTAACTGTGTTTATAATTAACCATGTAAATAAATAAAGTGCATTAATATTTTATTAAGGACTATTACGATCTGCTAAAATGGTAGAAACTATACTTCATTTAGCTTAGAATATTACAGTTTTCTGCATTCATGTTTGCTGTCTCTCCCACTCAGTTATAATCTAGTTATATAAGTTTGAGGATAACAAAATTTCTTATTTTTGTATTCCCATTGTGGACTTCAGTGTCTGAGGACATAGTAGGAACATGCAGGAATTGACAGTTGAAGGAATGCTACATAAATGGGGTAAGTAGGAGATTCTAGGAGAGCCACACCTATATATTAGAATTTAGAGTCAATATAAATATTGATAGGAACATGTTAATTAAGGGTACCAGAATATGCCACTCCAAAATATGCCACTTTGGTATATTAATTATTTTGAGTTAAAGGCAACTGTGAGAACCAGCAAATACAGGTAAAGCTGTTTAGCTTCCCCTAACTGCCTAAAAATAAAGTATAAATTTCCTTTTTTGTAAAGGAAATTTACATTTATAAAGAAAGCTTCCATTTGTAAAATGTCTAGGAAGCGAGCTATTGCTGGAGATAATTCTTAGCACCTGAAAGACTCTTATCTGCATAAGAAGGTAAACCCTTATTTACCATATACTTCCTCCTCTCACCTTTCCTTAACTCACTTCGCCTGCCCAGAAGCCCAAAACCCACTTCTTTGTTTAGCCTAAGATGGTATATAAACATCAATCATCTGCCCACCTCCTTGTCTTTGTGAACTCCTGTGCATATGTATGTAATTAAAACTGGTTTCCCCTTGTGAATCTGTCTATCATCAGTTTGATTCGTGAGCCCCAGCCACTGAACCTAGGAATAGAGAGGGGAAAAATATTTCTTCCCCTACACTGTAGCTGGGAAAGAGTAGGGGATAAGAGAAGAGGAAGCAAAGTTGGAACAGGAAAAGGAAAATTCATATCAGTACAAGTCAAGAGTAATAGCATATAATACAATGTCACAATGATGATGAGTAAGAGAACTGACAAAAACAAAAATTACGTATAAGTACCAAAGAATACAAGGAAATTTCCTAATCGAAGTCCAAATACCTAGAAGGAAAATGAGACATTCGATTTTCCAAATATGTATTAAGCATATCCTATATCCTAAAAGAAATTTGCTGGATGCCAAAGGTGAAAAAAGAATTAGCATTGTTGAGCACCCACATGCTAGAATTTATTTGGATTATCTCTTATTTGATATTTCATTTAAAAATAAACAAGACCCTGTCTCTGGATTTAAGAACTCAACAGCTAGTGTAAGAAACAGACCTGGTCACAGGTAGAAGGTAGAAAACAGTTAAGTGTAGCATAGGGAGCACAAGAAGAAAAGAAATCAATTGCAACTTGAAAGTTAGGAAAAGAATTCATGAAGAGAGTACATTTGAGCAGAAATTGAAGATAGAACAAGTGCAGTGGCCACTTGCCCAAACAAAGAGCCAGCAGCACAGATATGAGTTAACATAGACCTGAGGATACAGCAGACCAGGAGAAGTGCACAGAACCCCAGCACAGGAGGGGCCTCAGCTGCCTTCCCAGTTTTACTGTGCTCAGAGCCAGTTCTGGAAGAAACTGCACTGGAGTCTTGGTGGTAACCATAAACTACAGGTTGAGGGATGGACAGGGAAGGGGAGAAAAAATTGCCACCCCAAAATGTGTCTCTTTGGCACGAGGACTCATTTAGGTTGATTATTTTAAAGACCAAAAGACTCAGGAAAAATCTCTGTGACCTTCACCCTAACTACCTAAAGAATGTTGATAGAGGACCTATTCCGGGAAGGGAGTCATCAGCATAGATAAATATAGTTCGAACTAAGCTAGCCAGGAAGAAACCTAGCAAAGTCTGTTTGTTAAAATTCCACTATGTGTCCCATTGTCTCTGCATGACCAGCAAACATTTGTTTACCAAACATTTACTCTTCCTTCTCTGTGTCAATCCCCTTCTTCCTTTTTGAAGTCCCAAGCCACTATCCCAACACCACCTTTTGTCTTTAGCTGAAGATGGTAGTTAAGGTGAGGGTTTCAGCCATTTTGGGTGAGTTACTCAGTTCTCCTGGGTCTCTCCCATGTATGCATGTTTTTAAACTTTTGTGTGAATTTCTCCTGTTAATCTGTCTCACGCCAATTTAATTCTTAGACCAGCCAGAAGAACCTAGTAGGGTAGAGGAAAATTTCTTCCTCCCTGACAACAGTAAATGATGTTCTTTGATTTTCAAAATCTTTTGGAAAATAGAACTGCTTTAAAAACATATTCAGGGCTTCCCTGGTGGCGCAGTGGTTGAGAGTCCGCCTGCCGATTCAGGGGACATGGGTTCGTGCCCCGGTCTGGGAGGATCCCACATGTCAAGGAGCGGCTGGGCCCGTGAGCCATGGCCGCTGAGCCTGCGCGTCCGGAGCCTGTGCTCCGCAGTGGGAGAGGCCACAACAGTGAGAGGCCCACGTACCACAAAAAAAAAAAAAAAAAATTCAAAATCCCAACACATAGAAGAGACAAAAGTGGAGTGGCTCTGAGAGAAGCAGAACAATAGTGCAGGCAATCTTCAATCTCTTCCCATTCTCTCCACCTCCCACTAACTTGGCTCAGCAAAAAAAAAAACCTCTGAAGCCTTTTCATACTTTTTTTTTCTACTTCCATAACAGATTTTAACAAAGTAAAGCAAGACTATATCATCTCAAATTTTGTTTGCCAGGTCTATGATCTCTCATGAAAATGTGTCAGAAGTTGTCAATCACTTTGGAAGTGAAAAGTTCAACCAGATAACATATTGCTGGGTTCTTTTTCTTTTTCCTTTTTTTTTTTTTTTTTAATTCATTGGAATGCTCTAAAAATCATTCTTCTATTTCACAGGCATCTGTGATGGAGCAAAAGTACTGAGTTCTGTCAAGTTCACATGAAAGGGAAATTCACAGAAGTCAACACTTCCAACCCATGCAAATGATCTTGATGGAGAAATTGACAAGATTTACTGAGGGCTGCATCCTGACTCTTACTCTCATCAAGCCATGGAAGCATGAAGCCTGAAGCCCTGCTGTCTGTCATTAAACTAATTGGGAAACTTGGGAAGGTGTACAGCGGCAAGAGCAGGAGCAGAAGTAAAAAAAAAAAAAAGTAAGACAGGATAAAAGATCAATTTTAAAGTCATTACTTCCTAACAAGAAACACAGCTATTACTCTGAACCCCAAATCAGGAATGTGATAGTCAAAAAGACAAAAGAATAGCAGGGTAAATTGTTGAAACAAATCTCTCTGTAGTCGATAGTAAAAATCTCATTGCAATTCAACAGATAAATGGCAATTAAGTAGTTTCTGTTAAATGTTTATTGTTCACCTTTTATGTGGGTGGCCTTTTAAGTGATTTTCTTTTTAAAGGAAAGGGAAAGTTTGATCTCTTCAGCATTTGAACTAAACATGATGCAAATGCATGCAACCATCAATTTTAAAATAATAATCATCTTGATTTTCTAAGCGGATAAACCAACTGCTATACACCACTTCCTTTTCAGGCTATTGTTTGCTTGGCTTATCACAGTTAACTATCGCACTGTGACTCTGCATGAAGACGGTAATGTAATTAAATCCTATTAACACATCAGAAATAAAGCCCTTTAATGGGCACACAAGACTTTGAGAGGCGGCTCGTTCCTGAGCAGATTTAATATCCTTAAATTAAGCAAGTGTGAATGGGAAGATGAATCTTATTAAAACCTTAAATCTGATTATATTTGAAAATTATTGGTTTCTTAATGTAATAAATTATCCAATACAGACTAGAACAAATAATATGTCCTAGCTTCACATAACTCCACTCTATAACAAGTGACAAAAGAAATTATGTGTGACGGTGGGGCAAAAAGAAAGGTCTTTTTATAAAAGTCATTTTGCATAATGAAATACCTAAATCATTTTAATAAACATTTGGGGGGGGAAACGTGCAAATGACACAGTTGGAGAGGGAATCATTTACCCTATTCAGAAAGGGAATGTGGAAATAGTGATGCTAATGTTTTTTTTTAAATTGCCATTCTGGCCAATTTGTTGTAAATTCTGAAAAGAAAAGCTGCGGCTTATGTTGTTGGTAGCGAATTCCTTCTCCAGAAGGCGAGTGCAAATGCAAGCCATCTGCCAGACATTCTGCTGAGAAAGCTGGAGTCTCCAACAATGGGCCAACAGGCTCTGCATACTAACACACACTCTCACTCCGCAGGCAGAAAAGTTTGCATTTTCCCCAAAGGTATACTTTGCGTTGCCTCCTTTCCCATCATCATGGGGACCACCAGGCACCCACCCACTCTCCCCCAATCCAACTGGCACCAGTCAGGCTTCCACATGATTAGTCTGATGATGTGCGCAAGGAGAACCCCCCAGAGAAGCATTTTCTGTTGAAACTGAAGCAGGAACGCAAGAACTGTTAAATTATTTAACCAGACAAATGGTTCACAGTGTGCGTTTCTTAACTTAATCCTATTTTAGCAAAACCTGGTGTTGCCCATTGCACTACACATTGGAACACTGTGTGGGTTTTATCCTTTTATAACTGGACCCTTTGGGAGGGCTGGGGAGCACTGTCCTCAGCTCATCTGAAAGCCGCCGTCTCACCAGCAGATGGGTGTACTCAACAGAATGCACCGGGCAGGCAGGCACTGTGGGAGCCATCATGTCTGAAACCAGGGTCTGCTCCCATACTTGCAAGTAATTCTTCCCGCTCCACTGGAATGCTCAGTTATTTGGTAAGTGTGCCCAAATGGCTCATTCAACAACATTATGAAACATTTAAAATATTGTTTGGTATGCGGTGATGGGGCAGAGGGAGAGATGCTCTCCAGTGAAAAGCCATCATAGGAACTCCAACTTCACTTCACCCCGGATCTGGCCCCTGCCAGCTTTCATATCCAATCTCTTCTTGCTGATTACCATGCTCCCTCGGGCCTCTTGCTGGAGGTTCCTCAGACTTGCCAGACTGTATCTTATCTTCTGGCCTGTGTACAGCTGCTATCACTACCTAGAAAGCCTTCTCCAAAACTCCTCTGCTCACACATCATCTCGGCAGGGGTCTCGTTTATGTTCCAGAGTCAGACTTCCCAGGTTCAAATCCCAGCTTCCTCACCTACTAGTTGTGTGGCTATGGATAAGTTGCTTAACTTCTCCAGGCCTCAGGTGATTCAGTTGTAAGATGAGCATAATAATAATATAAACTACACCAAAGACTAACTAGGATGAGACTATGCTTTTAGCATAGTATGTAGGATAACATGTGTTCAACAGATGTTAATTATGATTATCATCTCTTTTGTAGAACCTCAAGGCTCTTGTTTGCCACTCCCTCTCTCTCACCATCTAATATTATTCTTTTTTTGTATGACCATGTGCTTCTGCACAGGTACATGCTTATGCTGTTGCATTCATCACATGCTTTAACTAGGCGCTTGTATCTGTCTCTTCTACTAGACTATAAGTTCCTTAAGAACTTGTTCTTATCTTTGTATGTACAAGGCTTAATATAGTACCAGGCACATAATAATTGCTTAATAAATATTTATTAACTGAATATAAGAATTAATGAATAAATGAGTTTAGTAAGAGCTGGATTAAGCATATAATCAAAGATAGGGAGGAGGTAAATGTTTTCCACCATAACTAGAGCAAGATGGCTAGAGAAGGCTAGAAAAAGGACTTTCAGGTGTTGAGGAACTAGAACTTTTAGTACATTGCTGGGAGAGGGTAAATTGCCTCAATTTACACTCAAATTAATACTCAATTTAGCAGTATCTAATAAAGCAAAATATATGCCTACCCTATGGCCCAGCAATGCCACTATTTAATATGTAACCATCGGAAATGAATGAATATATTCACAAAAAGACATGTAGAATGCTGTTCACAGCAACTTGATTCACAGTAGCCTCAAATTTGAAATAGCACAAATACCCATCAGCAGGGGAGTGAATTAAAAATGACTATGGCACATTTATACAATGAAATAAATACTATTCTCAAATTTTTAAAAAAGGGATACTGATATAGGCAACAATAAGAATGAATCCCCAAAATATTATGTTGAGCAAAAGAAGCCAAACATATGAAAGTATGCATTACATGATTCCATTTATATTAAGTTCAAGAACAAAGGTAATCCATGGCAGCAAAAGTCAGAATAGCGGTTACCTCAAGGGGGAGCTTCCCGGGGTGACGGATATGTTCTACATCTTGATCTGAATGGTGGTTACACAGGTACATATATTTGTAAAAATTAATTGAGCAATACACGTCAGGTTTGTGCACTTTAGTATGTATAAATTATACCTGCAAAAAAACTGCAGTAATTGGTACAACCTTTCTGCAGTGCTGTCTGGCAATGTATGTCAAAAGCATCCCAAAACCACTGACTCAGAAATCACACTTCTAGGAATTTATCCAAAGAAAATAATTAAACAAATGCACAAAGATACCTGTATGAGGATATCTATCAACTTAATAATTATAATAGCATAACTGAAAATAATATAAGCATTTAATAGTGTGGAAAATCACACAAAAGTTTAATAACATGTATACATGGGAGAGACCCAGGAAAACTCACTAACTTACCCAAAAGGCTGAAAGCCTCACCTTAAATACCATCTTCAGCTAAAGACAAAAGAGGAAGTTGGGAGGAAGTTCAAAGGGGAGGGAGGCAATTAACATAGAGATGGAAAAGCAAATGTTTGCAGGGGCCATGCAGAGACTATGGGACACAGGAGTTTTAACAAACAGACTTTGCTAGGTTCTTCCCTGTCTACAAATCTAGTTCACACAATAGGTATCTATGGTGATGGCTCCCTTCTGGAACAGGTCTTCTATCTACACTCTTTAGCAGCTAGGGGGAAGGTCAAAGTTTCTTCCTGAGTCTTTTGAGTCTTGAATTGTTTTCAGCTCAAAACAATCAGTATACCAAAGAGACATTTTGGGGTGGCAAATTTTGTTCCCCTACAAAATACTAGGCAGACATTAAAAAAGAAGATGTAGGTCTACAATTACTGTCGAGCGAGGATAACCCCAAAATATTATTCAGTGAAAAAAACCAGATTACAGAGTAATATTTTGGTATGATCTTACTTTGGTAACACACACACACACATATATATGTATATATGTATGTATATATTTGCCCAGGAAAACTTAGTATACACAAGAAAGTATATACAAGAAACTCCAAGTATACACAACAAAGTAACACAGTGGTTCTTTCTGGATGGGATTTCAAATAATTTGTTGTTTTGTTTTTGTCTCTTGCTTTTTCATTTTTTTTCTTTTTTTATTTTACTATTGCCATTTGTCAGTTGTGAAATGTAAATAAACACATAGATACATGATAGCTGGATACATACAAATGTGTGTGTGCAGACATCCATTCAGTAGAAATAAGTCAATGAGACCTAAGGCCATATATGATAAAAGAAGGCTGCATTCTCTTTAAATAAAAAGTTCCCCTTCATAAGGAAAAGAGACTACAGGTCCACCCTCTGTAAGACAAAAGTAAGTCCTGCTTGCCTGACAAAAACAGGAACAAACCCTGATAGACACCATTTAAAAGACTTGCTATTCTGGAAAGGCTCAAATAGGAGACTGGCTCTATCTGAGCCCCCTTAGGTACCATGTTTAAGTACCCCATGACCTGCTAGAATCCAAAAAGAAGAGTATCCATTTAGACCCCTAATTTTTACTCAGATAATCAGTCAGATCTCCCCAATTCAAGAATGCCGTTTTTAGGGCTTCCCTGGTGGCGCAGTGGTTGGGAGTCTGCCTGCTAATGCAGGGGACACGGGTTCGAGCCCTGGTCTGGGTAGATTCCACATGCCGCAGAGCAACTGGGCCCGTGAGCCACAACTACTGAGCCTGCGCGTCTGGAGCCTGTGCTCCGCAACAAGAGAGGCCGCGATAGTGAGGGGCCCGCGCACCGCGATGAAGAGTGGCCCCCGCTCACCACAACTGGAGAAAGCCCTCGCACAGAAACAAAGACCCCACACAGCAAAAATAAATAATTAATAAACTCCTATTCCCAACATCTAAAAAAAAAAAAGAATGCGGTTTTTATATACATACTAAATATTTTTTTTAAATTGATATAGTTGATTTAACAGTATTGTTAGTTTCAGGTGTACAGCAAAGTGATTCAGTTATATACTTATATATATATTCTTTTTTTATACTTTTTCACAGGTTGTTACAAGATACTGAATATAGCTCCTGTGCTACAGTAAATCTTTATTGTTTATCTATTTTATATATGGTAATATGTACCTGTTAATCCCAGACTCCTTATTTATCCCTCCCCCGCTCTCTTCCCTTTCAGTAACCATGTTTGTTTTCAATATCTGTGAGTTTGTTTCTGTTTTGTAAATAAACTCATTTGTACTATTTTTTTATATTCCTCATATAAGGGATATCATATAATATTTGTCTTTCTCTGTTTGACTTCACTTAGTATGATAATCTCTAGGTCCATCCATGTTTCTGCAAGTGACATTATTTCATTCTTTCTTTCTTTTATGGCTGAATAATATTCCATTATATATATATATATATATATATATATACACACACACACACATACATACATACCACATCTTCTTTATCCATTTGTCAATGGACACCTAGGTTGTTTCCATGTTTTGGCTATTGTGAATAGCGCTGCTATGAACACTGGGGTGCATGTATCTTGTTTTTTGTTTTGTTTTTTTAATAAATTTATTTATTTATTTTTGGCTGTGTTGGGTCTTCGTTTCTGCGCGAGGGCTTTCTCCAGTTGCGGCAAGCGGGGGCCACTCTTCATCGCGGTGCGCGGGCCTCTCACTATGGCGGCCTCTCTTGTTGCGGAGCACAGGCTCCAGACGCGCAGGCTCAGTAGTTGTGGCTCACGGGCCTAGTTGCTCTGCGTCACATGGGATCTTCCCAGACCAGGGCTCAAACCCGTGTCCTCTGCATTGGCAGGCAGATTCCCAACCACTGCGACACCAGGGAACGCCTGCATGTATCTTTTTGAATTAGAGTTTTCATCTTTTCCAGATATATGCCCCGGAGTGGGATTGGTGGCTCATGTGGTAACTCTATTTTTAGCTTTTTAAGGAACCTCCATACTGTTCTCCATAATGGCTGCACCAATTTACATTCCTGCCAAGTGTAGGAGGGTTCCCTTTTCTTCACACCCTCTATAGCATTTATTATTTGTAGACTAATAATGGCCATTCTGCTCAGTGTGAGGTGATACCTCATTGTACTTTTGATTTGCATTTCTCTAATAATTAACGATGTGGAGCATCTTTTCATGTGCCTATTGGCCATCTGCATGTCTTCTTCGGAGAAATGTCTATTTAGGTTTTCTGCCCATTTTTTGATTGGGTTTGTTTTTATTTTGATATTGAGCTGTATGAGCTGTTTGTATATTTTAGAAATTAAGCCCTTGTCAGTCATATCGCTTGCAAGTATTTTCTCCCAGTGTGTAGGTTGTCTTTTCATTTTGTTTACAGTTTCCTTTGCTGTGCAAAAACTTCTAGGTTTGATTAGGTCCCATTTGTTTATTTCTGCTTTCATTTCTTTTGCCTTGGGAGATTAATCTAAGAAATATTGCTACAATTTATGTCAGAGAATGTTGTACCTATGTTCTCTTCTAGGAGTTTTACGGTGTCAGGTCTTATATTTAAGTCTTTAAGCCATTTTGAGTTTATTTTTGTGTGTGGTGTGAGGGTGTGTTCTAATTTCATTGATTTACATGTGGCTGTCCAGCCTTCCCAACAACACTTGCTGAAGAGACTGTCTTTTCTTCATTATAAATTCTTGCCTCGTTTGTTAAAGATTAACTGACAGTAGGTGTGTGGATTTACTTCTGGGCTCTCTATTCTGTTCTATTGATCCATATGTCTCTTTTTGTGCTAATACCTATTGTTTTGGTGGTAAGTTAGGCTGTTTATTTGGGATTTTTCCTGTTTTTTGAGGAAGGCCTGCATTGCTATGAACTTCCCTCTTAGAATTGCTTTTGCTGCATCCCATAGATTTTGTATGGTTGTACTTTCATTGTCGTTATGTCTTGAGGATTTTTTAATTTCCTCTTTGATTTCATCACTGACCCACTGGTTTTTAATAGCATGTTGTTTAGTCTTCATGAAATCATTTTTTCTCATTTCTCTTTCTGTGGTTGATTTCTAGTTGCATGCCGTGTGGTTAGAAAAGATGCTTGAAATGATTTCTATCCTCTTATATTTTTTGAGGCTTGTTTTGTATCCTTGTATGTGGTCTATCCTAGAGAATATTCCATGTGCACTTGGAAAAAAAAACGTGTATTCTGGGTTTGGGGGTTTTTTTTGGATGTAGTGTCCTGTAGATATCAATTGTCTAACTGTTGTATTGTGTCATTTAGGATCTCTGTTGCCTTATTGATTTTCTGCCTGAAAGATCTGTCCATTGATGTCACTGGGGTGTTAAACTCTTCTACTATTATTGTATTCCCATCAATTTCTCCTTTTATGCCTGTTAGTATTTGCTTTACGTATTTAGGTGATCCTATATTGGGTACATATATTAACAAGTTGATATCTTCTTTTTTTTTTTCTTTTTTTTTTTTTTTTTGCGGTACACGGGCCTCTCACTGTTGTGGCCTCTCCCATTGCGGAGCACAGGCTCCAGACACGCAGGCTCAGCAGCCATGGCTCACAGGCCCAGCCGCTCCGTGGCATGTGGGATCTTCCCAGACCGGGTCACGAACCCGCGTCCCCTGCATTGGCAGGCAGACTCTCAACAACTGCGCCACCAGGGAAGCCCGATATCTTCTTCTTGTATTGATCCTTTTATCATTATACAGTGTCCTTCTTGATCTTTCTTTATGGCTTTTGTTTTGAAGTCTATTTTGTCTGATATGAGTATTGCTACCCCCACTTTCTTGTCATTTCCATTTGCATGAAATATCTTTTTCCATCCCCTCACTTTCAATCTATAAGTGTCTTTCACCCTAAAGCGGGTCTCCTTTAGGCAGCATATTGTAGGTTCTTGTTTTATTATCCAATCTCCCAGTCTTTTGATCACAGCATTTAGTCCACTGACATTAAAGTAATTATCTACAAGTATGTACTTATTGTCTTTTTTTTTTTTTTTGCGGTACGCGGGCCTCTCACTACCGTGGCCTCTCCCGTTGCAGAGCACAGGCTCCAGACGTGCAGGCTCAGCAGCCATGGCTCACGGACCCAGCTGCTCTGCGGCATGTGAGATCCTCCCGGACCAGGGCACGAACCCGTGTCCCCTGCATCAGCAGGCGGATTCCCAACCACTGTGTCACCAGGGAAGCCCCTTATTGCCTTTTTTTTGTTTTGTTTTGTTTTGTTTTATTTTTTGCGGTGCGCGGGCCTCTCACTGCTGTGGCCTCTCCCATTGCGGAGCACAGGCTCTGGACGCACAGGCTCAGCAGCCATGGCTCACGGGCCCAGCCGCTCCATGGCATATGGGATCTTCCCGGACCGGGGCACGAACCCGTGTCCCCTGCATTGGCAGGTGGACTCTCAACCACTGTGCCACCAGGGAAGCCCCCCTTATTGCCTTTTGAAATCTGTTTTCCAGTTGATTTTGTATTTCTTCTTTGCTCCTTTCTTCTTTTTCTTTTTCCTTTTGTGGTTTGATGGTTTTCTTTTGTATTATGCTTGAGTTCCTTTCTTTCTGGTTTTATGAATCTATTGTATGTTTTTGATTTGTGGTTACCCTGATTTTCAAGTATGTTAACCCATAACTATATCTACTTCCTTTAGACTGGTAGTCATATAAGCTCAAACACATTCTAAAAGATCTACAATTTCTTAGTCCTCTTCCCCACATTTTGTGATTTTTTTTAATTGCTGGTATATTACTCCTTTATTAGAAATTGTAAATGAGAAATTATTTCAACACCTGAAGACCAAGATACAACGAAGACTCCATAGGCTCAAGATTTTGAGACATCCTAGAAAGAGTTTTCTGTAAAGTATATCCTTTCTGTGGCTGGGCAACATCATTCTTCTTTAAGAAGGTTACTGGGCAGACATCGTTTCTGCCATCACCTATATAAACAATTCGTGTATAATTCACTCCTCATTGTAACTGTTTACCTACAAATTCTACCAAAACTACATTTTTGCAACGACTTTTGGGGCACCTAGTGCAAGAATGAGCATGATAATTTTCCACAGTGAGATGACCATTGCTATAAAAAGCTGCTGGATTTGTAAAGACTTTATCAAACACGTCATGAAAATTGGTAGCTTCTAAAACCCAATCTATGAAGCCTGAATTTGAATCTGAAATAATGATCCAGTCAAATTTATCCTTGTACTTTCTTATAAAGTTTAAAAGTTCCACCACCCCTGG
Organism: Pseudorca crassidens; assembly: GCF_039906515.1. NCBI lineage: Eukaryota > Metazoa > Chordata > Mammalia > Artiodactyla > Delphinidae > Pseudorca > Pseudorca crassidens. The sequence goes on along the minus strand of NC_090297.1, from coordinate 83,671,820 downwards.
AGTGAAAGGCATTGATATCATTGCTCTTTTCATTTCATCTTCTCTTACACCTTCATCTCCCAAATACTTAAAGACTCTGCCCATAAATTCTGTCCACAATCCTTTTTCATAAGAATCTTGTAGTTCAATAGGAAGCTCTTTCTCTGGAGCACACTGTACAATCCAGGTGTCACTATTATCATCTATGATTATATTGTCAAAGTCAAAACCAACAAAATTTTCATGGCTCCAGAAACAGACTTAGGTTACCCCAATTTAGTATTTCCAAGACAATTAATCTTACTTCAGCATGGAGCTTCAGTTAAACAGTCATGACAATCTTCAGTTTTAAACACCAGCCAGTTTCTAACCAAAATTACTCCTACTCTATATGCAAGGGAAAAAGTCTTCTGGTTCCAAGCAAAGGAATGGAGACTTCTTAACTCCAGCATTATTACAATGGCTCATCTGATAGAAAACCTGCCGGGTACATCCCGAAACCAGAGACAAGGACCTGGTCGGTTGTCGTTCCCAGGGAGGTGCACGTTGGATGCTGATGGGAGCACCGGGCCGGACCCGGCCAGGTCCCCAGGGCTCATCACTGACCCAGGCCAGAGATCCGCAACCATTCTGGCCTCGGTGCCGCTCCCAAGGACTCTGTCCTCAGGCCTCCTCTGGGTGCCTACGGGTGAGGGCCGCCCCACTCACACTCTGGGCCATGTTTTGTGATTTTGATGTCCTATTTTACATCTTCATGTTTATCCTTTTGCTGTTCATTGTAGTTATAATCACTTTCACAGAATTTTTTGATTATTTTTTAATCTGTGTACTGACTTATTTAAGTGCTCTTCAATCCTTTTATATATTTGCCTTTCCTATTGTAACTTTCCCTTTCCTATAGATTCTTGCTTCTTTTCTATTTAGAGAAGACCTTTCAATATTTCTTTTAGGGTAGGTCTAGCATTGCTGTATTCTTTTAGTTTTTACTTGTCTGAGACATTCTTTATCTCTCCTTCTATTCCAAATGATAATCATTCTGGGTAGAGTATCCTAGGTTGCAGGGTTTTCCCTTTCAGAACTTCGAATATTGCCACTTGCCACTCCCTTCCAGCCTGCAAAGTTTCTGTAAAGAAATCAACTGACAGCCTAAAGGAGATACCCTTGTAACTGACTCATTGTTTTTCTCTTGCTGCCTTTAGAATCCTCTCTTTATCTTCAACTTTTGCCATTTTAATTACGATATGTCTTGGAGTAGGTCTGTTTAGGTTCATCTTGTTTGGGACCCTCTATGCTTCCTATACCTGAATATCTGTTTCCTTCTTTAGGTTTGGGAAGTTTTCAGCCATAATTTCTTCAAATACATTTTTGATCCCCATTTCTCTTTCTTCTCCTTCTGGGATTCCATTATGTGTAGATTGGCACACTTTATACTATCCCATAGATCTTGTAAGTTGCTTTCAGTTTTGTTTTTTTTTTTAATTTGTCTTTCTGTCTGCTGTTCTGATTGGGTGATTTCCATTTTTCTATCTTCCAGATCATTTTATTTGTTCCTCTGCATTATTCAGTTTGATATTTATGGTCTTTAGCTTGATTTTCATCTCAGCAGTTGAGTTGTTGAATTTTGACTGGCTTCTCTTTATAGTTTCTAGTTCCTTGTTACAGTAATCTGCATTTCTATCAATAGCCTTTCTTGATTCCTTCAGCATTTTTATTACCTCCTTTTTAAACTTGGGGTCCTGTAGACTGGAGAGGTCTGCTTCATTGTTTGTTCTTCACAGGACTTCTCTTGTTCTTTTAATTGGGAGTAGTTATTCTGCTTTTTTCATTTTACTTATATTTCTTTGACTCTATGAATTTAGGAGAAAGAGTTATATACTGTGGTCTTAAAGGGCTGTTTTTATATGGCAGTGTCCCTGTGTAGCCTGCATGAGTCCAATATTTTTGGTGCGAGGACTGTTTTTGGCATGGATGCCTGCCACATCTTTCCTCAGGGTGTGCTGGCTGTTATCCCCTTGATAGGGGGTGTGATTGGTGTTGTGGTGACCACAGCCTGCACTAGATGTTGGGCGGGGCCTCCCCTTTGCTCCGTGGTTGTCACAGCCCTGTCAGGGGCAGAGTCTGCTCCCCAATTGTTGGAGTAGAATCCACCAGATCTGGTTCTAAGCTGTGGTATGAGGTAGCCGGGACTGGAGCTCTCCTGCTGGGAAAGAAGCAACTGCATGTTCTTCCCCAGGAGCTGTCCACTGGGACATGTGACTCTGTGATGTCGTCTGCCACCTGGTGTGTACGCCTACAAAGTTTGCTGCTGCTTGTGCCTGGACCCGCCTCTGCTATGGGAGCACCAATAATCAGCTCAGGCATTCCTCAGGCAAGCACGCACCCTCATAAAGCTACAGACACGAAGACCTGCCACACCTATGCCCCCACACCCACTGTGGGAGCACTGGTAATCAGCTCAGATTTCAACCCACCTCTGCATGTGCATCCACAAGGTTCGCAAGACCTGTGGCAGCCAGATCCACGCCCCGCTGTGAGCACGCTGATGATGCGGCTACGGTGGACCCACACCCCTCCCTTCTCATGTTGACAATGGGGATCCTATGGAGGACCCACACTCAGTCCTGCATGCAGTCCCAGTTACAGCCTGGGCCACAATCCAGGCCTTTCGGACTGTTTCCATGCAGCCAAACTGAGTCCTCTCCCTAGGCCTGTCCACTGAAGCCCAAGTTTCAGCACTTAGTTGCTACACACACCAGCAGGCACATATCTCAGGCTGGGAAGCGTGCCAACATGGCCAGGGCCAGATGTGCTGGTCTCACAGAGAACTTTCTTGCAACTTTGGTTGTATGAGATCTTCTGCAAGCTTTCAGTACATATTCTGTGAGAATTGTTCCACATGTAGATGTATTTTTGATATATTTGTGCGAGGAGGTGAGCTCTATATCTCTCTACTCCACCATCTTGATCTCTCCCTCAAAAAAATTTTTTAACATCAGATTTTAGAAAACAAGAAAAAGTTGGAGAGAGGGAATATAGAGATAGACACAGACAGATAGGGATAGAGACAGAGAGGAGACAGAGATAGAGATGTCCATTTCTAGTCATTGCCAGTGAGAAGTAGTCTCACTTCTCACATTTTCATGTGATCATGCTTTGTACTGATTTATTTCTTTTTCTTTCTCTTTGAGTTTAAGTTGATTCTCAATGGTTGGATATAGAGTCACTAAGATTCTTTCTACATTTTTCTCAGTGTGTAATTATTACAACTCGAGGACTTGGAATCTGTCCAAGATTCCAACCCATTTAAGCAGCCTTGCCCTATCTACATGCCCCACACTATACACCAATCTCTTCTACTCTCTTTTCAGACCTAGATGTCCTGATCCAAAGCACAGATTATATTTTTTATATAATTATTTTCCATTTTGGAGAAAAGAAAGCATGAAACTTACAGAAGAATTGCAAATACAAAGAACCTTTTCTTTGAATGATTTTAGAGTAAGTTGCTGACCTGATGCTCTTTCACCCCAGAAAACTTTTATACATGTTTCCTACCAACACGTTCTCTCACATAACCATAATCAGGACATTAACATTAATACATTACTACTATCTAATCCTCAGAACCCCCTTCAAGTTCCACCAATTGTCCCAATAATGTCCTTTAGATCAGAAAGATACAGTTCAGAATCATACATGGCATTTAGCTTTCATGTCTCACCTATCTCCTTCAGTCTGGAAAAGCTATTCAGTCTTTCTTTCACACTTATGACCTCAACATTTGTGACGATCACAAGCCAGTTATTTAGCAAATGTCCCTCCATTTGGTTTTTTCTGTTGTTTTTCATGAAGCAGGTTATGCATCTTTGACAGGAATATCGCAGAAGTGATGCTGTGTTCTTCTCATTGCATCTTATCAGGTAGAACACAATTTTGATTTGTCTCATTAATGATGTTTACTTTGATTACTTGATTGAGTTGGTATCTGCTAGGATTCTCCACTGAAGTTACTCTTTCTCCCTTTGTAATTAATAAATTGCTAAATACACTGATATTGAAAAGCAGTCAAAGGAAGAAACAAAAGGAAAGAGATTAATCAGTAATAAGTAGGTGAATTAGAAGAAAACAGTACCCTGAAATCCAATGCAAAAGATATTTTGAAACTAAGAATACAATCAATCATGTGAAATGTTACAAAATAAAAGATCTAAAGAATAGCTACTGTGTTTTGCAACTATAAGGTCAGTAGTAACAATGGCCAGCCAGTTTCAGTAGAGTGGATGTAGTAGCTTGAGGAGTGAGAGGGAGCAGATCAAGAGGACATGGGGTAGGGTGACCTTAGTCTCTAGCCCAAGTCAAGAAGAAAGATGAGGATGGATGGAGTTAGAACAGAGAAATTATGCGAGTTTATACTTGATGGCTTCTATTTTCTCCATGAAGATGTGTCAACTGTTGATTGAAATGGGGCAGGGATGAGGTAGAGGTTTGGGAAAGATAATCAGGGTGTCAACAGCCAACCATGGAGGCTGACAGAGGGAGCTTCCCAGGAAACTAGGCTGCACATTTGCTCTAAAGAGAACTTTTACTTTTGGTCATTTGCCTTAGGTCTCCAAGCCCACTAAGCAAAGTTTCCCAATTGGAATTTTATTGCCTACTGCTGAATTCTCAGCATTCTATATCTTGAACCTCAGATGAAAAGATGGAGGAAAGAAATGAATTACAACCATAGCCACTGGGAAGATGGTGAGGAGAGAATCATGTAAGAGGTTATTTACTTTAAATAAGCCCTCTAGTATTAAACCAACTTCTAGCTTTAGAAAGCACCATGTTACCTACATCTCCACTGATAAAAGATGCTTTAGGGCCTTACTGACTTCTCTGGTTATTCTTGCCCCTTTGTCACTGTCCAGGCTCACCTCAGGCCAGAGCTGACCTCAGACTGATAGCTGAACCAGGAGTTTGCACTCTCTTCAAGTTCGCATGTGCTGTACATCTCTGGGCGCTGATTTCTCAGCTGTTGATCCTACCCACGTTGTTCTGTGCAGGAAGGAATAGCTTCCAGGCATTGTACCCCTGGAGACTCTATAGTATTTCCTGTATTCAACTTTAAATATTTCTTTTTTTTTGGTTGAATCATAATCTGATGTCCACACGTAATGAAAAGCTATAAACTATTGGTAGCCAGAGAAAATCCTCACAAACTTTAAATCCACTAACATTTTTTCCTCCCACCCTACTTCCATATTTACATACAACATATATAACTGCATGCATACACACATACATACATATGTGTGTATGCATGTTGCATCATTTCTCCCAGAACTGCTAATGGATTTGTGCTGTTTCTGTCATACTGAACAATCTGATTGCCAACCTTGTATATTTGTAAGCAGTTAACTAACCAGGAATTAGAGCAGGATTAACTAGTGTAATTAAAATTTAATATATTATATAGTCTTAAACTAGCTACTCCTGTGCTCTAAACACCTGAGTTCTTGGCCATAGTATCTGAGCACATTCAGCCCTATTAAGGCCAAATTCCCTTGTGGTCTTTAAGTGGTGTCTGAAAATGCTTATTAAACCTTGTCCTTATAGAAATATTTCTATATCCAGTGTCATGATGGGAACTTCTTGGTACGTATTTGTATACACTGGACACCTTTGGCCACCCATAGATTCTGGGACATGGCTACCACTCCCAGCAACACTGGACATTGTGTGAGCCAAAGATCCTTTATTTGTGGCAGAAACTAAAAACCTCTATAGGACAACAACAGGCCAGAAAATGAGCTTTGGAACATAGCAATTTATACATATAACACCAGAGCAGGCCACAAACATAATCTATGGGAACCTTTAGGTATCCAGCCTTCAATAAGACAAGCAACAAGTCAAGTTTTACATGAGAAATATTCAGTTTTAAAGTGTTGATAGGAGATGCTATTCTGAATAGTGAGCACCCCACAGAAATACTATATGCAGAGGTACCCACAGTTTGCCAGCCAGCAGGGCTCTGTCTGAAAGTTTTCTCTTAGCTGTGTAGCACTCTGGGAATTAAAGTCCACTGGCCATAAAACTTGTTCCTGTCACAAGCAACCACAACTGTCACTAATTAGTTATGGTTTGTAGCTTCCAGACACAAGTATCCAAATACACAATCAGTCCAGTTTCCCCATCTGGTTCTGGAAAATGCAATACTATGACCTTCTATGGTGATAAAAGAAGGCAATCGCACAAACACACACACACACACACACACACACACACACTTCCTTTGAAGGAGGAAGATACATTTTTCATATCAGTAAAATCTACTGAAGACTTTACTCCAGTTTTATGACAATCAAACCCTAAGAAAATATTAGCTAAAGCAGAAATTTCAGAAGAATAGAGAAAAGCTACTATTCTCATTATAAACCCCAGTACATTCTAGCTTAGGCCATCTCAGTGAGTCTGGATCATGATGTCATATAGAGGAGTCATTTAGAGAAATTTAAAGAAAGAGAGAATATCTGCTCCCAATATGTATTTCTTAACCACACTTATCCCCTCCAAGACCACAGCCCTGCACTTCTCATATACCCCATTTCACCTTCTTACATTCACTGCCCTACACAGAGCTATCACTGGGAGCTAGTATACTGGCGTGATTCCCCAGGTCCTACATTTTGGAGAGATTCATAGCTGCAGCAGAAAGAGACAGAGATGAAGAACTAGTGTCTGGGGCTTCTCTGGTGGCGCAGTGGTTGAGAGTCCACCTGCCGATGCAGGGGACGTGGGTTCGTGCCCCGGTCCGGGAGGATCCCACATGCCACACAGTGGCTGGGCCCGTGAGCCATGGCCGCTGAGCCTGCGCGTCCGGAGCCTGTGCTCCGCAACGGGAAAGGCCACAACAGTGAGAGGCCCGCGTACCGAAAAAAAAAAAAAAAAAAGAACTAGTGTCTGGTGGCTAAGATCTCAGCATGCAAAAATAACCCCTCTATGTCCTTCAACCTTAAGAAGACCTATTCCTGGACCCTCTGGCACCTACCAAATGCTTTCCTTGATCCTCTTATATTTGTTGATCAAGAATGACCTTTGTGGGACTTCCCTGGGTGGCGCAGTTAAGAATCCGCCTGCCAACGCAGGGGACATGGGTTTGATCACTGGTCCAGGAAGATCCCACATGATGCAGAGCAACTAAGCCCATGTGCCGAACTACTGAGCCTGCGCTCTAGAGCCCACAAGCCACAACTACTGAGCCCACGTGCCAAAACTACTGAAGCCCACGTGCCTAGAGCCCATGCTCCCCAACAAGAGAAGCCACCGCAATGAGAAGCCCGTGCACCACAACGAAGAGTAGCCCCCACTTGCCGTAACTAAAGAAAGCCCGCGTGCAGCAACAAAGACCCAATGCAGCCAAAAATAGATAAATAAATTTTAAAAAGAAAGAAAGAAAGGAGAGAGGGAGGGAGGGAGGGAGGGAAAGAAGGAAGGAAGGAAGGAAGGAAGGAAGGAAGAAAGAAAGAAAGAAAGAAAGAAAGAAAGAAAGAAAGAAAGAAAGAAAGAAAGAAAGAAAGAAAGAAAGAAAAAGAAAGAAATTTTAACCAAATTTCACCTGCATAAAAATATGAGGGTAATGAGAACAAATTTTGCTTTGTCCCAGGCTCCACACCTCCTAAACATGAACATCCTTCTCTTCCCTGTCCTTGCAACCTCCCCTTTGTAGCACTGACAGCTGGGCTCTCTCAAATGTGCCTCCAACACAGTACCTCCTTCCACATTTTTGTTCTATTCAGACTCTCAAAAGATTGGATGATACCACTCACACGGGAAGGGCAACCTACTTTACTGAGTCCACCAAGTCAAATGCTAATCTCATCTGGAACACCCTCACAGACATACCTAGAAATAATGTTCCTTCAGATCTCTGAGCATCCCCTGATCCAGTCAAGGTAACACACAAAGGTAGCTATCACATCATACAATGAAATACTACTCAGCAACAAAATAAGCTATTGATACACTCAAAAACATGAATGGATCAAAATTATTTTGCTGAATGAAAGAAGCCAGACAAAAAGAGTATGTATTGGGCTTCCCTGGTGGCGCAGTGGTTGGGAGTCCGCCTGCCGATGCAGGGGACACGGATTCGTGCCCCGGTCCGGGAAGATCCCACATGCCGCGGAACGGCTAGGCCCGTGAGCCATGGCCGCTGAGCCTGCGCGTCCGGAGCCTGTGCTCCGCAACGGGAGAGGCCACAACAGTGAGAGGCCCGCATACCGCAAAAAAAAAAAAAAAAAAGTGTATGTATTGTATAATTCTATTTATATAGAACTGTAGAAAATGTAAAGTATTCTATAGTGACAGAGAGCACAGCAATAGTTGCTGAGAGATGGTGGGGATGGGGGAGTGAGAGAGATGAATAAGTTCTAGGAATATAATGTGACTATAGGTAGCAATACTGTATTGTATATTTGAAGTTGCTAAAATTTAATTACTCAAGTGATGGATATGTTAACTAACCTCATTGTGGTAATCATTTCATAATATATGTATATATGTATATCAAAGCATCACATTGTGTATCCTTTTTTTTGGGGGGGGGGTGTTGCGGTACGTGGGCCTCTCACTGTTGTGGCCTCTCCCGTTGTGGAGCATAGGCTCCAGACGTGCAGGCTCCGCGGCATGTGGGATCTTCCCGGACCGGGGCACGAATCCGTGTCCCCTGCATCGGAAGGCGGACTCTCAACCACTGCGCCACCAAGGAAGCCCCTCATTGTGTATCTTAAACTTACACAGCGTTATATGTCAATTATATCTCCATAAAGCTGGGGGAAAAAAGTATTGAGAGAAAATAACTGTCAATTTAGAAGATTTCTATCCAGCTAAATTATTATTAAAAATGAAGATCAAGGGAATTCCCTGGCAGTCCAGTGGTTCAGACTTGGTGCTTCCACTGCAGGGGGCACGGATGCGATCCCTGGTCGGGGAACTAAGATCCCGCATGCTGTGCAGCGCAGTAAAAAAAAAAAAAAAAAAAAAAAAAATGAAGATCAAATAAAATGTTTTAGACTAAGATTAAGAAAAAGATTTTGGTGAAAGAACGACTAAAGTGTGTCCTTCAATAGAAGGAAATCAAACTCGAGGGAAATGAATGTGTTGTAAGAAACAATGGTGAGCAAAGAAACTGGCAAATGCATCAGTAATCCTAAATAAGCGTTGATTGAAATAGAGTAAAAATTCAAAACAACGACTAATATTGGACTGTTTACAAATGACAGAATTAAAATACTAGGTAACAATAACATGGAAACTAGGAAGGCAAAGGCCATTAGTACACTGTTCTAAATTCCATATACTATTCAGGAGGATCACAAGATGTTGATTAATTTTACACTTTGTTAAGCATATTAAAATTTAAAGACAACTACCAAAGGAATAAGCAGGCAGAAGCAAAGTCAGTTTTGCACAGAAGCAAAACAAAGAAAGCGTTTGCTAAAAAGGTTAAATAGTTATTATCTGTATTTCACATAGCATGCCTATATGCTCTTAATATAATGTTATATCTATTATTGAGCTTCATAACTACAAGGATTCTCTCCAGAAACAGAACCACTAGAACATGTAACGGATTCCACAGTCTTAAGACTAAATCCATTAGAGGCAATGAGGCAGTATAAGTGCAAAATTAGGAGCTTGACCTCCTGAGTATAAATTCCAGCTCTGTCATTGATTAACTGAATGATCTTGAGCCAGTTAGTTAATCTCTGATTGTCTCAGTTGCCTTACCTATAATGCTATTATACTTTAAGTGTTGCAATCAATTACTGATCTCTTTCATAAGTGAAGTGCTCAATAAGGTATCTGGTACATAGTAAGCATTCAATAAATGGTAGTTTCTATTATTTCTGCATCTGTCTTTCTCAGAATATGTTGATAACTTATGAAAACAACGCTGGATCAGCTGGTGAGAGGTAAGTGTTGGCTTGCCCAAGACCGATCCCCCACTTATTCTGGCCTCCTAGAAAAAATCTAGCTCCTGCCATTCCCATGGACGCTAGCTATGGCCTACTGTTTAAGACAATCGGTCCTGGTCAACCCCAAGCTTGGACCCCACACACAATATGCCAAGGGAAAGGCTGGCATCAAAGAAGCAGATGTGGTGAATCCTTCCCCTAGTTTGCCCTGGTATACAGATCCAACTGCAAGACGTGGAACTCGGCTTCCTGACTCCACAGGGAGAGCCTGGCTCTCCCTCCACTACTAACACTGAGCTGGCAAGATAAGTTTGGAGCCAGGGTTCTGCCATGTCAGAGTACTATTATATCCACACCACTGACTTTGTCAAAGGAGGGCCCAGTGGGGCTGTTTAAGTCTGACAGCCCCCAGTCTCACCTGGCCCTGCTGGATCTCTATGTACCACCCCGGAATGCAATGGACAGTGGCGGACCTGCACAGAGCTGCTGCTCCAGCTCGGAAAGTTTTCCCCAGTAACACTGCTCCAGCAAGCTTTTGTGTGCATACTGCTTGGCCATTTGCCCTCGTCTACATGACAATCAGCTAATCAGACATAAGATACAGCGACAGGTACTGAACTTCAGTTGACCCTTGAACAACACGGGTTTGTACTGCACAGGTCCACCTGTACGCGAATTTTTTTCAATAGTAAATATTACGATCTGTTGGGTGAATCCTAGGATGGAGAAGCGTGTATACAGAGGAAACACAGACACGGAAGGCCCACTATAAATTATACTAGGATTTCTGACTGTTCAGAGGGTCAGTGTCCCTAACCCCCACGTTGTTCAAGGCCCAACTGTACATGGATACTATCCTCCTGGCTCTACCTGACCTCCCCTGACACACTCCTGATCCATAGCCCTGGTGATCTCTTCAGGGATCAGCCCTGATGTCTTCTTTGTTCTACCTTCTTTTAAGCATGAAGTCTTTAACCACTTTTCCCTCATCTATTCTGCAGCTGCCTAGTCTGTCCTACATCTACTGCTTCCTTTCCCTGGCCAGTTTCACTGGGTAACTTTACACCACAATTGAGATTAAGGTCTCATTTAGTATTGAGCAACGAAACGGTGCTCCTGCTTTCTTGTTGGGGAGATTAGGATGCAGTGGTCAAGGTGGGTAAAGAGAGTGAAGTCCCTAGAAGGACTTCCTAACAATGCTGACCTTGGATTGGTTACTGTGTGATCTTTACACAGCTGTTTAATAAGTAAAGAATCATGGAAAGCAGGGATCTATCAACTTCAACCTGCCAGTCTCTAAGTACCCACTATGTCTAGATGGTGAACTAATTACTGAGAGATCAATAAATACAAAGTGGTAGTTGGAAACAATGAAATGGGAAATTGTTAGGAATGCAAGATTCATGTCTGCAACAACCTGTATGATTTAAATAATAGGCTAATCAACCTTTTTTTTAAAACCCTGGATGGCAAAGATTTATTTTTTTAATCAAGAGATCAAACGTATACAGCAGATTGGGGCCTTTTTCTAATGCAGATCAAAGAACCATCAGCGATCATTGCACAGATGTGGGTTTCATTCCTCTGCTTTCTACCTCCATCTTTCCTTCATTCAATAAATATGTGACAGGCACTAGACTTGAGTTACTCATATACATAGGGTGGAAACTCTGGGATACTGTTTGAATCTCTGTGTGCTCCCATATAAGAAACAGCAAACAATATCTGTATCACTGCAAGAGAACCTTGGTCTGGAAATAGTGACTTCAGAGAAGGATTCAGCATAAGGCATGTCTAGGGGGGTTTCATTAGCGAGGTAGCAGAAGGTGCCAAGGTGCAGTGGCCTCAGCCTGAGGCCGCTCAGGGCTGTGGACCCAAAGGCAGAGTTACAGCAGGGCTCTGCTACAGAACTGCCTGGAAGGTCACCTCTCTTCCCACTCGAACCTGAGTGCAAAGAAACCTAGTGGCTATTTCTTCAACTTAAACAACCTTTGACCTGAAGGCGAGGGGGGCTCTCTTCACTCCCAAACAAAATCTGTCAGCTTTCAGGGAAACAAATACAAAAGACAAATATGCTTTTAAAAATCAACTAACTCATATCCCGAGAAAGATCGCACCTTGATTCCTTTGAGGTCTCATCTATTTAACTCCCCGACCCACTCTATGCTCCTTATTAGTTATCAAAACTTACTTATGCACTGGCTATTTAGATAGTCTGCTAAGTTCTTATGGAAACAAGCAAATGCATTTTTTAAATTTGCCAAAATCTGTTGTTCCCTTTCCCTCAGAAGCACAGAGAGTAAGTTCTTGTGGTTTCTTAGATGGATGACAGATTTTGATCTAATTAATCCAGAGCCCTGTGTATAGAAATGACTGTAAAGCAAACATGTCTATTAACAAAAAGCAGTGATTACTGGTTGGCACTGGGCCAGTAACTCTACATAAGCAATGAATGGATGCCTACAACTGTCTCTCTGCCATATGGGTTCTGCTGTAGCGATGAATTTGATCCAATGCAAGGTTAAGAGATGTCAACTTTAACTGGGGTTTAATTGATACTGGTAAGAGGTTCTAAATAAAGAAACAGTGTGTGCACTATCAGAAACAGGCAAGATGGCAGGTTCTAGCCTCCCAGTTTGCCGGCAACTCAGTTACAGCCAGACATTCAAATTACTTTTCAAACTCAACTTTTTCAAATATAACTTTTCTTTGGAAGTTGGGTTAATGGGTTTATTAGCAGTTTACTGAAGCAGAACACTCTATCATTAATCAGGCTATGGTTACTTCTCTCTTCACCACAAAGATATTGAGTATACAAACCATGTAGAAAACTCAAATTCAACATGTCCAACACGAACTCATTATCTTCCCTAAACTCACTCTTGCATCTGCATTTCCTGTTCAGATCATGGCCCCTCTGATTACCAAAGTGAAAGATCTTAAGGTCATCTTGACTCCTCCAACTTTCTCATTCCCAACATCCAATAAGCCGAGTTCCATCAATTCAACTTCTAAATGGCTCTCACATGTATTTACTTCTCTCCCACAGCCAGCTGCTAAGCCCTCCTGTCTCTCACCTGCTTTACAACAGCCTCCCAGCTAGAATGCCTGCCTCTTTCCTCCCAACTGCCGGACACCCTCCTGCTAAAAACTCCCTGATAGCTTGTTTTCTGTATCTCCTAAGACAGAATTCAGACTTTGCTCCAGCCGCACTGGATTCCTTATCCTTCCCCAGGCACGTGCATGCATCTTTGTCTGCACTGTTCCAGTGCAGAGGAAACCTCTGCTTAAAATACCCTCACCTTCTGCCCTAAATTTTTACCTGAAAATTAAGAGGGAAAAGCTCAAATCTTACTTTTCTGAGCCTTTCCCACCCTCAAGCAGAATTCATCTCCTCTTTCTCTGCTCCCACAGATCTTTGTTCATAACTTTATTTAGCACTGAACTGATGCATTAGAGCTGTGTTTATGTCTATCTGTCCACCTCAGTTATGAGTCCCTATGATTCCTACCCATCTCAGTTATGGAAAATCATGCCATATATCTTGATACAGGCGTATCACAGTGTTGCACCTGACTCTCTGGGGCGAGTGAAGAACACACAGAAGAGCATATTCAAGCCATGTGGATAGTCTTACTGAACCCACATTAACAACAACAGTACCCATCATCTCACCCATAATGTGACAGGAGATAGCTCTTCTGCAGCAGATGGACTCAAGTTCAACTAGGTGTGTCTCTTACCAATTAGCAATGACAACAACGAATGTTTATTGAACACTACATTTTGCAAAACACTTTATAATCATTGTTTCATTTATTATTCAGAATAGTCCTATAGGGTAAGGATTTTTCTCTGTTTTTCTTCTCTTGGATTTGGCACTTATTGAATAAACCATAAATATTGTCAATGAATGAATAACAAACTCACTATATTATTACACTGATTTTACTGATAAAGTAACCGAGAAGTAGAGAAGTTAAATAACTTATCCAACTTTATAGAATGAATTATGTCCCTCTAAAATCCATATATTGAAGCCCTAACATCCACTATGACTGAATTTGGAGATATGGCTTTTAATAGGTTAATTAAGGTAAATGACATCATAAGAGTCCTGTAGGACTGGTGGCCTTAAAAGAAGAGGGAGATCTCTTCCCCTCTCTCTCCATGCACATGCACAAGGAAGGGCCATGTGAGGACACAGCAATAAGGCAGCTGTCTGCAAGCCAGGAAGAGGATCCTCACCAAAACCCAACCATTGTTGGCACCCTGATCTCAGATTTCCGTCCTCCAGAATGGTGAGAAAATAAATTTCTGCTGCTTAAGCCATCCAGTTCATGGTATTTTGTTATGAAAGCTCAAACTGACTAACATGTCGTTACTTAGGGCAATTAGAATATGGAAGAATCAAGATTTGAACCTAGATTAACAGATTCCAGAACCTTTACTCAGTTGCCTTGTAGTACTTACCAAACTACGTGTTGTGATCCTTTAGTGGGTCCTGAATTCAATCTAATGGTTCACAATCAGCATTTTTTTAGGAAATTGAATGGGCAAGTATAGAATACAATAGAACTGAATAGAGACTACCAGAGTATATCACATGTAGAAAGGATGCTTTATTTTATAAGGCATTTGTTCCAAGAGAGTGTGGGGAAGTGTGCAGGGGTATAAGAACCGCAATGTAAGACATAATTCTTACTGTGAGTTATAGTCAAAAATATTTTTTAAAACATTGTGGGGGGCTTCCCTGGTGGCGCAGTGGTTCAGAGTCCACCTGCCGATGCAGGGGACAGGGGTTCGTGCCCTGGTCCCGGAAGATCCCACATGCTGCGTGCCCTGGTCCCGGAAGATCCCACATGCCGCGGAGTGGCTGGGCCCGTGAGCCATGGCCGCTGAGCCTGCGCGTCTGGAGCCTGTGCTCCGCAATGGGAGAGGCCACAACAGTGAGAGGTCCACGTACCGCAAAAAAAAAAAAAAAAAAACATTGTGGGGGGCTTCCCTGGTGGCGCTGTGGTTGAGAGTCCGCCTGCCGATGCAGGGGACACGGGTTCGTGCCCCGGTCCGGGAAGATCCCACATGCCACGGAGTGGCTGGGCCCGTGAGCCATGGCCGCTGAGCCTGTGCATCCGGAGCCTGTGCTCCGCAACGGGAGAGGCCACAACAGTGAGAGGCCCGCATACCGCAAAAAAAACAGACAAAAAAAACAAAACAAAACAAAAAAACATTGTGGGTTTCTTCTATTCTGCCTCACAAATAGCTCATTCATCCTACCTCTAGTCAGTCCTCTTCTGATGTAAGTGAAGATCAGCACCATAGGTGAACCCCAATATTCATTTTCTTTATACAGTTTCTTAGTCACAGCTCATCCCAGCATGACATGGTTTGTTACTTAAGCTCTACAAATCACATATGTGTGCGGCCCTATTCATTTTGTGCCATGATTTTTCCTTACAACAGACCATGGAAGTGGGACCACAAGCTTGACTGTTCATCCTTACTCCCTGTTTCCTATGACCCTTACCTCACTCATCTCAGGGATAATCCATTATACGTGCACACTAAATGTACATAAAATAAATTCAATTAATTGCTCCAATCAAGTATGTGATATCCACTGGAGAGTTTTCATGGTGGGTATCAGTGACCCACCTGTGAAAGCCAGGAGATTACTAGCAGGAAATTCAGTCCCTAAAAAGTCCAGACTCAGTTACAAGGAAATAAAGCAGGCACTAGCTCTGTTTCTGGAAAACTTGGGTCTTCAAGCCTAGAATCACACCATCAATGGATTTTTTTTAATGCTGAGACAGCGTAAACATTCATAATTTTCTTTCTGGCTCTCTCTTGATTTCGGCATGGTAGTCAGGCCCCTTCACTGTAATGGGAGGAGGGTCTGGGATGTTCACCCCAGTGGGACAGGCTTGGTAGCACAGGTTATAGTCACCTCAGGGACCGTATCTGAGTATGGGCCAAATGGGTAGCTATCACCACAAAATGATCTGTGTGGATCCTGTGCATCGAGGCCAGACATGCTCCAGAAGACAGGCATAGCATGTGCTGTCCATTGGTCAGCACCATGGACTGCTCTAAAGTGCACCTGACTGTGGAAGAGCAGGAAGCCCTGTGTTCTGGGGTCGGCCCCACCATACTTGGCTTACTGCCTCTCCAATGTGCAGCTGACTCCATAAAGGGAGCCTCACACTGAGAGTATGTGTCCCAGTGGCAGAGGCCAAGCAATTCTCCACCAAGGAGTCCCCTCTACCAATTTCTGGAGATAATGCTTCTTCCTCTGGGTGGATATGGGTCCCTCATGTGGGGGTGGGGAGTAGAAGAGGTGGGTTCAGTTCTCCCCTGACCCCTTGTTTCAGCAGCATCCTTTTCCAAGTTCCTATACCTTCTACGACCCAGCTCAGAAGCTAACACAGGTTGAGTTAGGGAAGAGAGTCTCTGGTCTATCTTATTATAATGTAAAATGCATTTGTTGCTTTTTTTTCCTAACTGCCCAGCATCTACTCCATCATAATTTAGTAATAGATCCCAATTTCTGACAATCTACTCTCCTCTTGTGGTATATTATGTCTATTAACCAAGCAGCCCTATCATCTCCAGCCAAGGGGACAGACATGTGACCCTAACTGGCCAATCAGATACTTCCTTCCTAGAATTTGAATCGTGAGAATAATAGTGAAACAGTTAAAATTCCATTATTACTGAGCTAGCACCTTCATTCTGATAAGGCAGTTGGGTAGTTGTTTCTATCCAGAAATACTGGAGCTGCATGTTTCCTGTCTGATCCAAACCTGGTTCTCTGATCTCATGCGCAACTTGCACATCTTTCTATAAATATTTCTTTTGCTTCAATTAGCTAGCATCAGTTTCTACTGCTTATAACCAAAAATTCCTAACAGTTTCATGTACTAAGGACAAAGATTAGGTTTGGGGTTTGGGGGTTGGGGGATGGAGGGTGGGGAGAGTAATAAACCTACAAATGGCAGAGAACCAAGCCCAACCAAGAGACTATGGAGCCAAGACTCCATAGGACTTATTTCTAAATCCTTACACACCTTAGTACCTGCTTTATACATAGGTGTACTCAAAACATACCTATTGAATTGCATTGTAGATAAAATTTACAATAAAGTCAGTATAGCTAGGAGCGAGGGATACATGGTGGCGAACCTTTATTGTGAATAGTATAAATTTTGAAGGAAAGAAATTGCTCTCAAAAAAAGTTACTGTTACCGCCTAGCCTCCCTCACTCTCCTTCTATCTCTCTCCTACTCATATTCCCCCCACTTTCAACAACAAATAAAAATTTCAAAGCCTCATCTTGGCCCTCTCATTTGTTAGGGCAGAAAATGCAGTGTCTGTTACACCATGGAGTAAAGCATTGAAGCAATGTAAAATAAAACCAATGTAAAATAAAGACTTTTCAAAGAATTCCTAAATTCTGATCCTTTCTGATATTCCCCTGACTCCAGTTAATAAAAATAGCTACAGTTAATAAAACATTCTATCCACTCCTTTTCAACGCTGCCTATTATTCTCGAATGCTCAAAAGCCCCAGGCTCCCAGCCAGGTCAAAAGGTTTCACAAAACATCCACGAATTATTTCGAAGCAGTGAGACTCCCACAGCATGTCTCCCCGGAAGCTGTAAGGCAAGAAAATCCATCCTCTCTTTCTGATCGAAAGTCAGAATTCACTGGAGGAGATACAAAGAAACCACCAGATAAAGGTTTATTCTCATTTTTCACCTTCAACCTGTAATCCCGGGTGCGCTCCTTACCTAAGTATAGGAGCATTCTCTACCAGGAGAAGAACCCCAACATACCTTCTATGACAAGGCATTTTCAGCTTTTTATAACAACTACAAATTTGGTTTAAAAGCAACAACAACAACAATCCCATTCTCCAGTATGCTGGAGAGCACTAGTAGTTTTCTCTCCTAAGCACTGAAGGGAGAAAATGCTCCCACCTTAGCCCTTTCATCTATTCTCTTTCAACCAGACTTTAGCAGGTTCAAGTTGAGCCTGCTGAATAGGAGCCTCTGTTCACTCCCCTGTCAAACCAAACCTGTGTGTACAACCCTTTGGCTTTGCTAGATGCTGTCATAATACTGTGGTCCCTACAAGCAACACAGCATGTACAGTGTGAGCCAGCAACCTTTGATTCCTTATCCAAAACCCTGTTTCTTCAGGTGTGGATTGTGACTTTAGAGTGAGACCCCTAAACCCCAAACTCCTAGAGCTGTTCATTTATATAATTCCACCCTTATTTGGTCCCAACCCTTATATGGTCAGCATTACATTCCCTGCTGACATTGCCAACAGCAAAAAGGCTTTGAAAGTCAATAGGTTCCAGGGAAGGCCAACAGGGACATGCAAATAACTCTGCTTTAATATTCACATTTTTAAAATCAGATCAAACTTTTTGGTAAACAGAATCTACACTCTCCCAATAATTCAAAACCCTAAATTACTAGTTTATCTCCTCCTTTTACTAGGATGCCTTCAACAAGTGTGTGATAGTTTTGTCAGAATCAAGTGTCCAGAATCTATTTGCTTTGTGGATTCTTCAAATTATTCTTCATCCTGGTCTGGAGAATCTCAAAAGTTGGAGGAGATAGTGGGGTATCTTTTTGCTTTGTTTCTACTGCATAATCCTAGTATATGACAATAAAAAAAGCTATTTTAAGCCAATTGCATATTATAAGTACCACTTCCTGAGCCCATAACATTTCATATTCATTCATTCAAGAGACGTTCCTTGAGCACCTATTTTCTGCCAGGCTTTGTACTAGGCACAACACAGGAAACAGTAAAGTGGATGATGGATTTTTATATTTTAGCACTTTGAATGTGCCACTGGCCATCTTCACCTTGTGAAACAATCTCCTTAATTAGCATAAAGTCTTTTTTGTAGAGATTGCTTTGCTGTCCTATTTCTAGGTAAAATTAGAACTTCCGTTAGAGCCTGTATTTCCACTTAGGCTTCTATCAGACTTGGGCTTTTAAAAATTATGATATTTTATTGCAGCAAATTGAGTCCTCAGGCCAGATCCTTCTACAGCAATTACAATTACAACAAAAAGTCTATTATAACAGAAAATATTCCAAAGTCCTGTTGATGGCATATAAAGGGAGTGTTCAGTTGACTTCTAAATGTCCTCCCACTGGCAGTGACTAGGAGCCACATTAGCTGGTGGATCTCTGTGGCAGATTTTGTCGCTATTGTCCCCTCTCCTAACCATTGCAATGTGCAGGTCTCTTCTTGGAGAGATTTTTACTGTAACTAACATCCTCTATAACCCCTGCCCAATTTCTACCTCAGGGTGATCTAAGACATCGGGGAACTGAAAATTAGCTCCTTTTAACCAAAAATAAAGGAGGAAAGTAGTTCTCAACTCTCCAAATACAGCCTAGTCCCCTTCACTGGGTGATCAGAATGCTGCTAAACCAGGCCCTGACCCAAATTTCCCATCTCATCTTCCTTAATGGAGAATTCTGGTCAACTGCTCAGCTCAGTACCGTCCAAAAGGGCCTTATGCTTTCTCATCATGAGTCCTTCACTCTAAACATCCTCACCACATAGAATACCCTTCAAAATTCTAACTATTCTTTAATACTTAATTCAAAAACCACCCCCTTAAAAAAGCCCTCCCTTAACTTCCCCAGACTGACGTCATCATACTCACCTTTTCACAAATTACAGTAATTACACAGCTGAAAGACCCTGAGGGTCTGAGTTAGAACAATGGTAGCAGGAATGCACAAAAGAGAATAGATTCAAAATCCATAATGGTGATCAAATGATCAGGGCTAGATGGCTGATGGTGGATGTAATTACAGATGCTTCTTGCCAGAAATCTGTTTGGGAATGAGGCTGAGGCCATGGAGAGAACCTGAAGCTTTTTCCTTACAATTCCTACTAAGGTACAATATTTAGAATCTGAGGCAGAAATGACAACTGTTCTGACCTAATGGGAAAATTCTCAAGACTCTGTATTTTCCCAAAGGAAGTAGGAAGTAAAGAAACATCTTCATAGCACAGTGATCTGCTGCTGTCTCTAATTACAATAATCTCTCATTCTGAAATTACTTTTGTTCCTCCTCACTGGTTCTTTTATCACAGACACCCAATTTGAAATCAAAGATAACTGACGTCACCTCTGCCTTTTTCATTACTTGAAGTATGGGAAATGGAGGCTATACCTTTCATGGCCCCTGAGCCATACATGTGCATGTCTCAGTCTGTCTTGCCTGAAATAAATTTGCTACAATCACTGTTTTTACAATATGCTGAAGATATATTACCAGAATAAGCTTGCTCCTCCACAGAGAAAGTGAGCCGAAGGCATTGTGTTCCATCTTTACGGTGAAATGCAGATTTCTCATTGAAAGACTAATCTTCAGTTTCAAAAGACTGAACAAAATGGTGCTTAAGAAGAATTATAGTTGGTTAAATATAAGCTGCTAAAAACATCAAGGACGAGAATATTCTTTAAGTATCCAAGCGTTTTCATCTGCTTATGATTTAAACGAAATTTTTTCCAGCAGATCTTGTCCCAGTATTTTCTTCTGAGATCAGCAAACAAAAATCAGTTAAGTATGCTGACCCAGAGCCTTCTTTACCTAAATGGTCTTATTTCTCCATAATTGTGTCTATAAGAGATTGCTTCATAGTGGCAAAATTGGCCCCTCCCTTGGCCTTGACATCTCACTAGCAGAATTGAAGGGCCACTGGTAAAAATTCCCCTCCCCTGGCCTGGACGCACTTACAGCAGAACTGAAGGGAGTCCTGGTGTGACATTCATGCTCACATTCACCCAACAACTCCTCTCAGACCGCTGCTCACAGACAGAGACCAGTTCAAAGAGACTCTGCTTAAAATTAATTATCCATCCCTTCCTTAGAAGACTTAGGGACCAATTTCAATGCCTTTCATCCCTGTCACCCACCCAGCCTCATATAGTTTTCTCTATCCCCCAATCTATCCGATCTCCTTTCCTTTCACCACCCTCCAAACCCTTCCCCTGGGTTCTCTGCCAGGAGTAAAAACAGCTTCTACTCAACTTCTCTGAATATCCTAAATTCTCAATCCAACTGAAATCTCAAGTAGATCTTCACGGCACTGCTTCTGCTGCAGCTCTCCCAAGTGGTGGATGTTTGTTCTCTGATCCCATTTGTCCTCAAGGAGGTGGTCAGTCTCTTCATTTCTCATTGCCACTTCCAGACCAGTATTCTGATTCTGCCCTACAAACTTCAGCTATACCACCCATACTTCTCCTTGCAATGATCTACTCTCTTCTCTGCCACCTACTCTCATTAAATGAAAGGATTTGTCTCTTACTCACTGTCTTTCTCTCCACTTCTATTTCCGTAATAATTTTTGGTGGATTCAATGGCCACACAGATCTGTCGGATCCTTGATCTTTTCACCTGCCATTGACATTATCCTGTATCCCACCTCAGCTACTTACTTTCATAATCAAACCCTCTCTCTTTTCATCACCAATAATTTCACTCCTTCAAATTTTCAGTTTCAAGTATTCCTCTCATTATAAACCATGATCTTTTCAGCTTCTCTTTTACCTCAACTCCAACAATGCTCTGGCTCCCCCAGAATATCCAAATCATTGGTCTCACCACTCTTGTACTGCCTGTCCATCAGATTCTCACTTCCCCGCTTCCCAACTTAAATTCCACTTCTAAAATCACTCCCTCATATACACTCTCAACTCTCCTGCTCATCTCTCCCACCATGTATTCAGCTGATAAAACTGCAGTCCTGGTTAAATTCAGCTACTCTGTGCCTACACCCAAACCAACACTAAATGCTAGAGAAAAACACTCAATCCTTCTGACTAATCCCATTTTAAAATCATGACCACAAACTTCAGCTACATCCTCAACAGTAACCAGGAATTCCAACATATTGTCCTGGCCAATTCATCCTCCTGCCCTCTAAGACAAGTATATCTCACACACTCTTTGCTCAGAACTCCAACATTTCCTATACATTCCTCTCTCAAGTGATAACGTCATTTCTCATTTTATAAATTAAAAAGGAACAGGCAGAAGAGAACTTTCTCATCCTGCAACCAAATCTGGCATCCTATCTGCTGCTGTGCCCACACTTTGGCTCTCCTCCTATCATGGTGACTGAGCTGTGTGTCCTTTCTGAGGCCACCCCCTCCTCTTAGGAGGCGGAACAATCTCCCCTTGCCTGCTCAAGGACTTTGGCACAGCAACAATCTTGTCTCCTGAATAAGCATTTTGAGTTTGATACCAGATCACACATATCAGCGAACAAAATTGTAATATTCTCCTTTTGAAAAACAAAACAAGCCTTCCGTTGACCCCACATCTTCCTCCTCTTCCTGTTAACTCTCCTCTCCATTTCTTGGCTCCCATTCACAACAAAACTATTCAAGTGTCCATGCTCTCTGTATCCAATTTTTCACTCCCATCTTGAACCCCTTCCATTCAGGTTAAGTCTCCTGAATGTTAAGCATGTTACTAAAACTGCTCCTTTCAGGGTCCCTAAAGACCTCCTGAACTGCCAAATTTAAGTCCTTTCTTAGTAATCATCTAATTTGGCTTTTCAGCATCATTTGATAACTTCTCTCTCCCTCTTTCTTGGAACACTTTGTTTTCTTGGACTTGAAATATCAGATGTTTCTGGTTTTCTTCTTACCTCACAGTTACTTCCAATCTCATTTACTGGATTCTTCACTCCATCCAAGACTCAGTCCTCAGACCTCTTCTCTCTCTACTCTCATATCTTAATCCTTCCATTGCTTTTGATACTGTCTACGTGTTGATGGCCCCAAATTCATATCTCCATCCCTTAACTTCTCCCATAAACTTCATATACGTATATCCAACTCCCTACATGACATCTCCACTTGGATGTCCAACAGGAATCTCTGCAGATATACTGCAAAACAATCAAAGATTGTTGGGTCACAGGTTAGTTCTATTTTTACTTTTTTAAGGAAGCTCCGTACTGTTCTCCACAGCGGCTGTACCAATTTACAGTCCCACCAGCAGTGTAGGAGGGTTCCTTTTTCTCCACACCCTCTCCAGCATTTATTGTTTGCAGATTTTTTGATGATGGCCATTCTGACTGGTGTGAGGTGATACCTTGATTTGCATTTCTATAATAATTAATGGTGTTGAGCATCTTTTCATGTGTATGTCTGTATGTCTTTCCATCTGTATGTCTTCTTTAGAACAATGTCTGTTTAGATCTTTGGCCCATTTTTTTGATTGGATTATCTGTTTTTTTGGAAATTGAGCTGCATGAGCTGTTTGTATATTTTGGAGATTAATCCCTTGTCAGTTGCTTCGTTTGCAAATATTTTCTCACATTCTGAGGGTTATATTTTTGTTTTGTTTATGGTTTCCTTTGCTGTGCAAAAGCTTTTAATTAGATCCCGTTTATTTTTATTTTTATTTTCATTACTCTAGGAGGTGGATCAACAAAGATCTTGCTGCAATTTATGTCAGAGTGTTCTGCCTATGTTTTCCTCTAAGAGTTTTATAGTGTCCCAGCAATCCCACTCCTGGGCATATACCCAGAGAAAACCATAATTCAAAAAGATACATGCATCCCAATGTTCACTGCAGCACTATGTACAATAGCCAGGACATGGAAGCAACCTAAATGTCCATCAACAGCGAAATGGATAAAGAAATTGTGGTACATATATACAATGGAATATTACTCAGCCATAAAAAAGAACAAAATAATGCCTTCTGCATCAACATGGATGGACCTAGAGATTGTCATTCTGAGTGAAGTAAGTCAGACACAGAAAGACAAATATCATATTATACGCTCATATGTGGAATCTAAAATAAAGGGGGGGTACAAATGAACTTATTTACAAAACAGAAGTAGAGTCACAGCTGCAGAAAACAAACTTATGGTTACCAGGAGATAAGTGGGGAGGAGGGATAAATTGGGAGATTGATATTGACAAATACATACTACTAAAATAGATAATAGGATCCTTAATAGGATCCTGCTATACAGCACAGGGAACTCTACTCAGTACTCTGTAATGGCCTATATGTGAAAAGAATCTTAAACAAAAAGAGTGGATAAAAGTATATGTAAAACTGAATCACTTTGCTGTACACCTAAAAATAACACAACATTGTAAATCAACTACTCCAATAAAAATTAAAAAAAAAAAAAAAAAGAAATCAAAGAATCCCCTGCCATCAATGACCAATAACGATGAGAAGGTGGTTAACTTCACTAGTAATCAGGTTGTGGCAAACACAAAGCACAATGCATTTTTCCCATCACATCATTATTACCAGTTGGTTGTGCTGCTATGAATATTCATGTGCATGTCATCGGTGCACATGCACACACACTTCTACTGGGAACTGTGGGGTCATAGGGCCCGCAGAAGTTCACCTTGAGAAAATGCCAAACATTTCCAAAGCCTTTATATATTCTCAGCAGTGTTTACAATTCCCTATTTTTAACATCCTTGTCACCACTACCAGTCATATTAATTTTCATCATTTTGCTGTGTGTTTAGTGTTATGATGTCATGTTTTTGATTTGCATTTTCTTGATTAGTGATGAGGTTGAACACTTTTATCATTATTGGTCATGCAAACTAAACTAAAATATTTAGGGATGCAAGCCTAGCTAAGTAGTTAAATTATAAAGAAAACCAATGAAAGGATTACCATAAAAAATTACCATAAAAGTTGAGGGAAATGGAAGATAAAATACTAGGAGACATGCAGAAGGTAAGGGGCTTTCTGAATGCTGGGAATACTGTCTTTTTGCTCTGCGCAGTTTATACAATGTTCACTCTGCGATAAGACATTGGGTTATAAAGTCTTGTTTTGTATACTTCTCTATATTTATTTTACTTTATAGTAAAAATTTCAAATGGAAGGTTAAGTAAACAAAATGAGTATTATCTGAGTACCCACTAAGTGCTAGGCTGTATGACAAACATCAGGAATTCAAAGATTAATGAGGAAAGTTCTTTGCCTCAGGTTACTGTGAATCACACAATGAATTGGTGGCGGCATGAATTGTTCCTGGAGTACCGAGAACCTGTGAAAGATGCCAAGGAGAGGGGGGATTTGTGATGGGCCTTGAAATGTAAGTGGGACTGAATAAGCAAAGAAAAGGAAGAGGCACCGTGGACACCTTTTGATTTGTAACTAGGGCCACCTCCCTAGTTATACACACTGACACTCAGATGCCCACAGTCACACACACACTGTATTAGTTGCCTAGGGCTGCCATAACAGAGTACCACAGATGGGGTGGTATTGTCTCACAGTTCTGGAAGCTAGAACTCTGAAATCAAGGTGTTGCAGGGTTGTTTCTTTCTGAGGTCTCTGAGGGAAAGATCTGCTCTAGGCCTCTCTCCTTAGTTTGTAGATGGCCAGCTTCTTCCTCTGTCTCCTCACATGGTCTCCCTTCTATGAGTGTGTCTGTCAAAATTTTCCCTTTTGATAAGAACACCAGTCATATTTGATGGGGGTCTACCCTGATGACCTCATTTTAACTTGATTACCTCTGTAAAGACCCTATCTCCAAATAAGGTCATATTCTGAGGTACTGGGGGTTAGGACTTCAAAATATGAATTTGAGGGGGGACACATTTCCACCCATAACACTCACATGTACACACTTACAAATTCATACATACATGTATTCCCATGCATATACACAATCACACATTCACACACATATTCACACACAGACTCACTACACATACTCTAACCCACATCCATATATATACACATAAACACTCCCACACTCACACGCATACACACACTCACATATTCTTGAAATACACTTAGATACTTGCACACCCAGATTACCTTTCTTACACACGTTTCACATTTGTAGGGGATCTGTCCTTTCTCCCACTCTGCCTCCCAATCCCACTCTGTCACCTTAGGCAGGAATGTGACCTGAGCCAAGGAAAGCAAAGCCTTCACCTAGGATGAGTCGAACTAGAACTAAGGAGAGATCCCCTTACTCTCTGGTGGAAAATTTGGGAAGATGCATACCACGCCACTGTTAGAAACCCTGCCCCAGGTCATCTGTGGGAAAAGCCTGACTGCCTGAGGAAAATGAAGGAGACCCACGTGACAGAAGAAGAAAGTGAGCCTCAGTGACCCTCACTCCCAGGTTCCAGCCACCATGGGGTCAGCTGCACCCTGCCTGGCTCACAGTTCAGTAGTCCCCTTTCCTGACCACATTAGGTGGGTTGGTTTTCTGTCACTTGTAATTTATAGAAGTCAGATTCCTTAAAAGGGTTTTTTTCCAAAGGAAGCCTAGAAGGCCTGAAAGATACTGTGATGACAGAAGTGACTGACCAAGAGGGAACCATGCCTGGATTTTCTTTTCTTTTTGTTCCTTCTTATTTTTTTTTTTTTTTTTTGCGTTACGCGGGCCTCTCACTGTTGTGGCCTCTCCCGTTGCGGAGCATAGGCTCCGGATGCGCAAGCTCAGCGGCCATGGCTCATGGGCCCAGCCGCTCCGTGGCACGTGGGATCTTCCCTGACCGGGGCATGAACCCGCATCCCCTGCATCGGCAGGCAGACTCTCAACCACTGAGCCACCAGGGAAGCCCTGTTTCTTCTTTTTTAATTGAAGTATAGTTGATGTACAACATTATTGGCTTCAGATGAACACCACAGTGATTCAACACTGAAATTCATTACGAAATGACTGATCACCAAGATAAGTCTAGAAACGATGTCGCCACGCAAAGCTTTGTTCCATTTTGTTTTATTATTCCAGTGCCTGTAACCGCACTGCTTTCTTTCAGCACTTCACCAATCTTGTTTCCCTGTGAAAACTTTGCAGTCCTCCCTTCCCCTTAACACGGAAGGTCTCTATTTGCATGCCAATCTCTTCAAAAGTATATAATGCCCACTCTATGAAAAGTAGTTTACCATCATTTTATCCCCTAACTCAGAACTTTGATTGTTTTTCTCATAGCACATTATCACAATTTAGAATGATTTTATTTGTGTGCGTTTACTTAGGTTTATCTCTCTTTCCTACTAGCCTATAAGGCCCGAAGGACAAAAACTGGTTGTCTGTTGTTCCCCATTTTATCCCTGGAACCCAGCACCTTGGATCACTGTGGTGATCCAAAAAGATCAGTGGAAGAGAAGAGAGAGAAAGGAGGGAGAAGGATGGATTTTCCATTCCTGCATTAACTTGCCAGCTGTGCCCCCAAATCAAGGCCTTCTGAGAAGACTGTTTTCAGTTGGCAATTTCACCGTTGCTACCTATGCCTCTTGCTCACTGAAGGCTGTGCTGTGTTCAGCTCCTCTGTGACTCTTCCCCTTAGTCTCCCAGGCTGCACCCCAGGAACGGCCCTGCTGTGTGACCTGCTTGCTTTAAGGGCATGGTGGCTGGGCCCTTAGTCTTAGCACAGTCACAGGTGGGTCGCTTACCAGGCATTACCTTGTTCTGGTTTGAGCCAAGGAGAAAACATTTTGAAAATTTTTAAGCTACTGAACAAGTTTTAATCACCCCACCCCTCCATTTTTGTGATTTCTTAAGCCTTAAGGCCACAGGCAATGATGGATTTCTTGAGACAGAGCAGTGAAGAGCAATATCTTGCTCATTCAATATCTTGCATGTGAAACATGCACAGTGACCAGTAACAGCCTGGAGAGCCTCTGCGGGGCTGAGGACAGAGGACTGCTTTAACGTCCCTATTCACAAAATCCTGTTGGGGGAGATGGGGGCTGTTTTTCAAAGTAACATATGTGGAAAAATGACTGTGGTTTGTTAACATTCCAGAGTCTTCGATACCAAAGCTCTCATTTACCACGAGGAGTCCTCCAGGGGGAAAAAAATAGTTGGCTGTGGTGTTTCTAACGCACCTGCAAACCACATTCCCTCCTCCCTTTCCTTTCAGATACTCAATCTCTGGAAAACCAAACTGGCAAGTTACCAGCAATTCAGTACCATGTAGTATCGCGTGTCAGAAATTAGTATGGAATGTTACACTCACTTTGCCCGTAACTTTTTACAGCCTTTAAATTGCCATCTCTCTAACTGCATTTCTTCAAACAATATTGCCATTTGAGTGGTATCAATCAGACAGGGTTGCCCTTTGATGTCAAAATTCTCAGAGTCAGCCCATGTGAATAAATTCTGATTACTTCTGTATTCCAAAGAGAAAATGTATTTTTTTAGATCATGGTCATGAGCTGTGAGTGGCATTTAATAAAAGATAATATTGACTTCTCATCTGCAGGTGTCTGGTGCTAAAATTAGTGTATTTTGCTAACAGAACCACCCCAAGACTAGCTCCTTCTTAGCCGTGGCCTTAACACTCTATTGCTTTGCCTAATTCCTAATTCTAAGCAACTCTCATGACCTAGTTTGTTTTGCTGATTAAAAGAATGCACCTGTTTAAACTTCACATTTCAGGTTTGATCGTTGTGGGACAAACTGGCTCATAAATCTTCGCTAGGCTACTAGTAACTAGGGAGAAGTCGCTTTCTTCAGTAAACATCCCCTGCTTCTCAGTAATAGGGTGCCTTCCATCACCCAGAGGTTTTTTCCTTTTAATTGAGTGTTTGTTGAAGCATGACTCTGAGATAGGAGGCCTATTCAGGAATAGAAATTGCAACCCAAAGTGCCCATTACTTACCTGAGACAGGGCCTGAGACCAGCTGTGCTTTCCAGAGCCTGGACACCCTGGCAGGTGGATTCAGACTGCGGGGCTGGCTGGCAACATGGCCGAAAATCATGGGGGTACAGGAGGATGAGGGGAGCCTAGGTCTGGCTAGTCTCTCCACCCCACTGGAAAAGCTGAGGGGAAAAAATAATGCAGCCACTTTGTCTTTGCTCTCTACCTTAAAAAAAGAAAAAAATACAACTTCTCTGCACACCAGAACAACACATCTGTGGTTTTCCAACCCATTTTTCCTCTCTAGGAGCCAGGAGTCCATTTTCAAAGCTTCCCATGTTTGTTGAAAAGAGAGGAGAACTAATAGTTTTTTGAATCTCCATTTTGAGCCTGGCATTATATTAGCTGCTTTCAGTATATCATTGTCTTAATTCTTTCAACAGGGCAATGTGGTTGATCCACATGTTATGAAAAGCTATGAGAAGGACCTTTACTCTGTCTTAGCTCTCCTTGTCCTGACCTCCTGGGCCCCATTTTTCCTAACCCACAGCTCTTCTTACACATCAACATGGATGAGGTTTTACTTTGAATTGTTCATCCTTCCAGGAATGATAGATGCCGGATTAAACTGCAAAATCCCTCAACTTTATATTCACTGCCTTCACCTCCAATCAATAACCGCGTTCTGGTGCTTCTCAGCAGGAAGACTCCTCATTACCACCCTCCTCAGCAATGCTCTCCTCCCGGCCCCTCAGAGCTTACACTGTTTTGCACATACACTTCTCACCCCTGATGTGAAGCAGTATAGTGTCTTCAAACGTGATTTATTTGAATTCTAGCAGAAACATCTGAGGTGCATCTGGGTGGTCCCCTGTCCAGAGCTGAATCTTGCCAGTGCTATAGAAACGGGTTATTACTGATCCCTAGAACACTTAACAGCTTGTCTCTTGCCTGGGATGATTTACGATGACCTCTCTGTGGTATCCAGCATGTTGTGAGCCCTCTGCCTTCAGACAAAATGGCTCCAATGTCACAAATCTCTGCCCACACAAATACTTGAAGGTTGTTCTTCCCTGTATGCTCCAACACAGCAAGACCTCTGCTTTGATCCGTGTCCTCACTGCCTATCCCTATGCCCACCCCTTCTCTGTCACTGGGCTCCTGAAAGTCCCTGTCCTTCTCACCATCGCCTATACACTCTTCAATAACAGCTAAAAACCCTCCTGAGCAGGGCATGGCTGCTGAGCTAGGTTTTCAGAGGATGGGAACACCCAGTGCACTGCCCTCAGGAGAAACATGGGCCCAGGAAGGAAGCATGTCTGTTGACATCCTGATCGGGAATTGTTTCTCGATATGAAGCAGACCCCAACTCTAAGAAACTCTAGTGAAAAGGAAGCTTATTATTAGTATTTAAGGGAATGGTACAGAAACCAATTTCAGGCAGTAATGCCAGAAACTAGTGCCACACTAACTCTCATCTCCAACCCAAATATCTGCCCCATTCTCCTCTCTCGTAATCAGCTCCCTCTGCCTGCTGTTTTATGCCTATTCTCATAATTTTGACAATATGAGCCCATGGGTTGGGCTACCTGGAAGCATTAGCCTTAATTCCACAGGCCTTAAATCTTCAACATCTCACTGTATTGTCAAATTGTATATAGAAAAGTAATCTGATTGGTTCAGCTTGGGTCAAGTGATCACCCCTGGTCCAATCAGCTGTGGCTGGTGTATTCCACTATGGGTGTGGCTACTGAAGTCTACTTCTGCAGCAGCAACTAAGGGTGGAAGGCACCTCCAAACAGAGGAAGCAGGCAAATCAATTGTGTCTAGAACGGGAAACTCTCAGTAGCTCAGTATTCTGGAAGCTTAAAGAGAATGCTGCAAAAGAAGTCTGGTTTCTTGCTGGCTAATTAGTATTCCTAAACATGGCTCTGTAAATTGTTGTCTGGTGTTAAATCATTTTAAAATATTTTTATACTTTCAACCATTTTTAAATTTTACTAAAATTTACCCCCATTATTTAAAAACATTATCAACTGATTGGTGTCTCAGGTGGGGGGAAACAAAGAAATACTCCAGTCAAGGCTTTCTGCTCAAGCATTTCCCAATGACTTTCTCAGGACTTCTCTCCCTACTCAAGGTAGTTATTTTTGTCAGTATTCTCTACACCAAATATCTAACAATTTCATGTAGTCTTTTTCTACTTATCTGTACCATGGAGTCTGCCATAGGTTTATACAGTGTGTACTTAATTCCCAAACTAGTTTGCAAGCTTTTAAATGTCAGAACCTGCTGTTTTTATTTTCTTGCTTCTGTATTTCCTTGACTGTCATATTAGGTATTTAAATAGTTATTGGAGATTGATTTTTTTGGGCATCTATTACGATGGGCTTCAACATTTTATTACAATTCAGTAAATAACCTCCTGTGACATGTATTATCTACTACTCTTTTAGTTACAAATCGTAGAAATCAGCTCAAACTAGCTTAAGGGAAAAATGAGAATTTCTTGGAAAGATGTTAGAGAATGTCGCATCTAAAACATGGGAAGGGCAGAGATATAAGATGGGTAAAAGGTCAAGAGGACTCAGAGACTCAGAGTCTTTCTCTCCATCTCCCCCTCTCCCCTCTCTCCTTCTCCCCCTCTCTCTGACTTTCTCAGTCTTGGTTTTCTCTCACCTTTACTCCCGACGGTTTCTGAGTTTAACAGCTACATCTTCTACTGCTGGAGCAGACCTGAGTGACTTTCTCGGTTTGAGTTTTAAAATGCAGGGATAGGACACCAGCTGGCTCAGTTTGAGTCAGGTGGCCACCCTTGAATCAATAAAGTGTATCTGGGGATCTGGATGAGCTGTGGGCTTTAAGAACATGGCTTTGCCTACATGAACGGAGGAGAAAAGCTGGTCCCAAAATAAAAAGTGCTTAAGTTAGGGTAATACTAACTACTGGAAATTGATAAGCCCCTAAACCTCTGTGGTTTAACATGATAAAAGTTTCTTTCTCACTCATACACAGTTCTGGTCAGATGACCACAGGGCGCCCAGGAGGAACAGGGAACATGTTTCAGTGGACGTATACAATCTCTATCACAAGAGGCATAATGTTTCCTAGGGAGGGGATGGAGGAAAGGGCATTCTTGGTCTCCCAAACAAGGGGTGTTCATTACACTGGACATGATAACGTCAATCCATAACACAATTGCCAGGGAATAATTATCTATGAAAAAATCTACAAACAGGCAAAAAAGATACAGATACACAAAACTGAACATGAAATTATGAAAAAACTCGAGGAAAACACGAAAAATGGGGGTTTCAAGAAAATGTTACAAACATTCATATGGACCATCCTGAGAAATGTTCTCGTTTGATGATCCATGATGTTACAGAGTTACAAAGTAGCATGTTGTTTTCCTCCTCCACTGTTCCAGAAAATGATAAAATCGCTTTATTTGTATACATATTCCCTCCAGAAATCTTAACTGGTGCAAGAGGTTGTAATGAGCTAACACAGTAAGAAGCTGGAATCAAGACCTTTTCTTCTTCCAATTCCTTGATCCCAGGCTTAATTATGGTTCCTCTTAGGACCTTATTTGCCAAAAAGAGACTGCAGCCGGTTCCAGCCCACACCTCATCGTTTCAATTAAGCAGCCTCCTTGAACAAAACGTACCACAATCTTTATCAGTCTCTCTTAGTTAGCTCCAGGTCAAAGGACTGACTCTCACCTGAAGGTTTCTATGATGCCTCTGTGCCCTGCTCCCCTTCATCTTCCTCTTCCCCTCCTTCTGATGGAAGACCAACCAGCTCAACCATTTCACTGTGTTACTGATGAGAATCCATTCCATACCCCATCCAGCCAGTGCCGCTGGTTGCCTTTTTTATCACCTTTTTTTCTTATACCCTACACCAAAGTAATTGTTGGGCCAGTCCTTGGAGAGGGTGGTAAGAGAGTCAGAACAATCACAGAGGAAGCTAAAAACCGCAGGAGAGAAAGAAAATCTACCCATGTACAATGACAGCTCCAAGGAACTTTTCAAGACTGATGAATGGGTACAAACGTGTAATTTAGGGAGAATCCCAAGTTAAACCTTTAAACTCACAAAAGCATCCCAAATCACTGCCTCTAAGTCACAGTTCATCATCAGGACTCTTAGAACTTGAGCCCAAGCTGAAACAGGGCACAGCAAGCGTCATGCAGCATTCCTCCTATAGCCATCTACATTCCCAAAATGCCTTTATGGAAGTACCTGCCAGATATATCATCCACTTGCCTCTCCTTGACTGGAAACACTGAAGCATAGTAAAAGGTGGAGCGAACCACCCTCCATGTGACAGAGTAGCAGAGAGAGTCCAGGGAATAAAACTCAGGATTACATCCCTGGTGCCTGCCTTAGCATGCAGCCATTCTGCTGCACATGTTTTTCATAATGTACCTCAGGGGGTTGAATTATTGCTGGGTTTTGCTTTTTTAGGTGGATACGGAGAACTCAAGTGGAGAACACTAGTAAAATGCAAGAAGTTAAAGCATTACTGGTATAACAAATAGAGAATGTTTTGTTCCAGTTGAAAGAGCTCCAATATTTCATCCCAAAGTCATCTTCTGGGAAAACCGAAATGTAAGGAGTCTGACACACACTGAATAAGATTCAGTAGACACATTTCCAGGGTATGCACAGAGCTTGTGTTTTGCTGATTTTATACTTCCTCTTTAACCACAGGTCTACCTGGTCAAGTATCTACAGTGACTCATTTGAGCAAACTTTCAGGACAATGTAGTCAATAGAACACAACATTTCTATTATATATTAGTTTCTCTTTTCAGATGCTTGTAATCATAGCTTTCTCCTTTAAAATTAAATTATGCAAAAACAGTTTCAAAGGTATTTTTCCCCATAAGAAAAAAGACTGAAAGAAAAAATACCCAGATATTAATAATGATTCCTAGATGAAGGTATTATTATGTGTGATTTTTTTTCTACTTCTGGTTTCTATTCTCTCTGAAATCTCTGCCATGAGTTCAGATTACTTTTTTAATCGAAATGAAAAATTAAGTTAAAACCGAGGCAGGAAACAGACAGTTCTACGTGTGTCTGTGTCACCTCTAGAGGGCAGGTCAAAGCCCTGGAGTGGCAGGTGGGGAGCGGCACCCTGAGGCTGCAGCAGAGAAGCGGTGTGGTGAAATGGCCAACCTGAGCACCTACCTGGGTTTAAACCCGGGACAGCTCCGCACTGGTTATTTGACCTTGAACTGGTTGCTTCATGCCTCAGTGCTTCAGATTTCTCATTTCTTATCTTTAAATTGCGGCAAATGATCCTAATACCTACTCAGAGTTGAATGAGTTGTAAGGACTAAGTGAAGTAAAATTTTAAAAATTGAGATCAATGTCTGGTACATGCTAATAACTTAATAAACACGAGGTACTGCATCAGCCAAGATCCAATTAGAAAGAAGAAACTACTCTAGGTATTTCAATGGAAGGACATATAATACAGGGAATTGATTACATGGAAGACGATGGAAAAGATGAGGAGTCAGAGAGGGCTAGAGAGGCAATTCGGAGATAAGCCACAACAGGAAGCTGCTACCACCTCTAATTTGAAGGGAACAGACAGGACTACGTGGCAGAAGGTAGAACCACGGTGGGTGTGCTGAGTGGGAACCCGAGCCACGGAGGAGACCCAGTTGCCACCAGAGAAGCTGCCCAAAGCAGAAAGGGGAAAAGTACTGGCTTCTCTCTCTCCCTGCCCTCCAGTCTTCTGCTTGTATCTCCCATTGGCCAAACCTCTTCTCAAGCTAAAAGGCACAGGAGCCTGGGAAATGTAGGTCAGGGTTTGGAAGGGCAGGGAATGAAGTTGACGGTAAATGGGCAAATGATTAGCATAGCCTTATCCTTATTTCCCAAGAAATAGCTCTTTAAAAGAGCTTCATATTTGCTTAAAACCATGTTAGGTGGTATTCCATATTATCATCTTTTTTAGCTTCCTCCTAAGCAAATTGTGGGAATATATACCCTGAAGCCCAAATTTTGCTAAGGTACATTACAAACTGTGAAGCATTTTACACAAATGACTTGTCATTACCTTTTGATTCCTGCTCTTTTGCCACTCCACGCCACTCGTCTTACCAAGGACGACTTGGTCATTCTGACATGTTGAAAGACATCATGAACGTGTCCGAAAAAAGTAGTCACCAAGTAGAATAGCTTCTGCTAAATTTCCATGTGGTCCCAAACTAAATCATCCTTAAGGCATGCTGAAATAGAAAACAAATTTGATCACATATTACAGTTCTCAGCCAGGCCCGACCACACAAATGCAGTCATATTGGGAGTCAACTTCTAAAATATGACAACTGATGTGTCTAAAAGCATGCTTTTGTTATTTCAGAAGCATATGTAAGCACATTTTAAAACCCAAGGTATTGAACAAACAAAAAATCTAGTCAACCCTAAAACAGAATCACAAACCGTTTCTCCTTATGGAATATCTGCTCTGTGGCAGGCACAGTACAAGACATCATCTCATTTTGCCCTCACAGCATCCTGCAAGATCAGTGTTATCACCCCCATTTTATGGATAGGAAAATTGAGGTTCAGTGATCCAAAGTATCTTTCTCAAGGCCAAGCAGCCAGTAAACAGCAGAGCTAAAAACCGAATCAGTAGTAAAGCACTGACGTTCTTTCCACCAAGCCCACACTAACCCTAATTCTATGTGGTAGAATGTGTACATCTTCAGAGATCTGTGTTTTTCCCTTCATCCTCCTTTGGCTACTCCAGACATCACTGTAACCCTAGCAGCTCCACTCCCCACCATGTGGCCCACACCCAGAAAGAGCTCCAAGTGGGCTCCACTGACTATAGGAACCACAATGGCCTGACCATGCACCCCTCAGATCTCTGCTGACAAGGTGCATGCCTGAGCGACAGCCCCAATAGCCACTCTCTGAACTTCATCACCACATTCACACAGAGGCCACACTCCCTACCGCCTACTCCCCCATACAAGGGCGTACCACAGCAGGGACACTAAGACGGGGCCATTCCTGGAACATAGGGGACTGACAGGCACCCCTGGCTCCTTATCAACCTAAAACTCTTCCACCCAACTTTCCTTCCTTCTTTCTCTCATTCACTCGGGTCAGACCTGCATTGTGATCTCACAGCTCCCCCAGCTCCCTCCTTGTGTTCTCCCACAGGCGTTTCCTCTAATAAATCTCTAGTTTGTCTAATCCAGCCTGGCATATGCTTCTCAGAGGACCCAGCCTGGACAGCATCCTAGCTCCTGTTCTTTCTCTCACCTTACACCTCCTGAGCTCACGTTGCAGACCTCAGGGTCCCAGTACCCAACTTCACCATCAGTGCACATAACCAGTCAACCTATTCCACCCGCAGTCCTACTCCCAGGCCCAAAACAGGGGTGGGACTAAATGCTTCCCTCATTTTCAACACCCCCACTGCAAGCATCAATTCAACCCCCCTGTGCTGCCTGAAAGGCCCCTCTCATCAGGGAATAAAAAGAAAGTTATAAATCTACTGCCTCTAAGGTGTAAGTACTAACAGCTTAATATGCTCTCTCTCCAGGCAGTCTGCATTTCTTGAGTATCCAAGTCAGAGAGCTCGAGAGAAGCTGGATTCAAATTTAAAGACTACAGCTCTTGGGTGGAATTTAAATAGTCTGCCCCTTTGGTGGGAGATCTTACCTCATCAGAGCAACTTCCCCTGCTCCACAACACTTTGAAGGCAATCCTGGCTAAAACCTCCTCTCCCCCAAACATTACATTCTTTATCAAAGGGTGACCAGACATGCTCTTGTTCATGCAGGGGATAGAGGGGTTTCAGTTCAGCCTGAAGCCACCCAAACTCCAGCAGGTTGGTGGGAGTCTCTAGATAATTCTCTACCCTGTCTTCCCCGGCCTCCTCCAAGTTACAGCCTTTTAGGTACAACAAGCCGGAGAACTCTCATGTGGCATGTTCTATCACAGAGGGTACTCCATCCTGGGTCTTACAAAGCACTGGCCAGTCCCCTCCCTGAACCCCTTGGGCAAGTTGTTTCCTTTACCTGGGGCTCGTTCCCCTATACATAAGAAAATAAGCAACAGCGCGATGGGGATACTCCTTTATCTTCCTAAACACTGAGAGGGGAGAATAAGTTAATACCTTCAGAATACTTTGATATATGACAGTAAATAATTTCCGATTGTTGGCTGGAAGATGTCATGGATGTTCGATATTAAAACAAAATAACAACTTCAAAGCACTTAATAGACAGAGTAATTATGGAGTCATTCAAATGAATGCACTCAGTGTGAAACCCCCAAGTCAAGCATATTACACACAAATGCAGATTTCTTTTTTCACTCAAAAAAAAGAAAAACCAAAAAAAAAAAAAGAAAAAAGAAAACCCTCACACACATGCACACACACACACAAAAGTAACAATAAGATTAACCGTGTAATGCAAAGTTAATGCATCATTACTTTCCTACATTTTAAACACAAAAGTCTAGAAATGTGCAATTACTGTAAATCAAGGTCTTTGGTTCCATGCTAGCTAGCACAGTTTGGCAGACAGTGCCCCCCAAGTTAATAATCTGAAGGTCCACTTCCACTTTGGTCATCAACTTAGCATGTGACACTAACAAAGGCATTTAGGTGTTAACTCCATTTTCACCTATTAAAGTGAAACAATGCATTCAAATAATTTCAAGTTCCCCCGTAGTTTCACAGGAAGGTTGCAAATATTCATGAGAGGTAACTCAAAACTCTTCCTCACCCTCAGAACAAAAATCCCACTGCAATCCCCAAACCAGAGGGATGCCATGTCCCCTGAGATAACTCACCCACCTGAGTCAGACTGCTGAAGAACCAGTTAAATATTGGTTTAACTCTTGGTTTAATAGAAAAGGATATCCCAACCAAGAAGGAAGGAACTAAGCCAAGAAAGGGCTAAGTCTGGTGACCATGTCCCTCCTGGGTGATGGGACCCAGGGCTGCTATAGCCTGGGCTGCTTACAAGGGTCTTCAACAGTTTTTTGTTTGTTTGTTTTTGTTTTCGTTTTGGCTGTGCTGCACGGCATGTGGGATCTTAGTGTCCCAATCGAACCCTCGGCCCTGCAGTGGAATTAACTATACTTCTCTCTGAAGAGCTATGCCAAGGATCCAGCAAACTGCTTCTTCAGTTTTCAGAGCATCAGAATATAGAATTCCTGTCCCCAACCACAGAGTCCCATGTCCCTTCCCAGAGCCATGGGCCTATATCAGCTGATTCTCTGAGTTTGCTCCAAGAAAATAACTTCTGGGAGATAGTAATAACTATTCTGCAAGAAGAGGCAAGGGAAAGAGGCCCTGTGATCAAAATATTTTAGGAAATTTTTTATTAAACAAAATTAAGGGAGGAATATTTTGCTTTTTTTTTTTTCACTGCAACACTTTTCAAGGCCTAGATTATACTGTCATAGTGACTCTCCAGTGTTGTATAATATGCAGGATTTCCAGAACTTATTTGATATTAATTATGAGAATTTCTGAGAAATTCTGTACTGTAGTGGTCTCCTAACTTCCAAGTACTGTGGACTCTTAATCTGAACATGGATATGATAAAAGCTTCAAAGGACAGTTGTGAGAACTAAAAAATATAATCCACAGCAGCACATTGAACAGTACCTGACACACTGTCAACACTCGGTAAATGTTGGCTATTGTCCATGTCCAAAAAATAGAATTTTCCCACAAATTTAATGTAATACCTTATAGTTATGTTTATCACTCTTGTACTCTCATCGACCTAGGGAAATGTCATAAAGTACCAGAATAAACAGGGTTCATCTACTTTAAAGTATCAATTTTGCTTTAAGATTTTGGAATCAAAAAATGAAGTAGTTTAACTTAAAAGTAAATTTAAATATATGTATTTTAAAGAAACTATTTTGGGGGCTTCCCTGACGGTCCAGTGGTTAAGACTCCACACTCTCACTGCAGGGAGCACGGGTTCAATTCCTGGCTGGGGAACAAAGATCCCACGTGCTGCACAGCCAAAAAAAAAAAAAGAAGAAAGAAAAAAGAAAATATTTCAGAATAAAACGCAAACTCTTGTGAAATTCAGAAAACACAAACATTCAAAATATATCCTGCCTGCAGGAGGCAGCTTTGAGCAAAGCCCCAGAGCACCTGAGCCATCCTTCCCCTTCCTCTGACATGAGGGGTCCTTTGACAGAACCTCTGAGAGGCACTGCTCAGGACTGAGCCCTGTGCATAAACTAAGCAAGGAGAAAAGAACATGTGCTATCAAATATGATTCAGGATTCAAATATATTTTAATATCTTATTCTTTTCATACTCTGAGAAACCATCTGATAATGTGATTGTTTTGTAAAATAAAACTCTTCAGATAATATAAGGATTTTATAGCTATTGCACAGATTTAGTAAGCAAAAGACTTGCTAGCATGAACTAGGTTCAACCCAAACCACTGTACAATTTAATTCAACACAATATTCCTCTGTTTAAAGTGTGTGTAATTGCCAATTTATGTAGTCACAAAGACCAAAGATTTGCTAAATAGAGTTCTGCAAACAAACATAGTACGGAAAGCTTTATCCCCAAGTACCATACACCAAGAATGAATGAAACTAATCACTAATCAATCATGTATCTAATTCATTCCAAGAGCTTCTTTCAACTGTACAATTATTCAGTGAGTAAAATCAAATCCACTTCTGTTACTATTTCTCTAGATTTTATCACTATGAAGTTTTTAAAAATCCTTACAAACTCAAAAGAATGTGTAAAATGAAATTGACATTATCTTAAACAGTATTAGATCGTTATTCCCTCCTCTTTTATAAAGATTTCCTTTATGGAGAGTTATTCTTAAATATCACTGATTTTTTCTGAAACTTTCCCCAAGTGCTCTTTTCTACTTAAAGAAGTCTTTATTTAATGGACGAACAATATATAGCACTGCCCTCTGGGGGTGTGTTTCAGTTAAAGACATTGTACGGTAAAAATTCATTCTGCAATCTTTTCTCAAGGTGAGATTTTTAAGATGCACATTGCTACATAGAGATAGATCTATTTCCACTGACCGAAAGAAAACGTTCATGATAGAGGTTGTTTCTGGGAAGCTGGGAAGGGGACTAAGACAGGGCGTGGCAGACAAAAGGCATGTGAGCTTTGTTTGCAGTGGTTTATTCATTGTACTAAGTAAGTACTGAAGTAAATCTGACAAAATGGCAACAATTGTTCATTGTGGATGGTGATTTCCTTGTGCTTTTCTGCAATTTTTAAATTTCTCAAATTTAAGTAAATATACTAAAGATTTTAAAATATATTCTTATTTTCTTACCTAATAAAGACAAATTTTCCCCTTTTTATAAGAAAATCTGGGTTTACAAGATGGCAGAGCCCTTGATTCAGCTCCCTCCTTCCCTCCTTTCCTTCAACAACTATTTTTTGAGTCTGCTCTATGGTTGGCACTGTCCTACGTGCTGGCAAATACAGGAGTGAAAAGGTAGAGACCCATCCTCAGTTTACCCTCCAGAGTGGGTAGACTGACAATGAACAAATTAAATAAGTAATTACCTGGTATTTTAAAAGGTGATAAATACTACTATAGAAAGTAATAGAGACAGAGCGCTAGGGGTGGGGGTGGTCAAGAAGACATCACTGCAAAGGTAACATCTGAGAAGCTGAGAAAGAGAAGGTGTGAGCCATGTGGTTACCTACGAATAAAAACATTCCAGGCAGAAGGGAAAGCACATGCAAAGGCCCTGAGGTGGGAGTGTGCATGGAGTGCTCAAAAAACCAGCAAGGAGGCCAGTGTGGCTGGAGTGGAATAAGCAAGGGGTGTGTAGCAGGAAATGATGTCAGATACGTAATATGAGGGATGGGGCAGGTGGCTAGAGGGAAGACCAATTGCATAGGAAACTCAATGCAAATTTGAGCAGTAAAGTCCACTCGAACCTCTATGTCAGTGCTACTGAACACGTAGCCAGCAGACCAGCAGTGTCAGCATAACCTGGGAGCTTGTCAGAGATACACAGTCTTAGATGTCACCCCACACCTACTGAGTCATAATGTCTGAGGGTATTTGAACTCTTAATGTGATTCTTATTCATGCTACAGTTTGAGAAACTCTCTTTGTAATAAATAGAAGAACCTGTCAGGGACTTCCCTCGTGGTCCAATGATTAAGAATCTGCCTTCCAATGCAAGGGACACGGGTTTTATCCCTGGTCGGGGAACTAAGATCCCACATGTTTCAGCGCTCTGGAACCCGCGCTGCAACTAGAGAAGCCCACACGCTGCAACGAAGCGAAGACCCAGTAGAGCCAAAAAATTAAAAAACAAAAAATTTTTTTAAATAAGAAAAAAGAACCCATCAATCTTAGCTTGAAAACTCCTGAGCTAAAAATTCAATTCTGTTCCTTACGAATAGTCTAACATTAAACTAATTGCACAATCTGTCCAGTCCTCAGCTTTTCTCGTCTGTAAAGCAGACAAATTCATGTCTGTCACCTTTTTAACAAGAGACTTCCTTTGAAATGTTTTAAATCAAATTTTATGGTAAATGTTAAAGAAATGTGGTGACTGTGAATCTCTTGACAAATGTGAGTTTTTGTTATTATGAACCTGAGCCTCCAAGCCCATCCACCCTCAGGGGTTTGCTCTTTTCCTTGGGACCCCCCCAGTGAGGTTGGGTAAGTTAAGACTTGCACATGAAAGGCTTACAGTGAGTCTGCTCTGGTTTTGTTAAACCTGGCACGGAACCTCAGCACTTGAGACTGCAGCTGGTGTGGTGCTATAACGAAATATATGGTACCTGTCCTCATTTTGGCAGGCAAGACCCTCTCATCCAAGCATTTCAGACTAGGATAATGGGACAACAGAGATGCTGGAGGATACTTAGCCCAGAACATTCCATCACTCTTTTTACCCCGAAGTATTTGCTAGGTTTTATGCAAACAACATTTGTTTGCTGCGACTTGGTATAGGTTGTGGGGAGAACATTGAATTTGGAGTCAAAAGAGAAGGGCTCAAGCCCCCAGGTTTACAACTTATAAGCTAGGTGACCCAAAGAGCTCACATCACCATGCCAGCCTGCCTTCCCTGTCTGCCCCCCAAGTTGGTGGGAGGTTAAGCAAGATGATGTACATGAAAGCTCTCTGAAAAAAATAAAGCAGCATAAAAGAGAATAGGACATTGCTATCATATCCAGTCCCTCAGTCAATCAGTCAATAAACATTCAACAAATATGTACAAAGTCCACAACATACCTGGCTCTCTGTTAGGCCCTGGGGCACAGCAATGAATGACAGACTAAAATCACACCCCATGTGGCACTTATATTCTAGTAGGAGAAGAGAGAGAACAAAGGGCAACATAAACAAAAATATAGTTTTTCAAATGGTGATAAGCACATTAAAGAAAAATAATGAAGAAAAAGGGGAAGAGGAAATGTTGCTGGGGAAGGGGTTACGAAGTCAGAAACCGTGGTCTCCTCACTGAGAGGGCAAATTTGACCAAAGACCTGAGGGGATGGGGTCCACCTTGGAAAAAGAGCATGTTCAGACCTATTCTAGACTTAGTTGGTCTTTATACATCTGTGATTCATTCAGAATCCTTGCAGAGTTTTCCTTATTTGTT
Organism: Pseudorca crassidens; assembly: GCF_039906515.1. Taxonomy (NCBI): domain Eukaryota; kingdom Metazoa; phylum Chordata; class Mammalia; order Artiodactyla; family Delphinidae; genus Pseudorca; species Pseudorca crassidens. Next base: position 83,629,577 of record NC_090297.1, on the reverse strand, counting down.
AATATTTCTTCCCTCTTGTACCATTTGTAGTTAGCTATTATCTGTGCCATGAGTAACGCACACAAAGGCACAAACTCAAGCCAGGTGAACAGCTTATTTGAGAACTTATTTGTTTACTGAGGTGTCTCGGACAGTGCCTGGTTGTTAAGTGAACCCTTCTTTGCAAACCCCAGAAACCTGCAACTTTCCCTCAATGTAAGAATGGGAGTCACATACTCTATAGATCAGAGACAAACTCTATGTCTGCCTTGTTTTTATTGTTAATATGATTGTTTTCATTCTATAATTAGCTCCCAATTTGCTGAACACCTGTTATAGACTTAGTATTTTGCACTCATAACAAGAAGAGGAACAATTATTGTTTTATAAAAGAAATTACTATAGCACTTTTACACAGTAGGGGAGGGACAGAATTTATGTCAGGATAGACTCCTAAGTGCATTTTTAGATTCAACAAAGGTGGACTCCAGAACCTAGTGTGAAATGGAAGTGTTAAATGCAGAACATAATCAATTAAGAGAATGTTTCTGTTTCTAGTGGCAGATGTGCAGACTGGGGTTCAGGGACCAGGAAACATGAGGATCTAAGAGAAGATGGAAGGGACTGTGGGAGTGAATGATCGGAGGGGCTGCCAGAGTTGAAGAAGCAAGAGAGCAAATGAGAATCCCCTGGGGCCAGAATGGGCAGGGAGTTCAAGAACAGTCAAAATAAATATTTCATTTTAAATGTTTTTTAATTCCATGCTATAGCTCTTCTCCATTGTCTGAGTCTGCAGTAAAAGCAACTTTCTGATATTGCCTTTAAAGACTGAAAAATGAGGGGCTACATCTGCAACAGCATCTATGGAAAACAAGATGGCAAACAAGGTCTTAGCAGAAACCACAGTTGAAAGCAAGAGACAACCAGGCAAATGAGAGTCCCCTCCACCACACCCCCAGAGAATCCTTGGGAATCTGAGAAAGGTGTGGGTCTTGCATCAGTCCAAGGGATGGTAGCTCAAGTTGTTTTACATTTACCTTAAAGCTGAGGTAGGTCTCAGATTATTGGAGGGGATAGCGACCAGACTGTCTCATTGCACAACTCCAGGGGCCACCATTCACATAACCGTATCTGTGAGATGGCAGCCTTGTTGGGGACACTCAAGTTACACATACATCATCTCATTTAATCTTCAAAACACTCCTGGAAGAAAGGTATTATTATCCCTGCCTTTCAGATGAGGAAACCGAGACTCCGAGAGATAGTCATTTGTCCAAGTTATCAAGAGTATAGGTGAAATCAATATTGAGATTCAGTTCATCCCAACCACAAAATCCATTCTAATTCCATACATCATCTAGTTCCATGAAGTGGTGAATGGAAGCAGGTCCTCCACACACAGTGCTTTGTTTCCACTTGAGAACTACACTCCTCCACCTAAAGCAAGAACCTACAGAAACTCAAATGGACCCCAAAAATCCACTAAGTTTGAACCATAGCACCCCAGTTAACACAAACTTATGCAAACCTGTACACATCACGTCTGAAAAAAAAAAGGGCAAAGGTAATAGGCAGAAGTGTAGAGGGTTAATAATTGAAGGGAAATCACAGCATAACACCCCACTTGCTTCTGCCTTATTTCCAAATCTAAACATCATTCCACTTTAAATATATAATGCAGTTTCCTAAGGCAACTCCAAAGAATCAAGTGTGCTCTCCTGTTTCTCTTTCGCCTAAGAAAGCCGCAAATGCAGTTCATTTTAAACATCACCAAGGTTTTAGACTGACTGTAGCCAATCAACTCTCAGCACCAAAGTAGTTCTGAAAGCAAGTCAAGTCTTATTTCCCTGGAGCTTTTCCACCTTCTCCATTATCTTCTCACCAATAACAGCCCTGATATCTTCCATTTCACCTCACAGTCAGTGCGTCTGGCTCTGTACACCACAAAACCAAGCCTTCTCTGCATTTCCATTTTCTTGTTTATATCTTCATTTTCATCCAGTCTTTAGACCCTCTCTATGTGACTCAACCCTCAATCAGACAAACTTTGCTCTGCTTTTGATGCTGTGAGTCTAGTGAAAATCAAGTGGCTACAGACAAGGGTTCTATTGTCTGTCACTCTAGTTAACCAGCAAAGAATTTGGGCTTGTGACAAGTTGATTCCTTAGGATAAATGACATCATGCCATGTTCCAGAGCACTCACTCTAATGGACTCCGTGACCCTGGTTCCAGGGAAGCTTGTCCAGACTTTAGTCATGATCTGGGAGATTTTATCAAGGAAAGACAGGAGGCACTATTAGTGATAACTGAAAAGGGGCAACCCTTTTTCCCAGGCTGGTTCTCAGTTATTCCTAGCCCCTCAAAATGAAAGTACCAGATCTTACAGTAACTCTTGCCTGTTGTTTGGTGGGAAAAATCTGTTCGGAGAGTTTGTTTCCCCAGTTAATATCTGCAACATAAAAAAAAAGGAAGGAAGTGGGAAGAAGAGCAAAAGGATGTTTTTCTTTTCTTTCACACAACTGTTGTTGACAATCTAGGTTTTCCTCTGCTATAATAATCCAAGCCATGAAGCTCCTCCCACACTATGGGGACATTTCTGCAGGGGTTCTCACCTTGATCACCCGCACAGATCTTTTCTATTTCAGTTCAAGTTGACAGAGAAGTCATTATATCCCTTTTCTAACTATTCTCCACTAGAGCTGGCTAGTGAAAAACACAAGAAGCACTTTGGAGGCTGAGGGTGTTCCTGTCTCTGAAATTTACTGGCCCTCTATTCTGTGGAGTGCAGTGATCCTGGAGCTAATCAGAACTCGATGGTGGGTAGATCTGTTAGAAACCAAACTGCTTAAGGCAAAAAGGAAATGTATTGGTTTGTGTCAGTGAAAAGCCTGGGGTCCCTCTGGACTGGCAAGGCTGGATTCAGGTGCTTACCTCTCTCTAACCCCATCTCCCCACTGCATGGCAAGAAGGCTGCCAGCAGCTCCACGTCCATTTCTGTTATCTCATAAGACCAATGGAAAGAGAGTCTCTTCCCAAAAATTTCAAAGAAAATCTTAGGACTGTATTTCATTGCCATGACCTGAGGGGGTAAAATGTCTAGACCATGTGCCCACCCAGGAGCTGACAGTGAGATTATAGACTGAACCACATAAACTGTGAATCATGGAGAAACGCTCCCAAATGAAATCAAGTTGTTGTTACCAGAAAAAGAGCGAGCAGGTACTGGACATACAAAGACAACAAACGACTACAGGGAGATGAATGAAGGTGAACAATCAACCCACCAACAAGCATTTGCTCATTTCCAGCTGACCCTAGAAGTTGTCAAGTGCCCCATACTCAGGGTTTTGGACGATGCGCAGAACCAGACGGTAACAAGGGGAAGGGAACAATGTTAGAAGAGAAAGAACATTCTTTGTTGAGGAGCACAATCACACACCCAGCCCGAAGTCTACCACCTTTCGTAGAAAACCAAGTGGAATGACTACTCTCCCTCTTCCAGCCACCCTTGTTCATCCTGAGACTGCAGAATAGAGCTTTTTTATTGCTGTTTTCTTTTCCCTTCCAAGTTGTCCTTGATCATTATCTAACATTCTTTTAAAGTAAATCCCCTCTTTATTGATGGTGGGTCAAGCAACAAGACCACGGGCAAGTTCAGCTATACCAATAACTAACAGAATTTTAAATTCAGAACTATAGAATAAACACCTGAAACCAGTCACATCAAAACAAAGTCAACAGCACCAGAGCAAAGATCAAAAATCAACTGATAGGGCTTCCCTGGTGGCACAGTGGTTGAGAGTCCGCCTGCCAATGCAGGGGACACAGGTTTGTACCCCGGTCCGGGAAGATCCCACATGCCGCGGAGTGGCTGGGCCCGTGAGCCACGGCCGCTGAGCCTGCGCGTCCGGAGCCTGTGCTCCACAACGGGGGAGGCCACAGCAGTGAGAGGCCCGCGTACTGCAAAAAAAAAAAAAAAATCAACTGATAATCCAGATTTCTCACTGTATAAAATTGAAGGAGGCAGAAACAAACACTGCAATTTGCCCCAGATGTTACATCTCCTTAAAGATGACTTTTAGGTCCCACACACTCGGTGGGGGATGGCCCCCATGTCCACAACTGCATTGAATAAAAAAGAACCGAAAGATATGGTTCCAATCATATACGTGGTGAATGGTTATTAAGAGATCCAAAACCTAAACTGATAGAAAAATAGAGTTGACAATTACGGTGACTATTCTAGGAACCTTAGGCAGTCGATGAAGGAAGAGTTATTTTAGGGATCCTCAAAGTGATCCAGGAAGGTCTGTCACACAATATGGGATGAGTGTCAGTGTCATTAGTTACATCTGATAGGATTCTTTCATTATAAACTATTGAAATTCGCTCTGGCTTGCTTAACCAGAAAGAGGATTCATAGAAAAGCTGCTCACAGAATTGAAAGAGTAGCTAAAAAATGGATGCAGAAGGGGCAAGAATAAAGATTGCTCCAGGGATCAAGGCAGCAGCAGCAAATTGATATCCTGACAGGGCACAGCTTGGGTGAATCATCTCCAGCTGCTTTTCAATCCAGGTGCTATTCTGCTCAAGTTTAGTGTCTCAAGAGAAAAACTGATTAGCCCTGATTGGGTCACATGGGTCACCCGGCTACAAGGGGGTGGTAGTATGGGGGGGAGGGGTGGAAGACCTCTAGATTAGCTTTTCCACCAAGGCTGCACCCAATGTGGAAAAGATAATTCCAGAACGCCATCAGAGAACTATTAGCTGAAGAAAAGGGCAGTGGTGCTCAGCAGAAAAAGAGAGAGAAAAGGAAGGGAGGGAGGGGAGAAGGGAGGGAGGGAGGGAGGGAGAGGAGGAGGGGAGGGGGAAAACCCTGCAGCATATGTAGTCCTTTATTCCTACTCCATAACCTCCCTGTTTACTTCTTCCACCTCTGTAACACAGAGATAATCATACTACCAACCTCCCAAAGTACTGGAGAATTAAACGAGATAATATCTTGTATGTAGTAAGAATTCCATAAATTTCAGCTTCCTTTTAATTGTAGCTATCATCATTATCTCTATTCATTAATCACATGAAGTTCAATTCACAAGTGAGCAACACCTTGGAGGAGGAAGGGGACTTTGGGGAGGCAAGTGGAAGGGAGGCATTCCGGAGAGTGTGGAAAATCAGGAGGATGGTGATCTGGCTGCAGGGAAGGGGCAGCCAGGGGACCAAAATCCTTTGCCCTTCAGGGTTCTCTGATGGCTGCTGTTGAACACAGCTGCCTCCACATGAACCCTCCAGGTGATCTTAGGGAATTGATGATGAAAACACTAACTGAATCAGCTTTTGTCTAGAATGGCTACCGTCACATCACAGTCAACAGCATGGGCTTGGGAGTCAGACCTCAGCTTGAACCCCAGCCCCACCTCTAAATGGCTGTGTGTCCTTGGGGAAATTACCAAATCTCTTTAAACTGTAGTTTCCTCAATAGTCAAATGTAAAAACAAGAGTACCTTTCCCATGGGTTATCGTGAGAATTAAATGAGATAATGCAGATGTTGTATTAGCCATATGATTAGTATTATTAATAGACTATCTGTTGTTATGAAGAAGGTAGGAACCCCCAACCAACCCTTAGAATGGAGCATGGATAGAAGAATAACAAACATATCTAACACCCAAGTCTGGGAACTCCAAGTTCTGCTGAATTTGCTCTGCTTTCGTTTGCCCTGGCATATTCTTATTCTTTAGTTTAATTTGCCTTTGGGTGAGTTCAACACACATATATTACCTTCTATAAGGCACACGCGGGCCTGGGCACTGGGGATACAAGGACGAGCACCACACACTCCTTGCTCTCAAGTAGCTCGTGGTCGTTCAGGGTGGCACACAAACGAAAAATTATAAAGGCATGCTAAGTATTCAGACAGGGACCAAGGGAAGTCCAGAGGAGGGGCAAAAATTGGGTCCAAGCAGACAATTTGAGAAGTTCTACCACAGGAAATGACCCCTGAGCTGAGTCTCAAAGGAGGACTAAAAGTTGGCCAGGTACCAATGTTGGGAAAGGATGCTCCAGGCAGGAGAAGCAAAGGCCCAGGCACAGAGGAGTGACACTGCATGGGGTCTGGGGAATCACAAGCAGTTAAGCATCGTGTCAAGTGCAAAGCACCGCATATGGAGGCAGGAGAGATGGGACACTTTCATGTCCTTCCTGAAGACACTTCTATGCCACAAAGCCCTGTGTGATTTGCTCCCACTCATCCCCCAGCTCTCGGCTCTCGTCACTTCCCCTCTACTCCGCACACTGGCACAGTGACCTGCTTTGTGGTCTTTGAACACAGCACACATATCCCCACTCATGGCCTCTGCCTTTGCAGTTAGCTCTTTCTTCCCACAAAATTTCCAGCTCCTTCTTATTAAGGTCCAAGTTCAAACACCATCTCCTGAGAGAGACCTTCTCTAACCACCCGACCTACTCTTTCTGTTTCCCACCAGTCACTAAAGTACGTGATCCTGGTTCTTTATACTTTCTTATTCCTATTTAAAACCATCTTTTTTTTTTTTTTTTTTTTGCTTGTTTGATGATGTCTGACCTCTTCCATATCAATAGAATGAAGGTTCCATGAGATACTTTACCTATTTTAGCTATAACTCTAACACCTAAATGAGAATCTAGTGCATTGGAAGCATTTGAAAAACATTTGTTGTGCCTGATAAGTGCCAAGCCAAGGAACATCGAGTAGAGGATAAGAACTCAGACTCCAGGATCGAAATGCTTGGATTTAAATCCCTCTCTACCACCGGCAGCTGTGTGACCTTAGACAGGTCACTTAGCCTCTCTATACATTAGTTTCCCTTCAATAAAATGGAGATCATTATTGCATCTACTTCATAGGAGTGTCATGAGGACCATGTAAAGTGTTTAGCACAGCACATGAAATATAGTAAATGCTCACTACATTTTAGGTATTCATCCTGTATGGAAAGTCACTTAAGGAACCATTATCAAGAAGAAATAGAAAAACATCTGCTTTTCTGAGGTAATTGCTAAATTCTCTGTTTGTATGGACTTAACTTACTTAAAATAACCAATCAATTATCCAAGATAAACAGTGGATCAATGGAAAGAGACATATAATGCAGAGTGTCCCCAAAATGGAAACCCTCAGGAATGCCAAGGCACGTAAGGAACGTAAGTTGACAGGATGCTATTGAACTATGCACATGCAGTAGTTATTCATAAGGTCTCAAGCTGAGTTTTCAGCAAGCATTTTAACACAATGGTGAATGCTTAGCCCAGGTGAAGGTCCCAGATGACTGACACCCCATCCTGGATACACTCGATGAACAGGTGCACATTTCATCACCATATCTTCTCTGCACTGCCCACTGACATGCTTTCTCTTGGAATTCCCTGGTGGCGCAGTGGTTAAGAATCCGCCTGCCAATGCAGGGGACATGGGTTTGATCCCTGGTCCGGGAAGATCCCACATGCCGCAGAGCAACTAAGCCCGTGTGCCACAACTACTGAGCCCTCATGCCACAACTACTGAAGCCCACGCGCCTAGAGCCCGTGTTCTGCAATAAAGACAAGCCACCACAATGAGAAGCCCGCACACTGCAACGAAGAGTAGCCCCCACTCGCTGCAACTAGAGGAGGTCCACATGCAGCAACGAAGACCCAACTCAGCCAAAATTAAATTAATTAATTAATTAAGAAAAAAAAAAAAACATGCTTTCTCTCAGCTATGCAAGCACAAGTTTCCCAGATCTGTCACACTTGGCTTCTGCCTAAGTCTGCTCGGAATGACAATCAAGGTTCCACACTGCCCAGCAATCCCTTCCGCATAGCTGAGCTAAAGGAAACCCCCAGCAGAGTAGGGGTGTTATCAGAGTCAAACCAGCCCTCGATTTGCTCTGTTCTTAGATGTCAATTACTCACAACCCAGAGTCAATTTTGACCAGGGGGAAAGAGAGATATTTCAGGTAAGAATGCTAAAATAAATATACCCACCAAGGAAGCAAGCTGTCATTCTAGGAACTGTGTTCCTATGCTGGTACATAAGTGACACAGACTGTCGACTAGCCAGTCTATTCTACATACAAACATATGCATGTATACAATAGCAGTGAGTTTCTGATGGGCATTTCTCAGCGAGCAAGTGTATTACTGAAAAAATAGAGATTTGGGTTGAGATGAAATGGGAAAGGGGGAGGCATCCCCATGAGCCTGCTATGTTTTCATCACTAGTATCAGCTGCTCTGTTCCATCCTAAAGGGGAACTACTCTCTTCCCCATCATCATGTCATTTTTATTATGCCAACAAATGATAAGGCAAAAACCCATCACCACAAACCAGCCTGTGAAAAACCAATTAACAATATGAAGTTGAAAATGAAGAAAGTCTTGCATTTCCTTTCACCTGTAGGGGAAAAAATGATGAAACCCAAGGCAAGCCCCCATCACCATTCAGCAGTCCATCTTACTTTAAAATATAGAGCACACAGACTGAACAGGAAGATTTCTGCTATGCATGGCAATTGTTCCATTTTCTGTATTTCATAACCTGCAATTTTGAAGCCATGCTTGGTACACATGCTTGTAAAATGGTCATCAGATAAAAGCAGAGGGATGCTAAACTATTGGAAAATAAATCAAATTCTCAGCAAGCAGTTATATCCATCATGTTGCAGCAAGCACACATATAGTTTAAGCTCTGCGCACACAGTCTATCCATTGTAATGATTTGGGGTCAGGGTCCTGCCACATGCATTTAGCATTCACTAAGAAGTAAGCAGTGCAGCAGGGAAGAGTGCAAAGTTGTAACTCGTGGTCCTGGAAGTTGTCCTCAATGCATTTCTTTGAGTACAGCCATTGTATCTAAGTACAAGGCAGAGAAGAATTAACACATGCATAGAACCTGACTGTTTACAAGGTGCTTACAGGAGCAATATCTCACTTGATCCTTAAAGGAACCTCAGGAGATAAATGGAGAAAAGCATTCCTGTGTTACAGCAGCAAAAGGACATTTGGAAACATCTGTAAAATGTTGAGAAAAAGTCTGAGCACCCATCCACATCCACTCCCTTTCAAAATTAGAGTGGAGTCGTGGGAGGGATGTGTTTCAGCAATATCTTGCCCTAAACCCAACATATATGCATTTGACCACAATAAATATTCCCTGTGTTTGACTTTTTTTCTTTTAATACAAATAGGCTAGTTTATTAAATTAATTAAATTAAGCTAGTTTATTAGATGATTGCACAAGACTCTGTGATGCACCAAACATGAAAACTATGCAGAGAGATGAACCAAAGCTTGTAAATACCATGAAACCAAAGAACAGTGTCCAATTATGAGGTCTTAAAAAATATTTCATAATGTTCTAATGTAAAAAATAAAGAAATTGAAAATCCTTGGGTATTACTTAGAAAAAAAAAACCACATAAAGCTTCAAATTCCATATCTGAATATCACAGTAAAGCAACATTTACTCACAATGCTACACAATAACAGCCTTAACCTGCTCAATACCGTGCTCTCCCAGATATGAACATCCAATAACCAGCCTCCAGTTCTCTCAAAACTCCACGCCCTCCCAAGACGAGCTCTTCTTGACCCTTTCCCTCCCCCGTAGCTTGGACTCCAAATTTGATATCTAAATCATTGTCTCTCTCCTGCCTTCAACTTCATAGTACACTTGTCCTTCCCTTTTACCATATGATGAAAACTCAACCGTGGAGCCATGCCACAATCCACATTTTTCACCTGTGAAAAAGATCACAGAAATGCATAAATTGGCCCCTGTATTAGTCTGCTCATGCTGCTGTAACAAAACAGCACAGATTGAGTGGCTTACACAACAGACATTTATTTCTCACAGATCTGGAAGCTGGGAAGTCCAAGGTCAAGGTGCTGGACAATTCAGTTTCAGGTGAGGGTCCTCTTCCTGGTTTTCAGATAGCTCCCTTCTCACTTTGTCCTCACATGGAGGAGACACCTCTGGAGTCGCTTCATCTTCTTATAATGGCACTAATCCTATCATGAGGGCCCTACCCTCATGACCTCATCTAAATCTAATTATCTCCAAAAGGCCCCATCTCTAAATACCATCACATTGGAGGTTGGGGCTTCAACATACGAATTTGGTGGGGGGGTGGGGGGGCTTTGCACAATTGAGTCCGCAGCAGCCCCATTTCTAACATTTGATGTATATCCTCAGCAGTGCTCAACAGCAATTCTTTCACTCAGTCTTGTCATACCCCCTATGACAAGACAAGACTTTATATATAAAGCCAAAGAATTGCCCTGGTAATAGCTGAGATCATATATATAAGAATAATGTTACCATACACCTGTATAAAAGAACAGAAAGACAAAAGCTGATGTATTAAAGAGCCCATATAACAAACCCTTTTAATGATCCTGAAAACCCCTTCAAGTGTTCCCCTAAAGTTTTAAAAATTCTCTGCTGGGCTTGCCTGGTGGCGCAGTGGTTGGGAGTCCGCCTGCCGATGCAGGGGACATGGGTTCGTGCCCCGGTCCGGGAGGATCCCACATGCTGCGGGGCGGCTGGGCCTGTGAGCCATGGCCACTGAGCCTGCTTGTCCGGAGCCTGTGCTCCGCAACGGGAGAGGCCACAACAGTGAGAGGCCCGCATACCGCAAAAAAAAAATTCTGCTAATTAAAATTGTTTTTCCCAACATCTAGCAATTAATATATTATAAATAAATATTGGCTTATTTTTCAGTCTTCACATATTTAGTCTTATTTGCTATTTTAGCAATTGTTTTTCTCTTTACTTTTCAATATAAATATACAACATTTCAGGCGCATCATGGATGAAAAGAGTTGTGTGGGAAACTAACCATTTCATAATATTTCTTTGGGAAAAGTGCTTTATGAGATCCAAATAAGCAATTTTTTTGAAAAATAAACTTATAGGGAAGAAATTACCTGTAAGTTGGTGACTATCCTGCAAAAGACATCACATTTACCAACATAATATTTAAGATTTGAGGCAATATAATTAAATTTAGAAATTTTTACAAAGGGGGAGAGAGAGATACACAAGGGTCAGATGACAGCAAGTACCAATGTATAATTATTGGATTCTACATGAAAGAGGAAAACTTCATTGTAATGCCAGGGTTTCCAAATATGAATTGAATAAATCTATCCTACTTCTTAGAAAAGTTGACACTCATTCAAAACAACTTTTTAAAAAATATATTCTAGGAACCAACACTATTTCTGTAACATTTAGAACCAAGGAAAACCAACCAAAAGGAAAGATACAAGAAAGCAACCACAGAGATCTAGAGATGACTTTCCCCTAAAGAGAAGATGTGTTCTGCTCAAAAACCCCCAGTTCTTAATCTGAAATGATAAGGCAATTCCAAGGACTCTTGCAGTCCTGGAGCAGACCTTCCCCTGCCCAGAGCTAGCCAAGATATGTCACAGACCACCTGTCACACTAGAAAACTAAAGGACACATCAGGTCCTGCTGAAGAGGATGTTCAAATAAATCTATTACTGTTTATTACCCTACTCCTTCCAACCCCACTTTCAAGTTCTTAAAAACTACTAGCGTATCTAAAGACATCTTTGGAGGAAGTGTCCAGCCCTGATCAACAAATGATACATGATCGCTACTCACCATGCTTTCTATTCCTGCAAATTTCAACTCCAACATCTAGAGAGAAGCAGAACCAGGGTATGGGCACGACGAACTGAATCTTCCCAGGATCCTGACGAATTATCATCACCCACTTTGAAATCATCTTTCCCAAAAGCCTCATATATAAATCAAACAAGGTCACTGAACTGGGAAGAAAACAAATCAAAAGAAAAAGCCTGTGATGCAGGACAAGCAGGAGATGCCCAAACCCTTTCAGCTACTCCATCATTTGTAAGCCCTGCCCCACTGGACTAGCTGCATTGCCACCTTCCTGGAGCTTTTGATCCATTACTCAAGACGGTGAGAATCACTTATCACTGCCCTTTTAAAAAACGACATCAGGGGGTGGTCATGGTAATAACAATAAGAAGTTAATTTATATAGCCACTTTAGTCCAATGAGCTCCAGGATCATACTACAAGTCACTGGATTTTAGAGTTTGGGGATTATTGATTTTACCCTTTGTGTGTTTGGGTTGGGGGTTTGTTTTTTACAAAAATTGTGGTGCATTTTTAATGTTATGCTGAGCATGGCATTAACTCCCGCCCTCCCAGCCCCAATACACCATAATCATGCTGTGACAAGACAACTGCCAAGCGTTCTCAGACTATTACTTCAAGCCGTACACCCGGTGGCGCGGGGGAAGGAGGAGGCGGGAGTTCCCCAGGTGGATCTCAGAAGGGCCAGCTTCTGGAGCCCGGAGAGGACACCCCGGGCCCAAAGCCCACGCCCCTGGGACAACCCCTCTCCACACCCCTCCGGCCCGCAATCCTCCCTCCACCCACCCGCTCACCTGGCTGGGGCTCACCCACCCTCCTAGCGCATCCTCTCCCTAGGAGCCCGGGACCGCCCGCTTACTCGGGCCCGCCTCTCCACCGCCAGCCAGGCCCGTACCCAGGAGCCTTCGCGCGACCAGTTGTCCGGCCCGCAGCGTCCCCTGGGAGCGGAAGTCCGGAAGTGTGATCCGGCGGTGATCACCCCCCCACCCCACCCCACCCCCCACCCCCCCCCCCCCCCCCACACACACACACACAAGTAGCCAGCCCGCCGCCCGCCTGCCCTGACGCTCCTGCAGCGCCGGCTTTGTGGAGGGGGGGTTTGTTTGTTTTGTTTTGTTTTGTTTTTTGCGGTACGCGGGCCTCTCACTGCTGTGGCCTCTCCCGTTGCAGAGCACAGGCTCCGGACGCGCAGGCTCAGCGGCCATGGCTCACGGGCCCAGCTGCTCCGTGGCATGTGGGATCTTCCCGGACCGGGGCACGAACCCGTGTCCCCTGCATCGGCAGGCGGACTCTCAACCACTGCACCACCAGGGAAGCCCGGTTTGTTTGTTTTTAATTCAGTTGTGAAGCATTACGCCTACAGACTTAAAAATATGCCATATAAATTATGTTGAAACTTACAGTAAATATATGTACTGGAAGGAAGAATCCGTTCTCAAAGAAATAAGTGCCTGAAATTTAGGAGGGACTGAATAAATACATTTCAAATGAATGAATGAAGTGTTATTTAGAGAGCGTTAATTAGCGCCAAACCCAATGATGTGCCCATGCGCATTAGCGCATCAGTTTGGAGTCATTCTTACTTTATGAATGAGGAAAAGAGTTACTTGCCCAAGGACGCAAAGCTGATAAATAGTGACACTGGAACTCAGGAAGACACTGGATGTGGTTGGGAAGTCAACAGACTGGTGTCTAGGAAGCTAGGTTCTAGCCCTGGCCATGCCACTAAAGTTCAATGACCTTGACTACGATTCTTAATTCTTTTGGTCCTTGGTTTCCTCGTATAAGGTTCCCTTCTCTAAAATCCTACAGTTCTACAAATGCATGTCATCCCGCACCTGCATTTCAGTTAAACATTCTTTCAGACAAGTGGCTGGATGAAATTCTCCCAGATGTGATGTAAAACCACATAGTTCTATCGTGCAGCACTCTCGTATTAGTCATGCCTTGAGTGCACTACCTCGATTTTCTAATCCATGCAAGTGCTTAATTTGTTGTATGTAATTTGTTCCCTTTCAAGTTAATATCCCTGTATTATAAAAATCAATAAACACACATTGAAAATAATTACAAAGATATAAATCTCTTACTTTGCAAAAATACGTGGTAATGCATGCATTTTTCTACCCAGCAACATTTACTGTGTGTTAAAATGATGTTCTATGCAATCTTAGGCAGAAGAAAATGTTTCCTAGGGAAATTTCAAACATCTACACAAGAAAAGAGAATACACATAATCAACATAACGATCTCAAGAATGGAATCAACAGAAATAAAATTGCCTCTTTTGGTTCTTCTGGGAGAATAGCTAGTTAAAGATAAAAATCAATGCTAGCAAGAGGGGTCGTTTTGTTAGCAAGGATCAACTTATTGCTGTTCAGTGGGTGCATTTGTTTATGGCTTTGCTACTAAAGCATTGCAGGATCAATGAAGTTGCCCCAGATTTCTTAACCTGTACAGCTACTAGTACCAGTCCCACGTGGGCTGCTGAGGTAGACAGCATGGAAATGCAGGCCCTCATGGCAGGAGCTTGTTTCCTGGGCTCTGACCACTGCTTCCAAGGACACCTTAAAGCCAGAGTTCAGTGGATTCAGACATTAGGATTCAGGCATTTTCCAAAGTGTGCTTTATGAGATACTCATTCAGGTCAATTAAATTTTAGAAATATTGCATCTTTATCCCCTTTTTGAAGAGTCACAAGGCATATTAGCATATTAAAGTCTCTAAGAAGTCTTTTGTAAAGATGTATGCTTAAACTGGTTTAAGTCATAATCTCCAGATTTATTTGCCCAGAGGACCCTCCCCATATCTATTAACACCTCACAAAGCATTCTAGGGAACACACTCTCTTTAGCCATTTCTAGGGCTACTGATTCTCTGAAATGAAGGTTAAACAAGAGAGAGGGAAGAGGGACTCCATTCATGGATCACCTGCTGTGGGGCCTAGCTTTGCTCTCTGGGCTTTCATGTACAATTTCATTTAATCTTCACAACAATCCTGTGAAATAATATCTTGTTATCCCCATCTAACAGATAAGGGAACTGAAAAATATATGTAAAATTGACTGAGAAAGAAGCTCACAAATAAGTGAAAAAAATCAGATTATAAATATATGCATATGTTTATTATATATAGTCTAGAATAAAGATTGTTAACTAGCAGGCTATAGGTTTTTTGTGTGTTTTTTTAAGCAAATTTATTTATATTTTATTTATTTATTTTTGGCTGCGTTGGGTCTTTGTTGCTGCGCGCGGGCTTTCTCTAGTTGCAGCGAGCGGGGGCGACTCTTCGTTGCGGTGCGCGGGCTTCTCATTGCAGTGGCTTCTCTTGTTACGGAGCACGGACTCTAGGCATGTGGGCTTCAGGAGTTGCGGCACACAGGCTCAGCAGTTGTGGCTTGTGGGCTCTAGAGTGCAGGCTCGGTAGTTGTGGCACACGGGCCCAGCTGCTCCGCGGCATGTGGGATCTTCCCAGACCGGGGCACGAACCCGTGTCCCCTGCATCGGCAGGTGGACTCTCAACCACTGCGCCACCAGGGAAGCCCCCTATAGGTTTTTTTAATTAAAAAAAAAAGCTTTAGTTGTCAGTATTTAAAACCCAGGAGATTTCAAATTAAAGAAAAAAAAGAAGCTTTAGCAATGAGAGGCCACTTCCTTTGGGTAATGTCCTAGTGAGGCTAAGTAGCAGCTGCCCCCTTATTAAGGCCTGCAATCTCTACTTGCCCAAATCTCAGCTGGCTGGCCCGACTCACCTATGTGACCTGTCTGGTTCATACAAACATTCAGGTGTGTGATGTCTGGCCTAAAATGGCATACTGAAATGCTCTTTTTTAAAAAAGTGCTGTGAATGGTCCTAGGTTACAACCAGTCAGAACAGTTCCTGCCCTCTCAGAGCTCGTACTGTAGCAGGAAAGACAAAAAATTATATAAGAAATTTCATAACTGCTTAGAAAGTATTAAGTTGGAAATATTAAAATGAGAAAACAAAGGAATACCTTAGGCATTCAGGATAGGAGCACACAAGGGAAGTGATTTTTAAGCAGAGAACTGAAAGATTAATAGAAGATGTCCAGGAAAACAAAAAGGGTAAAGTGCATTATAGGCAGACTCCATAAATAAATATTTATTGAGCAACCGCTACAAGCTTATAATCGTTTGCGAAGACAAGACAACAGGCCATCAGTAAGAGCACACGTGATGTTGACTGGTATCAGGGTTAATCATGTGAACTGGGTACTGAGGCAAGGCAGTGCTCTTCCATAACAAAGTCACTCAGATAGGCAAGAAGAAGGCTGAGAAACAATATAATATGATAATAAGAGCAGACTGTTCCCAAATGCACTACAAATTCTGTTCCCATCATGCACAGGATCCCTGTGTCCAAGCCTCACACACATAGGGAGCTTGCGTAGAAAGAATGTCCCAGGTGAGGCTGTGGTGGGGAGGTCACAGGGCCATGGGGACAGGTAGGCCAGGGAGCTTTGATACATCAGTGAATGATGTATCTGTTCCACCACAGCTCCTGAAAAGTTAGATACTCTGATCTTTCAGTTATGCCAGGTCTTATCTTCCCAACCAAAAAAATAAATATATATATATAGAGAGAGTGAAAGCCTTTATATAAATATAAATTAATTTTAGATTAATATTCAATCCAATTATTTTTAATCTCATTATTCAATTACAAAATAGGAAATTAGGTAGGAATTAGTATCCCACTTTATAGAAGAGGTAACAGACTCGGTGATTACACATCTTACTGAATGTTACATAGCAGTAGTAGGTGGAGGAGCCAGGACTAAACTAGGCATTCCAACCCCAAAGCTCACACCCTAAGTTGTGGTTTTGCAAACTGTAGGTTAAGACCCATTATTGAATCATAACATCCAATTAGTGGCTTATAATAATTACTTTTAAGTGAAATAAGATTAAATAGAATAAACGATCATCCTTCACCTACAGTAACACTAAATATTATTTCATGAGGCTTTTCTGATTTATGTGTCTACTGGGTCCCAGTGTAAAATTATTTCTTACTATATATCATGGTTGAAGAGTTTTAAAGCCATTGTTCTGAGATCTTATAAAGGTATATAAAAAAGCAAATCACATTTAGTTTTACATCCAGTAACTGACCCTTTTTTAAATAATAAAATTACCCAAAATCAGTTCTGTCCTGAAAATTTAGTGTTTTTATGATCACTATGTAGAGGAGAGGGCTAGAGATAAGCTTTTAGGAATTATATCAGTTAGAATAGTTGGCGATGGTGTGGTAACAAACACCTAACCTAAAATCACAAAGGTTTATTTCTCAAAACCGTGCAAGTTCAGGTGTTCTGTGTCATACTCACTAGGGCCCCTGGCTCTGCCTGGAAAAGTACTTTCACAATCACTATGACACTGAGGAGGGAACATGGAACATATTTTATTGTCTCTTAAGCTGCCACATTGAAGTTACACATGTCATTTCCCATGTTTCATTAGCAAAGCAAACCATGTGGTCACATCTAACTTCAAAAAGGCAGCAAGGACAATCCTATGATGTGGCTGGGAAGCAGAATCCAAAGTATTGGTTGAACAGCACTAATGATGGCCATAGGAATCACAGTCATGAAGACAATAGTTAAAGCCAAGAAGATGGATGAGGTCTTATTCTATTGTCAATGAGGAAAAAATGCCAAGACACCTTTTAATATTGGGCTGGCCAAAAAGTTCGTTCGGGTTCCCTGTACAATGTTAACGAAAAATCCAAATGAACTTTCGGGCCAAACCAATAATATGGTCCCCATACTCATATTTCCAAATATCCTATTAGTAGCTTAAACTCAAAATGTCCCAAATCAAACTCATTAGCCTCCCTACAACATGAATTCCTTTTACTACATCCTTCGTTTTGATTAATATCATCACCATTCACTCAGTTGCCCAAGTGAGTCACCTTGGAGTCATCTCCAGCTTCTCCCTGGCCTTCATTGGCCTAGCCAATGAATCACAGCCCCACCTCCAATAAGTATCTCACAAATCTCTCCTTACTTCACTCTTCCCATGCTCACTGCACTGGTGACAAGCCACATCATCTCAACCAAGGCTAGCTATCCTAAGTAAGACTATACTTCTTTCGTATAATTGTCAAATTTGTAAATCTATCTTTTTTAAATTAACTGTTCTTGTGCCATATAAAGTTTCTACAATTTTTTTTGTTTCTTATTGGAATTTTGCAAATATCTTTTCTTGAAAATGCCCCCTATAGTGGAAAAACCCAGGTATAGGTATGATTAAAGAAGAAGAAAACATTTCGAGAATCCTTAAGAGAAGTAAAACAGGAAAAGAGGAGCCATAAGAGTCAGGCATACATATATGGCTACTCTACCTCTTTTTTTTTTTTTTTTTTTTTTTTTTTTCGGTACGCAGGCCTCTCACTGCTGTGGCCTCTCCCGTTGAGGAGCACAGGCTCCGGACACACAGGCCCAGCCGCTCCATGGCATGCGGGATCCTCCCAGATCGGGGCACGAACCTGTGTCCCCTGCATCGGCAGGCAGACTCTCAACCACTGTGCCACCAGGGAAGCCCACCATGTGGTCAACTTTGAGAGAGAGAAAGACAGATGGTGTGTGTTTATGTGTGCGTAGTTATTCTCTTCAGAAAAGTTTATGTTTTTATTCCATGAGTTACATCTATAATTAAAACTTTATAAAATACTCTCAGTCTTCTGTTTTTAAATAGTAGCTATTAGTTTCTTCCTCTTTCTCTCTCTCCTCTTCTTCCTCCTCTTCACACCACTCTTTCTCTCCTCCGCCACCCAGTGGTATATTATTATCTTTCTAATTTTTATCTCTGGAGTGCTAAATAAGCATTTCACTTTTATTACTTCATTTGGCAGCTTTATATGAAATCGTTTGTCAGTCACTACCAATGAGGATTCAGCAAACTTATTCCACCTCTTACCTTCTTTTCCCCCTTCTTTTCTGCACTGTAGTTAGTCGTGTCACTCCTGCATAGTCATGCATATAATACTTGCATTCTGTTCTCTCATCCTAATTCCCACAATTGTCTTAGTCTTGGCTCCATTTTTAAATACATTTAAACTCACTACCACAAAAGAATGAAGTAGGACCCTTACATTGTACCACACAGAAAAATTAACTCAAAATGAATCAAGACCTAAATGTAAAAGCTAAAACTATAACACTCTTAAAAGGAAACAGGGGGAAAGCTTAGCAACACTGGGTTTAGCAATAATTTATTGTATTGGATACAACAGATAAATCGGACTATATCAAAATTTAAAACAATGCATCAAAGACATAATAATGTAAGAAGACAACCACTGGAATAAGAGAAAATATTTGCACATCACATATAAGGAGTTGATACCAGATACACAGAGAACTCCTAAACAACAACAACTAAATAAACAACAACAAAAGCTCAATTTTAAAATGGGCAGGGAATTTGGATAGACATTCTCCAAAAAGACATACAGCTGGTCAATTTTCAAGACACACATGAAAAGGTGCTCAACATTACTAATCACTAAGGAAATGCAAATCAAAATCACATGAGAGGGCTTCCCTGGTGGCGCAGTGGTTGAGAGTCTGCCTGCCGATGCAGGGGACACGGGTTCGTGCCCAGGTCCAGGAAGATCCCACATGCCGCGGAGAGGCTGGGCCTGTGAGCCATGGCCGCTGGGCCTGCGCGTCCAGAGCCTGTGCTCCGCAACGGGAGAGGCCGCAACAGTGAGAGGCCCGCGTACCGCAAAAAAAAAAACAAAAACACACGAGATACCACATCACACACATTAGGATGGCTACTAGCAAATAAACAGAAAATAGCAAGTGCTGGTGAGAATACAGAGAATTTGGAACCCTTGTTGCACTGTTGGTGGGAATGTAAAATGGTGAAGCCACTGTGGAAAAAAGTGTGACTGGTCCCCAAAAAATTAAAAAGAGAACTACCACATGATCCAGCAATTTCTCTTCTGGGTATAACCCCAAAGAATTGAAAGCCACATCTCTTAGAGATATTTGTATATCCACGTTCATAGCAGCTTTATTCTCAATAGCCAAAAGGTGGACGTAACCCAAATGCTCATCAATAGATGACTGGGTAAACAAAGTGTGTCATATACATACAATGAAATATAGACATACCTCGGAGACGTTGCAGGTTCGGTTCTAGACCACTGCAATGAAATGAATATCATCACAGTAAGCGAGGCACAAGAAATTTTTGTTTCCCAGTGTATATAAAGTTATGTTTACACCATACTGTAATCTACTAAGTATGCAATAACATACGTCTAAAAAATAATGTACTTACCTTAATTTAAAAATACTGCTAAAAAATGCCAAAACAATTACAATAAGTAATATCAAAAATCACTGATCACAGATCACCATAACAAATATAATAATAATGATGAAAAGTCACACAAAGACATGAAGCGAGCAAATGCTGTTGGGAAAATGGCTCCCATGGACTCACTCAGCCCACGGTTGCCACAAACCTTCAACCTGTAAGAAACGCAGTATCTGTGAAGCAGAATAAGACAATGTATGCCCTTATTATTCAGACTTAAAAAGGAAGGAAATTCTGACACATACTATGACATGGATGAACCTTTGCACAGGTGCAGTCTATGGTCCACGCCTGCGCTATGCTAGGCTAGCTCGTTTTTTTTGTTCCCCGACCTTAATCGGGCATCTTGTTGCTGCACGGGGTTCTTCCCCTGGACATGAAAGCCCTAGGCAAGGAGTATGTGAAGGATGAATTTAAGAGGCATAAGACCTTTGGTTCTGACAAGGCTCAGTGTTTCTTGCAGGAAAGGGAGGTATATGCCACAGTGCTATGGCAACAAGCTAAAGAAAACACAAAATTCAACTGAAAAAGCATGTTTTGGAACCGTCCTCCCAGAAGAAAAACGTAATGACTTTGGTGCTGAACAAATTGGACAGTTGCAGGAGCTGATGCAAGAAGTCACTAAATCCAATAGCCAATTTAGTATCACTGACTCTATGAAATCAAAAATTTAGTCTATTACAATAAAGCTTAACAAAGCATTTAAAGTTCAAAAAAATTACTAGGCTCAGTGAAATAAGCCAGTCACAAAAAGACAAATACTGTACAATTCCACTTAAACAGGATACTTAGAATAGTCAAATTCATACAAAATAGAATGGTAGTTGCCAAGGGATGAGGGAAAAAGAAATGGGGAGCTGTTTAATGGGTATAAAGTTTTAGTTCTGCAAGATGAAAAGAGTTTGAAATTGGTTGTACAACAATGTGAACACACTTAACACTATTGAACTGTACACTTAAAAATTGGTTAAGATTGTACATTTTATGTTACGTGTATTTTACTGCAATTAAAAATAAAATGTTTGAAAATAGAGGAAAAAAACATATATATGAAAAGGAACTCAAAGACATATCAACTGCAATGTATAACCCCTATCTGGAGCTCAATTTGAACAAATCAACTACTTTTAAAATTTATTTCTAAATATCTATGAGATAATCACAAAATATGAACACTAGATATTTGATGGCATTAAAGAATTATTGTCATTTATTTTTTGGTGTGATAGTGGTACTGGGGTTGTATATTTTAAATATTCCTTACATCTCTTTTGTTTACGAGATACTACTAAAATTTTTATGGATGAAATGACATAATGGATTATTTCCCAGCTGGAGGATAGGGAGAAAATGATTAGGGGTATACATGAGACAAGATTGGCCATGATAACTGTTGAAGCTGGGTAGTGGGTACATGGGAGTTCATTATACTATTCTCTCTACTTCTGTTTACTTTGAAATTTTTCCTAATAAAAAATTTCAGTTTCAGAAAGAAAAAAAAAGTTCACTGCCAGTACTTTTGCCCCAGACATGCCAGCCATCGCTTGATTGGCAGAACTTCTCCCATGAGTAGTTTATTCAATAAAGGCTTGTGGCAACGGTCATCCCTGAGATTTTCCGCACGCTGTTGAGGTGGATATAACATCCTTGGCTCACACTTTCTCTCCCTGAGAATCTGAGAGGTACTGCCCCTCCGGCTCCTGGTGCTCAGTGTGGCTGTGGATACGAGTATGAAGTCAGCCTGATATTTTTACCTCTCTAAGTCATTGTACTTCAGCCTTTTACTGCCGGAAGTATTCTTCCTTCATTTTTAGAGTTCACTCTCACCAGGATATTTCTGGTGAGATTTCTGGTTATGATGAGCTGGGTCAATATTCCCTGATACACACAGTTTTTTCAGTTTGTAGAGTCACATTTTATTATCAGCGAGTTTCCCTGAATTATATCATTAAATGTTTGGGTTTTCTTTCATTCTTTATGTTTTTCTCCTAGAACTCAATTGTATGTATCCAGAATGTCCTTTTCTTGTCTTTTATGTCCATTATTTCCATCACTGTTTTTATCGTGGCTCTTTGCCTCACGTTTCTTCCAATTGTGTCTTCATTCTGTAATTATTTATTCCCTGCATTTCAGCTCATCTTTTATATTTTCCACTTACCCCCCCACTTCTCCTCTGTGTTCTTCAATTTTTTCTTTGTGGTCTTCATTCATCAAGGTAATTGCTTCATCGAGTATACTTTTATTTTAATTCATAGCGAATTGTCAGGATGAGATTTTCATCTGCTTGGGAGTGTTCTCCATCTGCCGGGTAGCTTTGCTGCTCTTTCCCACGTTTTTTCCCAATAGGATCTTTCTATCAATGCCTTCTTTTTTCAACTTGTCATCATTCAATGAGTTGCACTGGGCTTCCCTGGTGGCGCAATGGTTGAGAGTCCGCCTGCCGATGCAGGGGACACGGGCTCGTGCCCCGGTCCGGGAAGATCCCACATGCCGCGGAGCGGCTGGGCCCGTGAACCATGGCCGCTGAGCCTGCGCATCCGGAGCCTGTGCTCCGCAACGGGAGAGGCCACAGCAGTTAGAAGCCCGCGTACCGCAAAAAAAAAAAAAAAAAAAAAAAAAAAAAAAATGAGTTGCACTTTCCCAAACCAGCTATTTTCAAGCAGTTCTCTGACTGGGGAGTGGCCAGAGTGGCCTTCCAGGCTACATTCTCCTCTGCTGCCCCACGAATTAGATTGTTCCCTGCAAATACAGCTCATCTTCGGATTCTTGGTTCAGCTGGTTACTGTATTTCTTGGCACCAAACCAGGAAAGGCACACTCCTGCACCAGCCCTGCTAACCTGAATTCCTAGGCAACTGTGTTCACTTTAGCACTTCAAGTGAACCCTTCCCCTTCAGGATGGTATTTTCACGGACACTTGCTGTGATCAGCCATCCCTGACTCTTTGCACTCTCTGTGCTACTTCTTTTTGTTTCGTCCTCTGCAGCTGCTACACAGGTTCAGCTTCTCTTGGCAGTTCTTACAGGTGTTACAGAGCCTATGGTTTATATTTGTCTCCTGGTTTTTCTGAAAATGGCAGAGATTCTTCCTTTTCTTTTTTTCCTTTTGTATGATCCCTAGGACACGAAGAGGGCAAATGCTGTCATGCACAGCCTCATGCATACCAGAAGTCTGACGACGTTATTAGGGAGACACTCTTGAGAAGCTTTATGCCTCCCATTTTATCGTGGTTGACTTTGGTTTTGTTACTCTGATTTTAATGAATTTACCCTCTATAAAAACAGTTCGCTTTCTTCTCACTCAGTGTGTGTATAAAACGTGCTTAGTTTTATACACACACTGAGGCTTTCTGAGCAAGAGTAAACCATCTCATCTGGGAAAGCAGAAAAATAATGTAAAGGGAATGATAAGCCCAGTTGCAACAGAATTCTTCCACTCAGTCAATCCTGAAATGGAAGCAGGATTATTGCAAACCAACTTACGATGCCTTACCAGCTGCTGAACTGGATCCCGCTTTAACTCTGCAAGATGACAGAATGAACTTATTTTCTTTCATGTAATGAAACCAGGATCTTTCATGGTCAGTAAGAGTGAGGAAGCATCTGGATTCATTGACTGCAACAGACCTTAATAGTGTGTAACTCGCTGGGGGAAAATTGTGTGTATCGTATTGTCATTTTGCATCTGTTACTCTGATTAGGATCATTGTAATACATTCAGATTCATTAATGATGACTACTTTGGATCCCTAAATAATTAATGGAATCATAGGTGTCTCCCTCAGCAACAAACTGCTGGCACTGTGTATTAGGCAGTACTGTGAGCTCTGAATAAAAAGCTCTGACACAGCTCCATCTGTTTTTGCCAGGCACCTCCTCTTGCACCAGCTTTCTTAGCCAAGCCCGGAAAAATAGGCAGAGCCAAGAGTAGAAACCAAAGCAGACTCCATGCATCGCGATGGTTTTAAATGCAAGATGCCAGGCTCCAGCTCATCTAGTGAATCAGAATCCCTGGATGGTGGCACCTGGGAATCAGCATTTTGATGGGCATCCCAGTGTTTCCTATGCGCCCTAAAGACTGAGAAGCTCTGGATGGAGACCTCTTGCCCAGAAAAAAAGTCAGCAAGATGGGGAAAATATTATGTTGTGAATCCTAGTCCACTAGAACTCTATCACTTTGTGTGTGGATTTTCCTTACCTCACGTGCCTAATATGCTTCCAAGACTTGAAGGAAAGAATTCCTCCTACTTCTAAATTACAAAACAAATCTCATCCTCCTCCACCTGATTCTGCTGCTTTTGTTGCTCTGCCCAATTCAGCGTGCACTCTGAGGATGAGCAGTTGACCACATGTGAAGCAGAAACGTTAATATTCTGAGATTTTTCTGAGAGCAAATCTAAAGGAATAAAAAAGAAAAGCCAATTTATTAGGCTATGATTAAAAACACACACACAATTAACCGTGGAAGTGCTTGTTTCCCAATATCCCAAGGACAATGATTCTTGGTAGATTTTTCAATTTATCTGCATTTCATCAAAGTAGAAGACTATACAAATAAATGGCGGTGGCATATCCTGAGGCATTGCAGAGGTCACGAAGAGATCTATAATCCACACAAATTGCAAACATTAATAAAGATAATGCCCTAGTCAGGAACTGTGGAGTTAATGTATATTTGTAAATGTCTCAAGACTAGATGGAAAGAGGAGGTAGGGAGGGACCCATGAAAGTAGATAATGAAGGTGGGGGAGGGGACCAGGAGAAAATACCAAGGAACTCTGACTCAATTTACATCCCAGAAACCATTCTGCTGCAGTGGAGGGAAGCCAGCCTGGCCTGGCTTTCTCCCAGGCTGCACCTCAGGTCTTCCTCCAGAAAGTTTCCACAGATAAGCTCAGTAGCCCTACCCATGGTTACCACTAGAAAATCAAACAATTAGCAGCATATCAAAGTAATCACAGGGAGCCGGAGGATTCTTGCAAACTCCAGATGCCTAAATTACTGCTCAAAATGTCATGGGCACACGGGGCTAATACATGGCAGACAAGGGGCGTCACTTGCAAATGGAAACGGGTATTGAGAGAAGAGCAAATTTTAGCAAAGTGTTACTAAAGTAGAGCAAAAGTAGCCACCATGTGCCAGGCTTTATTGTCAAGCATTTATTTATTTAAATTTAACCCTCACTGCAACCTTTCCAGATGACACTCATTTTACTGATGAGGAAACTAAATATGTAATAAGGACACTCATCTAGGGAGTAGTGGAGCCAGGCAGGATACACATCTAACTCCAAGGTCCATGCTTTAAACCACAATCCTACTATGAAAGACGCTGGATCCCTTTAGTGGTATAGACTTGAAAGCTGCCATTCTGGTAAGATACACAGGAGGAAGAGTCTGCATCTGTGAATCTACACTCAATTTGGCTAAATGAGAGACGCTGCGAGGTATAAGGAAACTAACATGGCTTTGGACATGGCAGCACAGTTGACTTTCTGGATGAGGGATGAGATCAGAAGTCAAGAATTCCTGGGACTTCCCTGGTGGTGCAGTGGTTAAGAATCCACCTGCCAATGCAGGGGACATGTGTTCGAGCCCTGGTCTGGGAAGATTCCCACATGCCGCAGAGTAACTAAGTCCATGCACCACAACTACTGAAGCCCGCGCGCCTAGAGCCCGGGCTCTGCAACAAGATAAGCCACCGCAGTGAGAAGCACGCGCACCACAATAAAGAGTAGCCCCAGCTCGCTGCAACTAGAGAAAGCCTGCGTGCAGCAACAAGACCCAATGCAGCCAATAAATTTAAAACAGTAAATTTATAAAAAAAAAAGAATTCCTGGTTCCATCAGACTTATACGTAGACAATGGATATTCATTCAATTAATTATTTAATTTTGACTTTGTCAATCTGTATTCCCAGTGTAAACACAGTATTGCCTGGCATATGGTAAGTGCCCAGTAAATGCCTGATGAATGAGTAAATAAATATATGAACTGGTGAATGGATGAATCAGTGTTCAAAGAAATACGCATCCCCATATTCACTTGTAGAAAATCATTGCACACAGACCAGCACAGCAACCCCACCATCATCAATCCTTTTTGCCAGACATTTGTCCCCAAGCTTCTGTACAAGTAAAGAGGGTATAGTCATAGTCACAGCTGCTTATGTAACAGACTGTGGCAAAAGCAGTAAATAAATGAGACTCAGGCCATGAGCATTTCCAGGCTGACGACTCACACAGCACCAGGGTTTCTGTCCATGGCCATTATTTTTTAGCATTTCTTTGCACTGCCCTTTTACTACAAGAATCAATCTGAACTTTTAATCACTTGCTCTTTGACCTAAAGTATATGGATTTACAGCACACTTTTCAGAGCTATGGGATCTTTGTCTCGGATTTTCCATTGTTTAAAGTTTAATCTTAACTAACTGGAGCTAATTTGAGATCAACAAAACCTTCCAACCTCTATCCAGGGGCCATGAAAGTATTAAAAAAAAAAAAAAACCGTACAGTTTTCCAGCTGAGTTGAAGTTCATTTCATGGGCAAACATAGGAAGGACTCACATTTAATAAACAGAGTCTTTCTATTTATTGCAGCTTTCAATCGACAGATGCCTTCATGATGGAAAAAACAAAAAGGACAAGAAGTTAGACCTCCTAGGTTTGAAACATGTTTTCACCACTATTAGATGTGTGAACTTGAGTAAATCACTGTCACACTGGATCTGTTTGTCCCATTGAAAAATGAAGTGTTGAACTCTCTGCTAGATCTATAAACACACACATGACATTTATTATAGTCTATCTTATTCCATAAGTTCACCTTGTTTATCATTGAGGTTGTGAGTTACTTGAGGATGTGTCATAAACTTTCTTCTTTCATCTCTTCCATTGCTTCCAGACACTGTTAAACACAAAAAGCTAATCAGCCGTCAACTGGATTGAAGTAAATCAAGGTTCCCCACGTTTGCCTTCCAAAAACTATCAACATGAAAACCTTTCCAAATGTATGTAAAGAAACACTTCAATAATCAAAACAACATGCTGTATTTGGTGTTTTTTTCCTTCTCTTTTATTTCTCACGTATGTGTGCTCCCTTGTGTGTGTGTATGTGTATGTGTGTGTATTTAAAATAATCCATGCTTCTTTCACTCTTGATTAAAAATTGTAATGGTTTTGTACATGATTTCCCCAAGTGAAATTTTTATTGAAAATGGAAAATACTCAATTTCTGTTTTCACTAAGTGGTTTAAAACACATGACAATTAACAAATGAGTCACAGGCAGCCTCTTCCTGTAACTAATGCACTGCAAGCTGGATTCATCAATTACAGCAAGGATAGAATATCCACTTTACCAAACACCCAGGTTTCCTAGACTTTGTGCCTTTTTCGTTTGTTTGCATTTCTCTTTTCTTTCTACCTGTTTTATTCATCAATTGTCTCCAGCAAATTATAGCAAAGGTGTCTCCCTTCTCTATTGCCACTCTGCGATCTATACTTAACTGCAGAGTAACAGCAACAGAAGCCATAACTAACAGCCCCAGCCTTCTAAATCTGCAAGCTTGGGAAGAATCTCGTATCAGGGCATTACGTGCTAGATTTAATGTGGATGTTGTAGTCTGAAGCGAAAATTATTTGTACAGCTGGAATATAACATTTGCATAAGTTACAATTAAAAGAGAAAATATAATTACAAATTTTCAACTTAATTTGAATGGTTTTTAAAATACTCATTTGGCATAGGCAACAGCTTGCAGGGAAACAGAACACGCTCTCGGAGTTGCATCCCTTTGTCTGAGTATCAGTAGTGAACTCATTTTGAATGGTTTCCTTTAACCCCTGAATCCCAACACTAACCAGCATTGAGAATCTAAGGTACAAGGCACTGTTTGTTTTGAATAGGATTACAACATACACAGCAATTCATAAATATTTGCATCTTTTAATTGTTTCTAAAAATGAAGTGGCAAGTGACATCCAACAGTAATGTTATTTCTCCCATGGAGCGAATGAGCAGTGGAATTTTAACTAGTTTCATTCCCTTTCAGCTCTCAGATCTGAGATCTTTGGTCACATCTCCTGTATAATGTTTTCCTCATATCACAGTCTCTTTAATGGCTCCAGCTTCTGATTTTTTTTCCCCCGTTAATTACATGTCTTTTTCTTGTAGCGACTTCATGCTGAAGGCATGTCATTCTTCTCAGACACAGGCTCGGCTAGGTGTCCATGCACCAAGTCCATTTGTTCATTTGTTTTCAGGATTTCTTTTCTAAGAAACAAAGGAATCCTTTTATTATCCTCAAACACGAGAATCAAACTTTTCATAAAATATTTTGTACAGCATGTTTACTTGAAACCCTGCTTCCCCAAAGTCATGATAAATGTGATTATTATGTAACGTGCATTGTGTGGCATCAATGAGTTTTGAAAAAGAGACAAAAAAGAGAAAATGACTCCATTCAATCTTTCTCAGAAAAAAAAAATGGATCGAAAAAGACACATAAATGAAAAAAATTGCTATTATTTTGAATTACACAATTAACTGTGCCTTTCTATTTTCCTGATCCTTCTTTCCACAGCTATCTCCAAATAATGAGACATCAGAACATACTCTTGGGAAAAAACTCAATTGTAAAAACTGATCCTTTGTTCTATTTGCCCTGGAATCTGAAAAGGAAATTCTGTGGGAAACAGAAAAATATAAAGTAATAATATAACCTCATTTCACCTTTTTCCTGAGAAACCACAAAGGTGGTCATCTGATTGAGAGTGTTATTACGTAGCATCATTTTTTTAAATCACAGAAACCCTGTTTATTTATGGAATAAAAATACAGGACAATGACAGCAGCACCACACCACCTTCAGGAAAATGCACTGCTGCTTAGAATGACTTGCTGAAACTAACAAGGAAACTACTTAAATGATGGCCCTGTGGATAGTCATCTTTTGTGCAACAAGCCTACAATAACTTCATCATTCAAAACTGGGATATAAATTGAATACATATATATGATAAATACATATACATTTTATTTTTATTGAAAAACTTCCAAGATTTTAATAAGCTTTATCCTGGGGCCTATAGGTACCTGTCAACCTCCTGGCCCACCAGCGTGCTCATTTCTTTTCTCTTTGATGCACTGTGGATAACTGTATCAGACCCTAAGTTTACATTCAGAGTCATAAGCCAGAAGCAGACCATTTCCTAGAATAAATGGTATTTCCCAAACGGTGGAACATTTTTACCACTGGTGAGATAATTTTAGTTGCCATATTCCAAATATTTTCATTGCTATCTATTTATTTTAAAAAATAGAATATTACATCAAACTTGCGTTCTCACCAATTTTATTACTTAGAATTATATTGAGGAAAAATATCACAGATGGTATGCAGGCATAGCAAAGTCATGAAAGAGGTACAGAAATGACTAAAGTTTAGGAAACAGTATCCTAAAAAAAATCACTTCTCTATATTAACATATCCTCACAGTAGCGGTGTGAGATTTTTTTTTTAAATGTTTATAGGATTATAGTTGCTCTACAATGTTGTGTTAGTTTCTGCTGTACAGCAAAGTGAATCAGTTATACATATACATATGTATAACTCTTTTTTAGATTTCCTTCCCATTTAGGTCACCACGGAGCACTGAGTAGAGTTCCCTGTGCTATACAATAGGTTCTCATTAGTTATCTACCTTATACATAGTAGTGTATATATGTCAATCCCAATCTCCCAATTCATCCCACCCCCCTTCCCCGCTTGGTATCCATAAGTTTGTTCTCTACATCTGTGACTCTATTTCTGCTTTGCAAATAAGTTCATCTGTACCATTTTTCTAGATTCCACATATAAGCACTATTATATGATATTTGTTTTCTCTTTCTGACTTATTTCACCCTGCATGACAGTCTCTAGGTCTATCCATGTCTCTGCAAATGGAACTATTTGATTCCTTTTTATGGCTGAGTAATATTCCATTGTATATATATGTACCACATCTTTTTCCATTCGTCTGTTGATGGACATTTAGGTTGCTTCTATGTCCTGGCTGTTGTAAATAGTGCTGCAATGAACACTGGGGTGCATGTATCTTTTTGAATTATGGTTTTCTCTGGGTATATATGCCCAGGAGTGGGATTGCTGGGTCATATGGTAGCTCTATTTTTAGTTTTTTGAGGAACCTCCGTACTGTTCTCCATAGTGGCTGTATCAATTTACATTCCCACCAACAGTGCAAGAGGGTTCCCTTTTCTCCACACCCTCTCCAGCATTTACTGTTTGTAGATTTTTTGATGATTGCCATTCTGACTGGTGTGAGGTAATACCTCATTGTAGTTAATATAGGTGAAACATTTAGACAGGTGTCTAACACTTAGTAAGTACTATACAAATGTTTCCTATTATATGATCACTGTAGATCTGAATAAGTGTGACTGGAAATCATGAATAATTTAGTTCCTTCAATTATGAAGTTATTTTAAATGGGAATATTACTTTAATGCCTTAGATATCTTACCAATTAAACAGGATAGTAACTAAAGAGGTTCAAAAACTGGTAGGGGGCTTCCCTGGTGGCTCAGTGGTTGGGAGTCCGCCTGCCGATGCAGGGGACACGGGTTCGTGCCCGGGTCCGGGAAGATCCCACATGCCGCGGAACGGCTGGGCCCGTGAGCCATGGCCGCTGGGCCTGCGCGTCCGGAGCCTGTGCTCCTCAACGGGAGAGGCCACAACAGTGAGAGGCCCGCGTACCGCAAAAAAAAAAAAAAAAAAAAAAAAAAAACTGGTAGGGATGATATAAACAAAGATCAAAATAAACATGAAATAATATATTATCATCTGTCTCATTCCTTATATTGGTGTTTAAACATATTTTAGGTATTGAAGTAAAAATCTTAAGAAACAAGTTTTTCTACTCTTTGCGACTACAGTTGTTAACCATTTGCAGTAGAGAATAACACTCCTTGGCTCATGTTTTCAGTTACAGAACCACTAAACCTTTGAACTGGAAAAACCTTTAAGATGAAAGGCCAATCCTATCATGGCTTATATAAGCAAACAGGTGGATTTGTAATGGGCTTTTAGGGTCTTAATGAGCAACTCTGTGGAGGATGGGAATTGCAAGCAGTGAGAACAACTGGTTCAAAAGAACTTGGGCTTCCCTGGTGGCGCAGTGGTTGAGCGTCCGCCTGTCGATACAGGGGACACGGGTTCGTGCCCCGGTCCGGGATGATCCCACATGCCGTGGAGCAGCTGAGCCCGTGAGCCATGGCCGCTGATCCTGCGCGTCCGGAGCCTGTGCTCCGCAGTGGGAGAGGCCACAACAGTGAGAGGCCCACATAGCGCAAAAAAAAAAAGTACTAAAGCAGGGGTTCATGACTTATTCTAGGTGTCCAAGGTACGTAGTAGGAACCAGTATTAGGAAATAACACTGGAAAATGCTTTTTAATCATCCAACCTTTAAGGTTAGTAATTTCTGAAGTCGGTACAAGTAACCTGACCTGTAACTTTGAAGTGAGACAGATCTAGGTATGACTCTCCACTTGTTACATAAGCCAAGTCTTTGAGCCTCAGATTATGCAACAGGGTTATTATAGTGATTAAGTGACTGTACACAGAACTCATAGCTGAGATGCCTGGCTGATTGAAATTCTACTCAAATGTTTGTCTTTCTGACCCCTGTCATCATATGAATAAAAATCTGGGAAAAAAAAATCACCTTTCTATCAGGGACTGAGTTCTTAATTTTTTTAAGAAAAAAAAAAAAGAATTTCCCAAAAAAATTTTTGGAAGGAAATTAAAACCCCAAGGAAGAGAGAATTATTTTTAATTTTTACTCTTCTCCTTGATTTATGGAAGACATTTCTCAAATAGAGTAAAAACACCCCAGCACAGTGGCTTTCCTTGAATGCAGAGAGTAAATTCAGAACAGGCACTCTCAGGAAAATGTGGGAATTTTCCCGAAGGGACCTCACCACAAGCCAAGACCTGACGGGATAAAGAAGAGCCTATGCCGAGCTGCGGACATGGTGCGGGTTGCTCCTCGAGGCTCAGGCCACAGCAGGGCAGGAACGCAGTGATGCTCACCAGCAGGTGAGGGCTGCCCCAGAAAGAGACCCTGAACGGAGCTCCCAGAGGTGGAGGCAAACACTGGAGCCTCGGAGCCCCCCTTCCCTCCCCAGCTCTGGCCGCTCCACATCTCTTGCTCTCCCCTCCCTTCCCCCTGCACCTTCCCTGCCCTTCTTTCTTCCTCTTCTCTCTTTCACCAACTGAACTAACTATTAACAGCATGGAAATCTGTTTTTTCATTATTGAATGTCTTTATATACACCTTTTTGGTTTCTCTTGAGTTTTAAATGTGTGTGATTTCAAAGTTTTATATTTCCAGTTCCCCAAAAAGCCTAGAATCAGACTTAAAAAAATAGCCCTAGGTTGGTTTTCACTTGTATGTGGTTCTAAGATAGATAGTTTGTATGATTCAGTGCCCACTCCCACCACCAAGATTGAAAGTAGAGCGATAATCAGAGCTGAAGCAAAGGGACCAATTTTCCCCTCTTGGTAGGAAGAGTAATACATGTAACTTAAGAATAACTAATGGGGTGGAAGAACCATTGTGTTTTGTTGCTCTTTGTAGTATCCTGAAGAAGTCATGCCATTTTGAACAGTAATCAAGGGAAGTCTAGTGTAATTCACTATTAAGAGAAAATAGATCATGCTTTAAAAATGTTTCTTTATACCCTTTTTCATGTAAACTATACCTCTTAGAGCAAATGTCAGAATGAATAAGTGGGATGGAGCAGGGGTTTTCACACTAAATTCCTCAGAGCCCTGCAGGGCTGGGGTGCAGGGTGAGGAGCTGAGGGGGAAGGGAAGGAACATTATGTGGAAAGTTCTCCAGGCTCCTCCACCCCCTTCACCTACAGCAGCTCTGCTGTTACCTGTTTTATATATGGGAATCATTGAAGATTTCACCTAAAAAAAACATAAAAAGGATTCCACTGTTCTTAAAATTTGGGAAGTCATGGGAATAAAAAAATTCATGTGCCTGCATCGACCCTGGGAAAATGGAAAAGGGTATAAAGATGGTGAGCGCTTCTTCAGACTAACAGTTTCTTTTTAATTCTTCAAAAGACTCATTAAGTTATATCCTGCTCTTCTGTGACCTTGGAAAGTACTCCCTACTCCTCCTACCTCCTACTCCTTGTGGTGGGGAGGGGGTCACAAAGAGCAGATTGATTGGGTTACTCTCCCTCTACAGTTTTATGTAAATTTGTCAAATAACTAAGATCTCTGTCCTGACAAGAGCCAGGTAAGTCTAAACACTTCTCACAGACAGAGCTGACAAAATTCAAAAGTAGTTTGGGTGAAAGAGACTCATTAATTTCAAACAGGCGTTTGAGTCCCAAAGGGAAGACATACATCATCAGTCGGAGCATTGTGATGTCACAGAGGAACTTCATCAGTCTGCCAATTAGAAAGGAGTCATGAGAGTTAAGTAAAATGAAATGTAAATAACTGCTTAATTAGGTGTGCATGGAAACTGGAGAGTCTCCAAAGTCGTTAGATATGAGCATGCTTGGCTGGCAGCTCCTTAGACTGAGGGTTAGTGCTGTCATAACCTTCCATAACAGCTGGAAGGTGGCTGGGAGACTCCACATAGGTCCCCAGAAGACAGGTTGACCTGGATGAAGCATTCAAGACAATTAGGTGTAACTTCGTCCACATGGTTGGGGTCCTCTAGAGCAGTAGTTCCAGAACTTCTTGAGGCCACTCCGGTAGAACAAAATATTTAGGAATCACCTCTACTGCTGAGGCAAGGGGTGGGAGCAGGCATAGAGAGAGAAAACTTTATCAGAAGGAGTGAGGAAACTGGACAGCTACATATACAACAATGAGATTAGAACATTCCCTCACACCATATACCAAAATAAACTCAGAGTGGATGTAAGACCTGAAACCATAAAAGTAGAAGAGAACATAAGCAGAACACTGTTTGACATAAATCGCAGCAATATTTTTTGGATCTGTCTCCAAAGGCAAAAGAAATAAAAATAAACAAATGGAACTTAATTAAACTTTAAAGCTTTTGCACAGCAAAAGAAACCATCACCGAAACAAAAAGGCAACCTACAGAATGAAAGAAAACACTATGACCTACAAGGTCTTATAAATAAACAGCTCATGCAACCCAATATCAAAAAAACCCAAACAACCCAATCAAAAAATGGGCAGAAGACCTGAACAGATGTTTTTCCAAAGAAGACATACAGATGGCTAAGAAGCACATGAAAAGATGCTCAACATCGTTAATGACTAAAGAAATGCAAACCAAAACAATGAAATACCTCCTCACACCTGTCAGAGTGGCTATCAACCAAAAGTCTGCAAATAACAAATGTTGAAGAGGATGCGGAGAAAATGGACCCTTCCTGTACTGTTGGTGGGAATGTAAATTGGTGCAACCACTATGAAAAACAGTATGGAGGTTCCCCAAAACACTAAAAATAGAACTCCATATGACCTAGCAATTCCACTTCTAGGGATATATCCCCAAAAAACCCCACTAATTCGAAAAGATACATGCATCCCAATGTTCATAGCAGCACTATTTACAATAGCCAAGATATGGAAGCAACCCAAGTGTAATATATATATATATAAATGGAATGTTACTCAGCTGTAAGAAGGAATGAAATTCTGCCATTTGCAGCAATGTGGATGGACCTAGAAAATATTATGCTTATTGTAAAATGTCAGACTGAGAAAAACGAATACTGTATATCACTTATATGTGAAATCTAAAAAATAATACAAATGAATGTATATACAACACAGAAACAGGCTCACAGATGTATAAAACAAGCTACTCGTTACGGAAGGGGGAGGGGCAAATTAGGTGTATGGGATTAAGAGATACAAACTACTATGTATAAAATAGATATGCAACAAAGATATATTGTATAGCAGAGGGAATTATAGCCATTATCTTGTAAGAACTTTCAGTAGAGTATCTGTAAAAATACTGGATCACTATGCTATATATCTGAAATTAATATTGTAAATCAACTATACTTCAATTTCAAAAAAAGGAATGAAGGGGCTTCCCTGGTGGCACAGTGGTTGAGAGTCCGCCTGCCGATGCAGGGGACACGGGTTCATGCCCCGGTCCGGGAAGATCCCACATGCCGCGGAGCGGCTGGGCCCGTGAGCCATGGCCGCTGAGCCCGCGCGTCCGGAGCCTGTGCTCCGCAACGGGAGAGGCCACGACAGTGAGAGGCCCGCGCACCGCAAAAAAAAAAAAAAGGAATGAGGAAAATGAAACATTTTAATATAGGGCATTATAGGTATTTAGTTCATATTAGAACCATGAAGACTGAGTCCTGTCCCCATCAATATTATAAGAAGTTAGTCAGCAAAATACCCAGAGGCTAAGCAGACATCAAGTAGACTTTGAACCACAGGTTGCAAATCTCCACTTGACAGGAATATTAGAATGCTCTTTGCTGTCTAGCACTCACATGTTTAAGCTGCTGCTAGTTTCCCCTACACTTTCACCCCTACCCTTGCCTACAAAAAACATCCAAATTCCTTAACATGCATCAAGGCCCTTCAAGATCCAACCCATTCTCCTTTCCCAGCCTTACCTCTCCCCACAACTTAGCCTGTTGCATCTTACAGGCCAGTCTGTACTGGCCCGTTGGTTTAGGTATGTCCTTTTTTCCAAATTCTCTGAATGGCAAAATCACATTCATCTTTCAGAATCCAGTTCAAATCTCACCTCCTTCCCTGATGAATTCATGACTCCTTTGTGTTACAGACACTGTTCGGGCATCTACTTTAGCATCTTACTTGGGGAAAGCAGTTCTCCCCTGAGTCTGAGGTCAGACATATATGCACAGATCTAGAAAACCAATGGTGTGCATCCAGGAATCTCTGCACATAGGGCACTGAGGGGGTAGCTGACTGGGTAACAAGCCCCCCGATGACAGGGGAAGGGAGATTTGGAGTACCATGTGGTATTGGTCTCTTGCATTTGTCCCCAGTCTAACCCCATGGACACATGTCCAGATGTTTATAGACTGATGATTAAGAGCATGAATTCTAAAATTCAGTGCCTGGATTCAAATCACAGTTCTGTCACCTACTAGTTGCCTTGAACGAGTTAGTTAACCTCTCCAGCCTCGGTGGAGATGATAATAACAGAGTTCCTACCTCATGTGTCATAGGGATTATACAAGTAAGTGTCACACAATAAAGCATCATATAACAAGCGTCAGCTATTATACTTAGGAAGCGAGATGGCAGTTAAGTAAAAACTGAAAATGCTGTAAGGCCTTGGGGCACATGCAGCACAAATTCAGAACCTCTGAGTTGAGAGAAAACAAAAAGAGGGTGTTCTTCCCAACTCCACCATGGACCAGAGGCAGTGTGGTGGCATCTAGAGGGACTAGAAGCAACTGTAGCCCCAGCAGAAGGCTTGGGTGCTTGACTGAGGCAGCAACGCTCAGAGAGGTCCATCCTCTGCAGAGATGGCAGCAGGGCCAGGCATGAGCAATGGCTGTCGCCGTGTGGTCTCTGTGGTACCCAGAAGTGGTGTTACAAGACATCCAAGGTGTCTGGAGGGTGCAGAGCAATGCAGTAGATGTGACAGAGGAGCCTGGTTGAAGTGAGGACATCCAGTGGACACGGTAACAGTGTCAGCAGAGGCAGTGATGATAGCATAAGAGGAGTCATATTCAGTGGACGCCTTGAGCTGATGTCTGTGGAACACATTCCCTGAGGTTGACCAGGAATATGGGGGCAGAGGGGTGCTTTGCCAGGGTGCAGAGACCCTCTAGGAGTCCAATGTAATGAGGCAAATTGTCATTGGCATGACCACTTTTTTTCAGAAGGGGAATACTGAGACAACATGAAAAGCACAAGCTTTGGTTTCAGACAGGCTTTTGCTCCATGCAACTGAAGATATTTACTGAGCATCTATTTGTGCCTCAGGCTCTGCTCTCGTTGGTGGAAGTACCACAGTGAGCGAGGCCAAAAAATTCCTCCTCACGCACAGTCTACCTTATAGAGGGAATGTAGACAGTAAACAAGTAAGAAATCAAGTTAATGAGATCTTTCCTGTTTGGGAGCTGCGAAGGCAGTGAAACAGATGATCTGGCGTACAGGTGGGGTAGAGGGAGCTCCTTAAATATGGCAGTCAAGTAAAACCTCTCGTTCAGAGTGAGGGCTGATGGCAGTTCAGGGGAGATATGGAGACAGAGAGTGGGACCCTAAGGTTTGGAGACTTGGCATATTGGAGGAAGAAAAAGTAGCAGAGTAAGTCCCAAACGGGGGTCAGCGAACTCTGGTCTGTGGGCCAAATCCAGCCTGCTGCCTGTTTATATAAATAAAGTTTTATTGGAACATTTGTTCATCTATTATCTGCAGCTGCGTTTGTGCTGTAATAGCAAAGTTGAGTAGTTACAACACAAACTGTATGGCCTGAAAAACCTATAATATTTACTATCTGGTCCTTTCCAGAAAAAGTGTGCTGATTGCCGGTCTACAGCCTAGCCAATGAGCTTGAGAGAGAGCAGTGGGAACTAAAGTTAAGGGGTGCTGAGGGGTAGCAAACTGTAGGACACTACAAACCATGGCAAAGAACTTGGGTTATATTCGACGTGTAATGGAAAGCCATTGTCCAAGCAAGGGAGACACGCGATCTGATTTATATTCTCCACTCTGGGAGCTGTGCGGAGATGGACCATAGGGTTGACGTGGCAGCAGGGAAACCAACTAGACAGATGCCATAGAGCCCAGGGAGAGAGGAAGGTGCCGTGGCTGAGGATGGCAGCGGTGCAGATGGGGACAAGTAGTCAAGATGTATTATCTCAGGTATAACAGGTTCAAGGATCCCAACTCAACTGTATAACCTTAGGCAAGTTACTACTCAAATTCTTTAAGCCTCAGTTCCTTGTGAGTAAAACCCTCAGAGCACTATTGTGTGGATTAAATTACAAAATGCACCCGAGGTACCTGTCAAAAAATGTGTTCAATAAATGTTGGCTGTTATTGTTGCTGCTGTTGGTTGTTGTTGACAGGTGAGGCCCACGGAGAACTAGGTCACAGCACATGCTGCACTGGGTCGGTGGTGCCCTTCTCTCTCTGACCAGATTGGCGCATTCCCTGGAGACAGGGAAGTATTTATTCATCTTTACATCCCCAAAACTGTGCCTGGCACATGGTAGATGTTTAATAAATTTGTATTGATTTAACTATTAAGGTTTTTTTGAAGAAAGGAAAGGCATTATTCATTCTGCTATTTTTCACCAGAAGTGTTTTGCTTTTAGGATTGATATGGAACATTTTTATGACACATTATTCTGAAGATACAGAGGTAGTTGTAGCTAAGGAGAGCTAGTACCCTGCATCCTGTCTGTTGCAAAGGGAAACTCAGATGCTGCTCCCCAGGAAACCTCTAACCTGATAAAATATGTCAGTGATCGCGATTATATATTAAAGCTAGACTAAAAAGTCACCACGCACAAGAAATTCAATCATGTCAGATGCTTCTACATATAAAAAAAATCTCTGGATTGTTTGAAAGTGTTAAGCTGTTTTTAGACATTTATTTCTAACTAGTTGGACATTCTGATCCCTTGTCCAGCCATATTGAAGGGTACCCTATTTTTTATTATTACCTTGTTTCTTTTATTGATTCACTATTCTACCTATAATTGAGATTTCAGAAATTTTTGCAACTCTCTTATTCTTCGACACTACCACTTAACAAGAAAGACTGGAAACCTCTCCTTCATAAAGGAGTTCAATTTTCTCATCATAAAATGATCAATACTGTCTAAACAATTATTTCAAATGAAATTAAATATGACATGCAAATTTTCAAATGAAATATGACATCCATAAGTAGGTACATATTTTGTGACATTTTTATTTTTTTAAAAGAGATTAAATACCATAATGGTTTTGCAATACAAAATTATAAAACCCTAAATGGGTCAACTCAAACTAAATGTTACATTACCTGTTGTATTCACAGTAGCTACATGTGTCTTTAATATGCACTTGTTGCTATATCTAAAAAATTAACCAGAATTTCTTTAAAATTAAAATAAGACTAGATGACAAAATATCTCAGTGGTGGTCACCAAATCATAGCAGTACTCTGCAAACTTATCAATTTAGCTGACAAACTCTAAAAGTATGGGAAACTGAAAATAACAAAAATATTTAAAATAACAGGACATGAAAGAAGAGAATCCCTTGTAATGGTAAAGAAAAGGTAGAAACCCCTGAAACATCAGAGAGCAGCCATGAGGAGGGAGATTTCTTTTTTTTTGCAACACGAAGCCTGGTATCTCACAAATAACGTATGTTCCATATTATGTGGAGTTGCTATGGTAACAACCTTTATTTTCTGAAACAGTACACAGATGTGTACAACATACTAACTTGCTGGTTATAAATTACAGCTTTTCCCATAGTTCAGTAACTTAAGAATTCTACATTTTCGAAATCTCCGAAGTTCTGTTGTTATTAAATTTCTTTATGAGATAATTCTCCTTTTATGAGATAATTTTTTATGAGATAATTTTATGAGATAATTTTCCTTGTACTTTCAAAATGAGAGTGTTCCCAAACAGGCCAAGAGAATGGAAGCATGAGAAAACGGGGCATATCAGAAAGTAGCAGCAGACTGAGTACAGTTTTCTACAAAGAGTCTGGATGAAACCCACTGAAAGGAGGAGAAAATTATTTGAATTAATTAGGCGTCACGTACAACAGCAATGAGAAATAAGTCACTAGTAAAATGATGTTACAAATAAAGTTATGAACTGATTTCTTATTACAAGGTGCCATATTTGCAGTTTTAAAATAAATGAAGATCGGGCTTCCCTGGTGGCGCAGTGGTTGGGAGTCCGCCTGCCGATGCAGGGGATGCGGGTTCCTGCCCCAGTCCGCGAGGATCCCACGTGCCGCGGAGCGGCTGGGCCCGTGAGCCATGGCCGCTGGGCCTGCGCGTCCGGAGCCTGTGCTCCGCAACGGGAGAGGCCACAACAGTGAGAGGCCCGCGTACCGCAAAAAAAAAAAAAAAAAGAAGATTATTTCTTAGAAATATAACAAGCATTAATATAATTTTACAAGCTACAATGGTGTGGGGAGTGAATTCACCTGGTTACTTGACTTCAAATGAAGTTTTCTGAATCTCGAAAAGGCCTGAGTCTGGGAGAAATTTTATATTGCTATATTTAACAAGGAATTAGCATCCCTTTGTCAGGTTACAAAATAAAAGACATACTTAATGACTGGAATTTTTTCTCTTTAAATTTTAACCTTAATCAACAAATATTTATCAAGTGCCTTCCACGTGCAAGGAGCTGCCTGTCCATAATTAGGTGCGTATAGGTATGTATCTAAACAGAAATCATAGAAAAACTGAGTTCTTCAGATGATTTTTTTTTTTTTTTTTTTTTTTTGCGGTACTAGGGCCTCTCACTACTGTGGCCTCTCCCGTTGCGGAGCACAGGCTCCAGACGCGCAAGCTCAGCAGCCATGGCTCACGGGCCCAGCCGCTCCGCGGCATGTGGGATCCTCCCGGACCGGGGCACGAACCCGTGTCCCCTGCATCGGCAGGCGGACTCTCAACCACTGTGCTACCGGGGAAGCCCTCTGTAGATGATTTTTTTCTACTCTGAAAGCTTATGTAATGTTTTCTGTATGCTGGATCTATTTTTTTGAATAGTTCATTTTGAAGATTCTTAAACCTTATCAAAAAGAGTCATCTCTGCAGCACTTATCAGGCTAAAGTTTATTACCTTAGAAACACGTTTGAAAACAAGGTTATATGTTTAGCGCTTACAGTTAAAAATCCATCTATCTAAAGTAAGAAAAATATTTCTAATTATAAGAAAAGATGTAAGCACCCTTATATAAAAGGTAACAAAGCACCCCTAATTTAGAAAGTCCAGAAATTAGTCTGCTAAAGGATTTTTCTAACAAACATAAAACACTTGGGAATGCTATTTCAAGTCACGATAGCATTACGTTCAAATGCAAAATTGTCTTATAGCAGCAAAGACAGAATGAGAAACAACTGAACACCATGCAGATAAGAACAAATCATTTTGAAAAGCCTGCATCATTAAGTAGTTGTTAAAATTTTTTCTAACCCTTTCCACACACGCTCTTTTCTGTATCTTCCCAAGATATATTAAAAACAGGACCATGACTAATCTATTCCAATTCTTACGTTATCAGAGAGAGTTAAGTTATCACCTAACGGGGCCTCAGAGGCTAGAACTCGGAACCAGTAGAAAAAGAGTACTTCACTGCTAGTTGCATTTTAAAAGTATTACTTAAATTACATTTAAGTCATCTAATAACTATGAACTTTCTTCTCTCTTATATTTATATTGCATATTTATTGAATTGCACAGTATGCTTTTACAATAAAGTGCTTTTTACGTTGCCGCCTTTGTTCATCCAAAATAAAATTGACAGTTATCCTTTTATAAGCTATTCCGAGAACATTTGCTCTTCTTTGAAGCTGATTGATGCACTACTTTAAATGTTCCTACAAATATCTTTTCAATTCAAGTTTTTGCATAATGTAATAAGAAGATAAAAGAATTCCATACTTCAACAAGAGACATTACAATGCAAGTAGAGACATTATCAAGAGCATTAACATGCTCCTAATAGCAATAAAACCTTTTAACTGTCTGATGTAGAACATGCTCCCACCAAACCACCACATATTATGGTAATTGGCTCCAATTTCTGACTCTTACATTGTAAAGTTACAAAGAGTTAGGTAGAACTAAAAAACAAATCTAGAATACTCATCTTGTTAGCGTTCCCATTATCAAATGTTTGCTTTCTATCTCGGAAGAGGACTGGTCTGGTCTGTTGCACGGCTCTTCCCTGCACTCTCATATTTTTGCATCTTGTCTCATTTCATTCCTACTGACTGATATGAATATATATCTTTTCCCAAATAACCCTTTTCTAACTCCAAAACATCAACAGTAACACAAATAGCATTTTCCTCAGAATTTCAGTGTAACAAATGTGCTCTCCGTGCACGCCTGTGTCACATCTCATTCACTTTATGTGTTCTCTCGTCACAGGAGATACGATGGGGGAAAATATTCCATGAGGACACTTTGATTTTTCTTTACAACACACTACTAAATTACGTGAGTAGCCTTTCCATCCTGGATGAAAATATAATATCAAACTAAAGTTGAGCCCAGATTCTGTTAAATTAAATAGCAAAGAAAAAATAGTTCTTGGCTTTATTCCTCTTAGACGGGGAGCAGGGCAATGGGGAATTGACACAAGTTGGTCCTTAGTGATTAACCTGCAGTTTATGGTTGTGTTTCCAGGTGACGTGCCCATCATGCAGGAATCTTCTCGGAGGCTGTCGAGAGCAGCCTGTCTGCTTTGAGAAGTGCAGATCTATCAGGATCCAGAATCGGGCTCTGAAAAAGCTGTCATTTCATGTCTCTAAAACAGCCTCTGATTTAATGTACAAGATGTCAAGTAGTAAAGGACAATAAAATAAAAGCCAAAAAGGAGAACTATTTCAATTAAGAAGCATTTCTATAACAATTCTTGGAAATCAAGTAAAATAAAAGCTGTCAGAATCAATCTGTGTTTAAAGGTTGATTTTTGTGGTGCTTAAAGACAACTTGCAAGACAGGAAAAAAATACAGATTATTAACAGAACAATTGAACCTTAAAAATTCCATTCTCACTACATAGATATTTGGTTATTAAATGTTCCTAATGGATCTAGGAAAAGCATTTATATAGTGGATGCTGGGATTTGGAGAGAGAAGGCAAGAAACACATCCAAATACATTAAAAAAAAAAGTCACAAATGTAAGCTCCAGTCCTATAAGGAGTTTCATGCATTTCCAAGGATTTAATATTCTGATTGCCAATAATTAAAAGTCTTATATAATACTGTAGGAATTTACCTTTTATTGCCATGATTTTCCAATGGTGTTTGAATGTCCTTTCCAGAGAAAGATAAATAT
Organism: Pseudorca crassidens; assembly: GCF_039906515.1. Classification (NCBI taxonomy): domain Eukaryota; kingdom Metazoa; phylum Chordata; class Mammalia; order Artiodactyla; family Delphinidae; genus Pseudorca; species Pseudorca crassidens. Next base: position 83,586,517 of record NC_090297.1, on the reverse strand, counting down.
TTCTTCAAGAACTGCCCTATCACCCCAGTAATCAAATATCTTAAAGGTGAATTGAGAAAAAAATTGTTATGAAATTTGAGGCAACCTTTAATCTAAGAGTATAATAATATTGAATAAAGATATAGGCATCGCCAAAAATAAATAAAATTCTTCCCAACATGACTTCTTATTATGGAAGACATAACTTTCATTTCCATTTGTTTAAAAAATATGCTATTTAAGAAACATGCATCATAACTTCATCTTACTCCTATCCTTAGAATTTTTATGATGGCATGCTTTTTATTCCACATTTTCTATTAAGAGGGATATTGGACAAGGAAAGAAGAGATTTATTCACTTGCTGTCCCCATCTGATTTGTATATTTCAGGGATATGCCCCTTTCAATGGTCTATTTCTGGTTCCTTTATATAAAAAAGAAATTAAGTTTCTCTGATGGGAATACTTTAAAGAAGAAAATTCACTCCTCATCATCAAATTGAGAAGTTTTCTTAAAGTAAGTCTTCCACACGCAATAAGAGAAACAGCCTAAGTACTGCCTCCAATCAAAAGAAGAAAAATTACAAAATCAGCTCACTCGTGATTTCCTTAATATACTTAAAAGAGATAAAATCCCACTGATGCCTCTAAAAATAAAAATGAGGGAAAGGGCAACTTTATTGATTCCCTACAAACCAATGTACATGTAGCTTATTGATAACACTAAACCTTTAGTGATTTTCAACTGAAAGTCTGCCTCTGAATGAAGGTTTAAATCATCATATTAATATAGTAGGGGGGGAAATTATCACGGGACACACTGGAAATTAATTAAAAACGCTGCACTCAGTTTGTTTGTGAGAGAAGATAAATATCACTCATGGGAAAAGATGCCTGACAACCGCCATAGTTTTCAGATCCAAAATTAGACCCTGACAGCTATGTCTTTGTATGACTCTCCTTGGGGTATGATATGCAGAGATTTAGAATATGAAGATTTCTGAGAGAAGTATTTATTACTGACACTTCCGAAACATTCCATGTGTGGCACCAGCAAAGCATGCTCCACCTCAGACAGAAATGTCAGGTTTTCTTCCAAGACTTTTTTTTTTTTTTTTTCCTATTCCTCTTCCCCCATTCCTATCCCTCCCTCCCCATCCACTACCACCCCCCTTCTCCTCCAAAATATGGGGTTTTTTTAGAAGTTCAACAGCAGCCCCTGGTGGAACTCAGCAGTTGTTTCAGCCTGAGCACAGTTGTTAAAGAAACTCCATCCATTCTGTCAATAAAAAGAAAAGTATATCCATGTGTATATTACCACATCTGCATGCTGTTCCCACGGGTCAGAGATCAGAAAAGACCCTGAATGTACAAATGCTGTGTTTTATGATGGTAATTTAGGCCAATTTCAGTAGCTGGAGTTTTGAAAAATATATATATGTCACAAACAATAAACATCTGTCTCAAATGTCACATTCATTTTATGCAAGAAGACCAATAATTAACTGCTCGTGAAGAATGCTTACCACACAGTGCGTGCGTGAAACGAGGAGGCTCCACACACGCAAGCCGGCGATCACCATTTTGTTTGGCTCCTGTTGTGACAGATTCAGCCTTGTCACTTAGCAAAATGAGCTATACAAAGTGACAATTGTGTGCAAAGGAAGGAGTTCTCTTGGTAGGAGCTCATAAAGCCACTGTCTGGCCCCATCAAAATGCAAGCTGGACTTAACAAGAGAGCCCAGAAAATGCCCTTCAGAGAGACCGTGATATTCCTTTTCCTGCTTAGTTGGCAGCCACAGATTATCACTTGGGGGCCAAGGGGAGCCAGGTGGCTCCTTGCATAGGCAGGGTAAGTCTTTGCTTCACAAAGGTACCTGATAGAGGGGCCCAAATCCGGCTCCCCTTCCTATGGGGCCCTCTGCCTAGAACACAGTCACCTTTTCTTAGCGCAAAGGCATGGCTCTGTTGCTAAAGCCCTGTGCCTTTGGGGCTGCATCACTGCAGAGAGGTTGCTTTTTCCTAATTCACACAAAGATGCCGTAACGGCTCCAGGTGGCCCTGGTGCTAGGCAAGCAGAGGGAGAATGATATCCTGAAGAAGTTTGTATTCCTGGCTGAGATTCTCAAGTGTGCCAGGGCTGGGGGACCTGGTGAGCATTCACCCTGCATGAGGCTCATGTTAGGACAAAGGAACAATTGGAAATTAACTCAAAAGACCCAAAAGTTTACTTGAGTAAATTTAGTCAACATCTGTCACTTGTGTATTTTGACTTTTCTTAAATGATGCCGTTTATTAAAAGGAAAAGCAAATGGTATTATTAAAGCTTAAAATAGCTCTATGATAAATACTGGAATAGATAAATATGAATTTATATGAAAAGTGGTTTTTAAATATTGAAAGTATTGTGCTTCACAGTAGCCTGTCACTTGTCCCCGAGGTCACTTGGATCTCTTGGGTGATCTCAGGTGAAACTGAATGAGTGAGCTAATGTGTTAAGACCGTAGATCATCCCATGTAGGTCACTTAATGACTACCTAATGGACTCCAAGCACTGTATTTGACACTGGGGAATAAGAGGTATAAGAAGAAATAATACTTGGTCTCCAATGAGTTACAATCTAGTGACGGAGACAGATCTGCCTAGATAATTTTAACAGATTGTGGTAGCAGCGTGCAGAGTCCTAAAAGACACAGTGGGGCACTTAGCTGGCTTTCTATAGGAGTGACCCTTGCATGAAATCTTACAGAAATATTAGAAATTAGCTACAGAAAAGAGGGTTAGAGGGCAATGTTGGAGGAGAAGCACTGACCCAAGGGTGAAAGTGTAAAACTCCGAGGTGTATTCAAAGAACTACAGGCAGCTTGATACTGCCAGAGCATAAAGTACAAGGTGGTGAATGACATGGTAGAATGGTAGAGGCTGGAGAGGAGGGTAAGGACAGCCATGGAGAGCCTTGTCTGCCCTCCTAAGGAGACTGGAATGGTCCTATAGGCCACGGGGAACAATGAAAAGACTTATTTAAGGACTGACACAGCTGGGGAAGAATGAGACTGGTCAGGGATTTGTTGTGATTGTCCAAGAGAAAGAGGATAAGGACCTGGATCCTGGTGGTGGAAATGGGGTTGAAGAAGAAAGGGTCAGAAATAGTCAGAGGCACCAACAGAGAGCAATTAGTGACATTGGATATGGGCAGTGAGGGGGGGGCTTGCTTCACTCCCAGGGTTCAGGTGTAGGAGACAACGTAGACTGAGGCCACCAAGGGAGTTACAGACACCGGGGCCAGGATAAGTTTGAGGGTCGAAGACGACACGCTAAAGAAGTACTTCTCAAAATATGCCCTCAAATACCCTCCACTGGCCTCCAGACGTTATTTGTAACCCTGATTATTAACACACAAATGTCCCAGCTGGAGAGGACAGGTCTTTAAGCCCAATCGCTTTCAAACTGTGTGTGGTGGGGGTCTTGGTGGGATGGGGGGCAGAGCAGGCAGGGCTCCAGGCTGACTCCCCTGATTCAACCCAGGACAGTCTGCTTTTACCTACTGTGTATATTAGAATTCTTCAGAAGACGTAATTTGAAAAAAGAAAACCACAGGTTGAAAACCAGACAACCTCTTCCTTTTACAGAGAGGAAAATGAAACCCACGGAGGTGAAATAACTTGTCTACAGACACACGTCTGTAGCAGAGGCTGAGCTAATCTATGACACTTAGTTCAAGTCCACATGTTCTCTACACTGTGGTTTCCTAAACAAGTATTTGTCTACTTTTTGCTGTGCTTTACAGAGTTAGCATCACAAACCTTATCCCCAGCACGCAGTTATCAGTTTCTTCAGTTTTATTCTGTCAGTAAATATTTATTGACCATCTTCCACATGCCAAGACTTCTTTTACTGAGATCACCTGTGCATTTTTATTGGATCCCCAGTTATAGTTTTTGATTCTTTAGTAGAGTTCTAATGGTGTCCCCAATTGGTATTCGACTGTGACTGGATGTCTTATGACCCAAGAAGTAGATAGGTATACTAGGCTTTATTTTAGTCCCAAGTAAACAGTATTATCAGAGGCATGGGTTTCCTAATTTACTGGAGGTTATAGCTAATTTACATTTTTAATCTAATTTTTAAAAATCCACTTTTTAAAATCCATGAAGCTCCTAAAGTACAGTAAGGTGCTAGTCATAATTTTTAAAGAATTAGTTTTCAGATGTACACTAATTTTTCCATACACATTCCAGTGTTCACTGGAAATAATGATGCAAAAAACTCACTGATATATGAAATAATTACAGGATAGATTGCTTTCAAAAAGTGAGAATTCAAGCCAATATACTCAATAACCCCTCCTCCCTGTCATACTAACTCGGAACCAATAGCGTAATTCGTAAAATAAGGAAAAGCAAATCTTTGTTTAACCTAGAGGAATAAATAAATAGAGGCAAATGTTAGCTGAGGGGTTACAGCAGCCTACTGTTCCCTTTCTCAAAGATCATCCCACCTTAAAAAATTTGTCCCAGGCCTCCTAGAAGAGAGCAGTGGGCGGCCCCTTTGTCAAGTGTGTGAGTCCAGGTGGGGAACAGGAACCAGCTGGGGAATGCCCTCCCGCTCAAGGGCTGCCAGAGATGAGAGGCACACAGGCCTTTCCAGAAACATTATGTAAGATCCTGGAGGCAGAAAGGAAACCATTGCTCTGTCTTTCTTGTTGGGAAATCTATTCTCCACTTTATTAAACTCCTTAAAATAAGGGAACAGGGAATCAGTCTTCCTTCAACTGCCCCTTTATACTTCACCACCTAACCCAAATCGATCTCTCATTTTCTTTCTCTACTCCTTCCATTTGCAGATCATTTTAAAATCAGAAACTCGGGGGCTTCCCTGATGGCACAGTGGTTGAGAGTCCGCCTGCCGATGCAGGGGACGCGGGTTCGTGCCCCGGTCCGGGAAGATCCCACATGCCGCGGAGCGGCTGGGCCTGTGAGCCATGGCCGCTGAGCCTGCGCGTCCGGAGCCTGTGCTCCGCAAGAAGAGAGGCCACAGCGGTGAGAGGCCCGCGTACCGCAAAAAAAAAAAAAAATCAGAAGCTCTGTATACACCAATATACACAAAACCCAGTTAGTGGAGGTGGGTTGCAAGCAACAGAAAAGGGGAAAGAAAGGAGAAAATCCAAGATTATAGCTCAAAAAGATTTCAAGGCTCACCTGTTACAACCCCATTTCTTTCCAGGTGAAAAATCCAAGTCAAGTGACTTGTCTAAGATTATGCCACGTGACTGTTCCCATATAGTGGTATTACTGGGTATAGGACAAACAAAACAGTTTTAAGGATCAAACAAAAGCCTAATTGGCTCTACAGGCACCTATTTATACCAGCCTCCTTCATGTTGTAAAGTATGCTAGTGGGTGTACACACTGAATCCAGACAGAGCAAACATTCGGTTATCACTTATCCCCTTTGACCTCTCACTTCTCATTTGCACAAGTAAATCCAGAGTTAATGGTCTTCTGAGATAATCGTGTTTATGGTATTTTGGTCTAGTGTCCTAAAACGTCTCCCTTCATAGAAATTGCTTTCATTCACTCAACAAAAGTTACTGGAAGCTCACTGTGCACCAGCCCTAGATAGTATGAAGAAAGAGCATTCTTTTGCTCTCTTGCTTATCTGCTCACCACTTTGTCACTGTGCAGTCATGATGCAGGAACCATATTTCTTCCCCAAATCCAATAAATTTGTCTATCAGCTTTTTCATACAAAGAGGTTTAAAATGGTTTAAATATCCCTTTAAGTCCATCCTCTCTGGTAAATTAACAATACTGGTTTAGTTACCCCTCTATGTTCCTCTGTGTTTGGGTGTTCTAGCTTCTTTCTTTCTGTGAATTCCTCTGACTGCCCTCTGAGCTGGCCCTGTTTGAATGGCATGACATTGAGTTCCAAATTAATGGAATTCCACAGAGCACATGAAGGCTCACTGGGAACATTTAACAAAATGAAGTGTCTTGATGAGCTCTTCAGATTCCTCAGAGTCCAATGACTGAAGAGGTTCTGGAATGGAGAACTGAATGTGGCTTAGAAACATAAGGTAGATGCTAATATGACTATGAAAATTAGCATAGGCCCACATACCTAGGACTGAAAGAGATTAAGCTGGGCCTAAAACATAGTTGGTCACTTTATGAGAAAGCAAACTGTTGAATAAAAAATGGAAAATGTGAACAAGTTTTAAAAGGTAATATTTCCAGTGGCTAAGATATGGCTCATCTAAATAGTCAATAAGTATTAGCTGTTATTACTATTTCTCTTCTGAACATTTCAACTTACTGCTTATTAGTGTGATTAAAGATATTATACAATGACTCTAATAAGTCTGTAAAAATTTGCTTTAATTACCATGTTAGATATAATTTTACTTTTAGAAATAATAATGCATTTTATGTTAAAAAAAATTTTTTTAAATCTATTCTTGCCTCCCCTGCTTCTCAGACCTTATATTAAATTTAGTTAGGATAGGGTCAGAAACCAAAGCAAACAGTCTGTTAGCTAGCTGCATTCTACTGACACTAGGAAAGTCCTACTGTTATGAGAAGTCAACTACAAGTCGATCAGCCTAAAGATTGCGTGAAACAATCCATCTTTTTCAAAATCATCAGAACGCTCTGGAATACCTGAGAAGTATTTCTCTAAGAAATATAAATCAGTAGATTTAATCACACATTCAATGAACATTAATTTTGCACAAAATATCATGCATGTTGCTCTGAGAGAAGTTAGGAAGTACCATGCGGGTGCCTGTCCTCATGGAGCTTGCTGTCATAAAGAGTTCACTTCTTCAGAAGGTTTTGATTACACACTTCTTCCAGACTATTCTGAATAAAGATGAGGAGAGCCTTTTTTTTTTTTTCTAAACTGTAAGAAACCTTTGGTTGAATCACTGTCGTATACCGTAGCTTAAAGAATATATTTTCCTTCGTGCATTTTGATATTTGAGAACAATGAATTCAAAAATTATTGGGGGGGCTTCCCTGGTGGCGCAGTGGTTGAGAGTCCACCTGCCGACGCAGGGGACAGGAGTTCGTGCCCCGGTCCGGGAGGATCCCACATGCCGCGGAGCGGCTGGGCCCGTGAGCCATGGCTGCTGAGCCTGCGCATCCGGAGCATGTGCTCCGCAACGGGAGAGGCCACAACAGTGAGAGACAGGCCCGCGTACCGGAAAAAAAAAAATTATTGGGTAAGGTAGGTCTGTAACTGACCACCTAGGGAAACTATGCAAAATCCCTTCAAAATTCCCATCAGGAGTAGAAGAGAAGTGGATTCAGATACAGCACTCTGAAACCTTCCCAAGTTTCTCTACTGGAATTCTAATTAGTAAGACCCCTTTAAGCAATTTTAAAGTTGCTTAATTTAAATATAGGAAATGTTTCCTTGGGCTCTATAATAACTTTGGCAGAACTGATCCTATTTCCTGAGATTAAACAGAAGAAAATTCTTTCCTCAGGAAATTGAACCACACACAATAAGATCATTCATTAGAATGTTCATATAAATTCAAAATATGCCACAGGAAGAGTGTCTTCTTCATAAAAAGTAACACCCTAGAAATGCTAAGGAGGGCCATGACTGGTTTTTAGTCTTGAGTTTTGGCCTTTGTGTGTTACAAGTTCTCCAGGAAGAATTACTGAGGTGATAACTCATTTTGACAATGAAACCAAGTACAGGATAACTAAAAAAAATGAAATCCTTTTTCCTAAATAAAAAATATCTTTCAGTATTATTTGCTTCGTCAAAGTTTTGCTTCTATTCATGCAATAAAGCTGTACCTTCTGTAACCTCATCTACTCCACTTTGTACCACTTAAGACTTAGCAAAAGGAAAATCTCAGAAACTTTGTACCAAAACCTGCTACTCAAAAGTCCGACTGGTAAGGGGACTGCGGAGGCTATGCTTCTAAAATTTTTTTACTGTCCAAGAGCACAAAGAGGAACACTCTTCAGTTTCTTGCCACCCTTCTGTATATTTACGTCACCTCACTAAATTTTTTTTTTTTTTTTTTTTTTTTTTTTGCGGTACACGGGCCTCTCACCGTTGTGGCCTCTCCCGTTGCGGAGCACAGGCTACGGACGCGCAGGCTCAGTGGCCATGGCTCACGGGACCAGCCGCTCCGCGGCATGTGGGATCTTCCCGGACCGGGGCACGAACCCGTGTCCCCTGCATCGGCAGGCGGACTCTCAACCACTGCGCCACCAGGGAAGCCCACCTCACTAAATCTGAGAGCTAACTAGCGTTCTGACAGTGTTGTTGAGACTTGCGTGTCAGACTTAGAAATGTTATTGTGGAGGCTTACTTGGATGGTGAGATTTCAGAAGCCTATTTCCCTGCTAAACACATGTATTATAGAGTGATGGATAACAGAGATTCAAAGGATTGCAGTGAGAGATCAAGTAGTTCACCTGTAACATCTATCGCATTGACAGCCGACTTTATTGAAGTTTCACCATATTAACTGCCTCTCTGGACTGGCTTAGCCGGCTAGGTGATTAACAATTTATCGCCAGTCAAAACACAAATTGAAAAAAAAAACAAAAACAACACAGATTGCTTCAGGTACAGTGTCTGTGGCATAATCATGTACCTTGAATCCGATCAAACTGGAATGATCCTACTAGGACGATTCTTGTAAGAGCAAGGACGAAACATCAGTTAGGAACTTCTCTGATGAAACTGTGTCTAATTTGTGGTTTGATAGAACATTTTTCCTAGTTCCTAGATCAAGAATGCACCACTCCAAAAGGAAATGAAGTCAAAGCCTGAGAGGTAGAATGGGGAGAATATTAGAGGCTATTCACTCCCTCTTCCTGAGCTTTGCTGACTCTAACCACCCCTCAAGTCCACTCCAGAGACAGCAAGTAAAAAACTGACCAGTTCTTGAAATAGACTTGCACCTTGAAACTTCACCTAGCACTGTGGGAACTGACTGAATTACATGTAGGAAATGATCTGAGCTAACCATAGACCAACACTGAGATGCTTACATTACCTCTTTGACTCTGTTTTCAATATAGCAAGAGCTTTTAATTCTACCCTATTTCCTGATCCTATCCTCTAACAAGGTCTAATCTTTCTCCACATTTTGAGTTCTACCAGTAGCCACTCCAATTAATATTTATTAAATGCAGTAACAGAAGGAGATGATTTTGGCCTTAGGCAAAAATTAATACCTACACTAGCAAACACTTAATGGACACTTTCTATGTGTTGGGTACTAGTTTAAGTACTTTTTATATATTAACTCATTTAATCTTCTTAACTATGCTGTGAGGAAAGTACTATTATTTACCCTGTGCTATCAATGAGAAAATTGATGAACAGAAATATTATAAAACTTGCCCAAGATTATCCAGCCTGCAAGTTGAACCCAGGCAGATGACTCTAGAACCTTAAGAATTCTGAAACCCAGACTTTTCAGTCATATACTGATTGGACTGAGTTGTTCTGTTCCTATTCTAGCTGCCTACCATTTTATAAAATGTATTTTCCTCTAGAGAAAAATAGCGTCATCCAGAGCCTCTACAATTTTTCATGCAAAATGTCTGGCATTCAATAAAAAAATTACCAGATATACCAAGAAATCAGATCAAAAAGAAAAGAAAGAAAGAAAGTAAAAATAGGCCAGGGACTTCCCTGGTGGCGCAGTGGTTGGGAGTCCGCCTGCCGATGCAGGGGATACGGGTTCGAGCCCTGGTCCGGGAAGATCCCACATGCCACGGAGCAACTGAGCCCGTGCGCCACAGCTGCTGAGCCTGCGCTCTATAGCCGGTGCTCTACAGCAAGAGAAACCACTGCAATGAGGGGCCCGCGCACCGCAAAAAAGAGTAGCCCCCACTCTGGCAACTGGAGAAAGCCCGCGTGCAGCGGCGAAGACCCAACGCAGCCAAAAATAAATAAATAAATTTATTAAAAAAAAAAAAATAGGCCATAGATGATCCAGAAACATGGATTAATATGTTTTTAAAAAATAGATGAAAAGATACCCTTACCAGAGAAATAGAATCCATAAGAAGAGAATCAAGTGGAAATTCTAAAACTGAAAAATACAGTAATTAAAACTAAGAACTCAACAGATGAGCTTACTAGCAGATTAAACACAAATAAGAACAGGATTAGTACTGTAAGATACTAAATACTAGTATTCTCTGTTGGCAGAGAATGTTCAGACCAAAGGACAAAAAAAAAAAAAAAAAAGAAGGAAATATAGAAAAAAGTGAAAGAGACACATGGGAGACGGCAAAGTTCTAAGTGTAACTGGAGCTCCAGAAGTACAGAAATAGATTAGAGGAGAAATGGAGGCAAAAGCATTGTTCGAATAGGTAATGTCTGAGAAATTTCCAAACAGATGAACAATATCAAATCCCAAGAAGGATACAGACATTACTAGTCTCATCATAGTAAAACTGCCAAATGACAAAGACAAAGAATAAGCCATAAGAACAGCCAGACAAAAAAGCATAGTACCTTCAAAGAAACTACAACAATGATAACTAAGTTCTCAACAGAAACCATAGGAGCCAGAAGAAAACAGAATGATATCATGAAGTGCTGGAAGAAATTATTGACGACTTAGAAGTCTATACACAATGAAAATATCCTTCAAACATAAAGGCATCAAAAAAAGTTTGTTGTCAGCAGATCCCTATTAAAAGAAATGCTGAAGGAGTTTAGACAAGATGAAAATGATCCCAGATGGAAAGACAGAAATGCAGGAAAGAATGAAGAGCAACAGGAGTCAAATATATAAATGACAATAATAACATGTGGTGAAGTTTATATACATATAAAATTAAAATAAATGTATGACAGCAGTATAAATCTGCTGTCAGATTTATGCTGTCAGTATAAATAAATCAAACAGCAGAAAGGGATAAATGGATTTAATGTGTTCTTAAATCCTAGCATTGTCTGGGAAGTGGTAAAACTATAATTTACATTAGACTTTATTAGGTTAAGGCTGTTGTTATATCCAGTAAATAGAATTCCAAATATATCAGTAATTATATTAAATGTACATGGACTAAATATTTCGATTGAAAGACAAAGTTTGTCCAACTAGATGAAAAAATAAAAATTTAATTATATGTTGCCTAAATAAGGACATCTTAAATATAAGGATACAGAAAGGTTGACAGTAAAAGAATGGAGATATATCATGTAAATACCATGATTAAACATAAAAAAGGACATTTAAAACTGATGCTTAAAAGTTAATCTACTAGATATGGAGATGAAAACTGGTAAAACTAAACAATAATTTAGCGATGCTTATATTAATGAAAAAGTTATTAAAAGTAAGGGCGAGTAACAAAAAATTCAGGATAGAAGTATGAGAGTGTACTAGGTAGCAACACAAATGAGGAGATTAAGGGGCTTCTGTATCTTTAAGTTGTACAGTGCTTGTTTTTCTATTATTCTTTTTTTTTTATTATTGTTGAAGCTGAGTAATAGTATGGGCTTTATTATACTATTTTCTATACTTTTGTAGATGTTTGAAATTAAAAATAATTTTTTAAAAATAATTCAATTACAAAATAAATGACATAAGGAAAGATATATTGTTAAAACATGGTAACATGGACAGAAACAAAGCTTTAAAATATATAAAGCAAAATGGATAAAAATGCAAGGAGAAACTGACAAATTCATAATCAGGAGAACATTTTACAATTTATCAGCAATCGAAGGTCAAGTAGGACAGAAATAGTAAAGATACCGATGATCTAATTATACAATTAGCAAGCTAAACACTTATTCACACTCACACACATTCACATGTATTTGCACCTGACAGGCTACATATTCTTTTCAAACACTTGAACATCCCCCAAATTGGCCACATATTAGGTTACTCTATATGCTCAATTATTGTTTTTTGTTGACTTTTTTACAATTAGAACATATTTACGTGATACCTGTATTCAATACAATCAAAAATATGTTTAAAAAAATGAAAAGAAGCACTTATACTTTACTCAGTTGTGGCAGGCCTTTTAAACATATTATCTTGTTTCATCTCACACAAAACAATGAAGCTGGTATGAAAGCAGAAGGGAGGTTCAGCCACTGGCCTCAGGCCACTGAGATGATGAGTGGCGGTCAGGACTTGCACTCAGTTCTGCTGGATGCTAGAGCCTGGTCATGTGCCTTACTGCACTGCCTCACACAATGCCAATTCGTATTTTCAGCATGCCACGGAATAACTCCGGGTTATTGGAGATGATCCAGCCAATATGAATGACCAGTTCTTGCTGAATGACCACCTCCCTCTCATCATGGGTATTACACTTGTAATAGATGATGTTCTTAATCACTCTTGGAGACAAAGGATTAGAGATAACCTCTTCTTCGTGTCCAAAGGCACCCAGAGTTACCTGTTGGCACTGCACTAAAGCATTAGTAATGGATGGGGCCAGGCTGTCCACTAGTTTACTTAAAAGGCTTGCTGTATGGCACACCACCAACTGACATTTTTTGCTGCCAGCTCTTCTATAGACTCTCTCAATGTGATCAGAAACAGTACCTTCCTTTGTGTTAAAGTTGGGTCCTTCTCTTTTGAGCAGTATACCCAGCAGGATGACTTGGCTAAGCAGACAACTATAGTCATTCAGTTTTTGAAGAATTTCATGGGTGGGTTTGTTTTTCCATTCAGTAATGGTAACATCTGGCTGCTGTTCTTGTTCAGGAGCACTGGAGGTGCTGCTTTGTCATTTGACTTTTGAATGTTTGGGAACTTCTAGTTCCTCAAAACTCTTAAATTCTGGAAGCTCTTCTGTGTCACTGATTCGTAAGAAGTTGTTCTACCACAGCTCCAGATATTAGTGTCTGTAGATGATCAACGTGAACTTTAACTCCTCCAACCACTCCTTTCTTAAAAGCTGCCAGCATATCTAATATGGGATTGAATTGGCTACCTCTTATACTGTCTTCCTGGATGAGAACAAGGAAAAGTGGATGCCCATGCATTTTCCAGTATTGCTTAATAAACTGTAGTGCATTCTTTATGTCATCTACCAGCAGTAAAACATCTTGAGACATTTAGAAATCACTTAGGTCAAAGATGATAGGGTAACAAACCACAGTCTTTCCTAGAATGCAATAAATCTTTGATGTATGGAGGCAGCCAATGGGCCTATCTGGCCTTCCGCAGAGTCCTGATTTTTCATTGACCCTCAGATGGAAATAAGCTTTCACAAGCTCCTGCTGGGCCCAGATCTGAATGGGTTCTACCTGTTGAGGAGTTTGAGTCTGAATACCATATGTGTTGAGGAAAACTGGAAGGCATTGGCTTTCTGCTATAAGCGCTACATAAACAACCAAATCATTTTCCAGTGGGCCCTGATTGGAAAACCTCATGCTTACATTACATTGATTCTGTAGTGGGACATAACACTGAACAGGATCAATGTCTTTAGGACTAATTAATTCATCAGCCAGGAGTTTTGTGATGACATAAAGGGCTTGTCCCCCAAGTAATAGTTTTCCATCACGGCCACAGCTGCTAGGAAATCCCTTCTGACTACCAGGGTTTCTTCTTTCATATTCTACAAAATCAGCTGGAACACAGTAGTACTTTGGTATGACAGGATAACCTTCTGTGGTCTGATGAAGTACTGGAGTCAGAAGATCCTGATATTCTTTTACTTGCTTGGGATTGCCTCTAAAAACACCATCAATCATCATGTAAAGGAAAAATATGGGAAATTCACATTCAATGCCATCAAACAGCTTAATTTCAGCTGGTCTGCAGTAGCGTCTATTAGGATCTTCCAATGATGTTCTATACCCATCTCTCAAGAAATGCTTAAATCCATATCTCCCTTTTAATTTTCTAACCACTTTATTGAGTGTCTGGCTAAACAGAACCTCATCGTCCAAGGCAAACGTAGGATAACTGATGCAGGGGAGCAGGGCAACATCTGTGTTATGAGATCTTGATTCTCTGGGTAACAGTGAGCACAAAGTTTGCCAGTTGCGATTGTGAGCATCGAGATCCACAAATATAACCGACCAAGAACAGGCCTGGTTGCCAAAGAGGTTGACTCCATTAATTGCTTCTACAGCTGCTTTTGCTAAGACAACAGAGCTCGAATGCAGCTCCGTGCTGCCATTATTATACTCGCTTCCTCTCTCCCAGACACCAAAGTCAGGCACACAGTAAACTCTTTCCACACAAAATACAAGGTTCTGAATGAAAGAGACCTCATCAGTGTTATAGATAATCTGGAGCCCTGAGGAAATCATTTCCACAAGGTAAAGGAGATAGAGTGATGCTGCATTTATCTGAAGATGACCATAATCCTGATAGGAGAGAATCTCATCCCTGTATGTACATTGAGAACAGAGTGAAGACAACGTGTTGGGCACGGATCCTGCTTAAACTGCTGGACCTTATCGGCCTGACGCATATAGCAGTAGACAATTCCTCTCATACATTTTATAGCCAAGTGCTCCAACTCACGGGTCCTTCCCTTGTCATCATCAATGCGACTGATACAAGAGCCAAAGCCCAGGGCACAGCAGGGCAGTATAGACTGTCATGGATCTTGGCCTCCTGATCATCACCACATGTTTTTGTGGGAAAGAGACCTGCAGTTGGGCTTCGATACAGCAGCAGTGTTGACTTGACAATTCTGTACTAGTGACCCAATTTATCCCACAGTTTCATTATCAGGTCTTGGAACATTAATGCTTTTAAGAGGTTCATAAACTGAGCCAGACCTTAAGAAAGCTGGTAGAGAAGAGACAACTGCATCACGTGAGCTGGCCATTTCAAATTGTTGACTCTAATCATAAGCATCACAGGCTAAACTATAGCAATTGGTCTGGGCTCTTCGCTCCAAGCCCTTCCAGCTCACTTCGGCCATGCACCCTGCCATTGCACTCGGGCCAACGCCTTGGCCTCCCCGGGGCCGCCTGTCAGCTCCTCCCAGCCGGCTGCTATTATTCTTTAAACTGTACACATATGTGATACATTATCTCTCTTTGGAGTGTATGCTTTATGTTATAATAAAATCACTTTTTAAATAGTAAAAACAACAAGCCTCTTAGATAGCCTCATCCACCAGAGGGCAGACAACAGAAGCAAGAACTACAATCCTGCAGCCTGTGGAACAAGAATCACATTCACAGAAAGATAGACAAGATGAAAAGGCAGAGGGCTATGCACCAGATGAAGGAACAAGATAAAACCCAAGAAAAACAACTAAATGAAGTGGATATAGGCAAACTTCCAGAAAAAGAATTCAGAATAATGATAGTGAAGATGATCCAGGAACTCGGAAAAAGAATGGAGGCAAAGATCGAGAAGATGCAAGAAACATTTAACAAAGACCTAGAAGACTTAAAGAACAAACAAACAGAGATGAACGATAAAATAACTGAAATGAAAACTACACTAGAAGGAATAAATAGCAGAATAACTGAGGCAGAAGAACAGATAAGTGACCTGGAAGACAGAAAGCTGGAATTCACTGCTGTGGAACAGAATAAAGAAAAAAGAATGAAAAGAAATGAAGACAGCCTAGGAGACCTCTGGGACAACATTAAATGCAACAACATTCGCATTATAGGGGTCCAGAAGGAGAAGAGAGAGAGAAAGGACCAGAGAAAATATTTGAAGAGATTATAGTCAAAAACTTCCCTAACATGGGAAAGGAAATAGCCACCCAAGTCCAGGAAGTGCAGAGAGTCCCATACAGGATAAACCCAAGGAGAACCATGCCGAGACACATAGTAATCAAATTGGCAAAAATTAAAGACAAAGAAAAATTATTGAAAGCAGCAAGGGAAAAACAACAAACAACATACAAGGGAACTCCCATAAGGTTAACAGCTGATTTCTCAGCAGAAACTCTACAAGCCAGAAGGGAGTGGCATGACATACTTAAAGTGATGAAAGGGAAGAACCTACAACCAAGATTACTCTACCCAGCAAGGATCTCATTCATGGAGATTCGATGGAGAAATCAAAAGCTTTACAGACAAGCAAAAGCTAAGAGAATTCAGCACCACCAAACCAACTCTACAACAAATGCTAAAGGAACTTCTCTAAGTGGGAAACACAAGAGCAGAAAAGGACTTACAAAAACAAACCCAAAACAATTAAGAAAATGGTCATAGGAACATACATATCGATAGTTACCTTAAACGTGAATGGATTAAATGTTCCAACCAAAAGACACAGGCTTGCTGAATGGATACAAAAACAAGACCCATATATATGCTGTCTACAAAAGACCAACTTCAGACCTAGGGACACATACAGACTGAAAGTGAGGGGCTGGAAAAAGATATTCCATGCAAATGGAAATCAAAAGAAAGCTGGAGTAGCAATACTCGTATCAGGTAAAATAGACTTTAAAATAAAGAATGTTGGTCTTCCCTGGTGGCGAGCAGTTGGGAGTCCACCTGCCGATGCAGGGGACACGGGTCCGTGCCCCGGTCCAGGAAGATCCCACATGCCACGGAGCAGCTGGGCCCATGAGCCATGGCCGCTGAGCCTGTGAGCCCAGAGCCTGTGCTCCACGATGGGAGAGGCCACAACAGTGAAAGGCCCGCGTACCACAATAAATAAATAAATAAATAAATAAAGAATGTTACAAGAGACAAGGAAGGACACTATATAATGATCAAGGGATCAATCCAAAAAGAAGATATAACAATTATAAATATATATGCACCCAACATAGGAGCACCTCAATACATAAGGCAACTGCTAACAGCTATAAAAGAGGAAATCAACAGTAACACAATAATAGTGGGGGACTTTAATACCTCACTTACAGCAATGGACAGATCATCCAAAATGAAAATAAATAAGGAAACAGAAGCTTTAAATGACACAATAGACCAGAGATTTAATAGATATTTATAGGACATTCCATCCAAAAACAGCAGATTACACTTTCTTCTCAAGTGCACACGGAACATTCTCCAGGATAGATCACATCTTGGGTCACAAATCAAGCCTCAGTAAATTTAAGAAAATTGAAATCATATCAAGCATCTTTTCTGACCACGACGCTATGAGATTAGAAATGAATTACAAGGAAAAAATGTAAAAAACACAAACACATGGAGGCTAAACAATACGCTACAAAATAACCAAGAGATCACTAAAGAAATCAAAGAGAAAATCAAAAAATACCTAGAGACAAATGACAATGAAAACACGATGATCCAAAACCTATGGGATGGGGTTTCCCTGGTGGCGCAGTGGTTGGGAGTCCGCCTGCCGATGCAGGGGACGCGGGTTCGTGCCCCGGTCCGGGAAGATCCCACATGCCGCGGAGCGGCTGCGCGCGTGAGCCATGGCCGCTGAGCCTGCGCGTCCAGAGCCTGTGCTCCGCAACGGGAGAGGCCACAGCAGTGAGAGGCCCGCGTACCGCAAAAAAAAAAAAAAAAAAACCTATGCGATGCAGCAAAAGCAGTTCTAAGAGGGAAGTTTATAGCTATACAAGCCTACCTCAAGAAATAAGAAAAGTCTCAAATAAACAATCTAACCTTACACTTAAAGGAACTAGAGCAAGAAGAACAAACAAAACCCAAAGTTAGCAGAAGGAAAGAAATCATAAAGATCAGAGCAGAAATAAATGAAATAGGAACAAAGGAAACAATAGCACAAATCAATAAAACTAAAAGCTGGTTCTTTGAGAAGATAAACAAAATTGATAAACCATTAGCCAAACTCATCAAGAAAAAGAGAGGACTCAAATCAATAAAATTAGAAATGAAAAAGGAGAAGTTACAACAGACACCACAGAAATACAAAGCATTATATATTAATAAACTTGCCTTAATTGACATATATAAAATTCTGCCTCTAGGGGCTTCCCTGGTGGCGCAGTGGTTGAGAGTCCGCCTGCCGATGCAGGGGACATGGGTTCGTGCCCCGGTCCGGGAATATCCCACATGCCGCAGAGCGGCTGGGCCCGTGAGCCATGGTCACTGAGCCTGCACGTCCGGAACCTGTGCTCCGCAACGGGATAGGCCACAACAGTTAGAGGCCCGTGTACCGGGAAAAAAAAAAAAAAAATTCTGCCTCTAATGTATTAAAGGGACATAAGACATTTACCAAAACTGACTATATGCTGGGCCATAAAACAAGTCTCCACATTCCCCAAAATTTCAAAATATTGAAAGCATTAATGTATTCTCTGACCCCAGTGGAATTAAGCTAGAAATCAGTAACAAAATAACTAGAACATCTACCAAATATTTGGAAATTGGTTAAAGAAGAAATCAAAATGGAAATTAGAAAATATTTTGAACTAAATAATAATGAAAATATGATCTATCAAAACTTGTGAATACAGGTTCAGTGGGAAAACTCAATGACAGTGGTTACACTGAGAATGAGGGAAAATGACTGAGAAGCAGCCTAGTAGGGGCCTCTTGGGGGCTGGTAATGTTCTAGGTCTTACTGGAGAAGGTGACTACTTGAGTCTTGTCCCTCTGTGAAAAATTCACCAAGCTGTACATTTATGATTTGGGCATTTTTCTACATGCCTGTTATATTGTAAAAAAATTTTACTTAAAAATTAAACAGAAACTATTCCTGGCTCCTCTTTTTCTCACACCTCACATCTAGATCATCAGCATGTCCTGTTGGCTTTAATTCAAAATTAATACAAAATCTGGCCATTTCTCACTACCTCCCAGCTGCTAATCTTGTGTAAACCAACAGCATCTCTTTCTTGATTTATTTCAGAGTTTTATGTCAGTCTTCCTGCTTCTGCCCTCGCTCCCTATAGTCTATTGTCAATTCAGTCACCACAGTGAACTGTTCAAGCTGAATCAGATCATCTTACTACTCCACAAAATTGTCCAACTGCCTTCTCATTTCATTCACAATAAAAACCAAATAATTGTCATGACCTTCATCTCTGAATGATCTGCACTACCATCCCCTTACTTCATCTCCTACCCACCCCCACCCCACCGCTGATTCACTCTACTCCAGTCTTAACCACCTCTTTACTCTTCACAGAACACACCAGGGACATTCCTGCCCCATGACATTTGCACTCGCTGTGTCCTCTGCCTGGATGTTTCTCCCCCTAGATTCACAAAGCTCATTTACTCAGGTCTCTGCATAAAAATCACCTTTGTCCCTGACCATTATCATTGCAATTCCCTCCACCAACAACTTCCAATTCCTCTTCAGTTCAATTCACCAAACGTGAATCCAGTGTCAATATGAGCAGGTACTGGTCTAGTGCCGAGGACAAATTAGTAAACAAAAGAGGCATGATTCCTGCCCTCATGGGACTTACATTCTAGCAGGAGGAGACAATAACAGATTGAACGAGTGTAAGAGAAAGACGAAGGATGACTTCCAGGGTTTTGATTCAAACAGCTAGAAGAATGGAGTTGCCATCTGCTAGGATAAGAGAGACTGAACATACAGCAAGTTCAAAGAAGAAAAAAAATCAGTTCCGCATTAGGCATTTTCTGCTTAATTTTCCTCCATAGCTCTTATCAACATTGACATACTATACATTGTACATATTTACTTGTTTATTATCTATGTTTACCCACTGGAATGTAACCTCCAAGAGGGCAAAGACTTGTTTATTTTGTTCACCGCTATATCGCAGGTATCTAGAATCAATTTATCTGTTCCATAAGCATTTATGGAGTGCCTTCTAGATGACTGGAACCGTGCTAGGCTAGACCCTGTATGTTTTCTACCTGTAAGGAGCTTAGAGTATAATGGGATATACAGACAAATAAACAGTCTGCATACAATAACTCTAGGAATCCAGGACACCATGGGAGTGTGCAGGAGGGGTATCACACATAGACTCTGAAGGGGAATTCGAGAAGCTTCCTGAAAGAAGTGGTATTGTAATATTGTAACCAAGAGTCAAGTTATCTACTTGAAAGGGAGAAGGGCATTTCAGGAAGATGGAACAGCATGACCCAAGCTTGGAGGCCAGAGGGACCATGCACTACCCAGGAAGTTGCAAATTCACCTGGTATCTTAGCTGTACCCTAGAGAACATATCTGTGTCAGATGGGAATTGAAGGAGTTATGTCACCAAAAAACACACTTGGCTGAGCAATGACTCTACCAGAGATCCCAGCCAAGGCCAGCAAACACAGGCACCTGCAGCCAGCAGCAAGAGCAGCGATGGCCACCATCCTCCCCACCCACCAGACAGCTGCGGTGGCAGCAACAGCAGAGGGTTCCGAGATTCACTACCCACCAATAGCACTTCGTCAGGCTTGACCATCAAGACCAAGGGCAAAATGGAGGTCAGTTCCTCTACAGTTCATCCTTGAAGGTAGTGTCTGTGTTCCCAGTTCGCCTGCAGGCAGAAACAGGAAGACGGGACAAAGACTAATTTCATAAAAACAGGTAAACACTCCTGAGGAGTTTGAGGAGGGAAGAAACTGCATAGAAAAGACTGGAATTTCTGTTCACAGAATGGGAGGTTGGTGCCATTTGTAACTTTGTTTGAACCCACAGAAGACAGGGAGAGTCTGGTGACATTCAAGTTCTACAAGAGCATGCATTCTCAACAGGGGTGATCTTACCCCCAGGGAGGTGAAATTGGTTCTTGGGGTGAAAATATCTTAGGTATTATAATGGTTTGTTGCCCTCCAAAGGCTGTAATACATAAACAGATGTACAGTCTATCTATGGTACTAAAAGTACACCAGAGGATGGAGAGTGGGCACGGGGAACAGCCAGGAGAGTTTTAAAAGTGTCTAAAAAGGCTACTTAGGGGGCTTCCCTGGTGGCGCAGTGGTTGAGAGTCCGCCTGCTGATGCAGGGGACATGGGTTCATGCCCCGGTCCGGGAAGATCCCACATGCCGCGGAGCGGCTGGGCCCGTGAGCCGTGGCCGCTGAGCCTGCGCGTCCGGAGCCTGTGCTCCACGGCAGGAAAGGCTACTTAGGAAGGTTGGAATTTTTTTTTTTTTAAGGATAAGCACTTAACTAGAACGAAGCTCTACTTGAGAGATGGAGACCAGGAAGGTTTAAACGATGTGTTCTTCTGGAATAAGAAAGAGTAGGGGGCAGGGATAGAAAGGAGCAAAAAGGAAAGCATTCTGGGTTGGTGGAAACAGCATATGCACAGGCTTCGAGTAAAAGGAAAAGGTGAGCAACACAAAATGCAATAGAGTGGCCGAGTAAGATAAGGTCCGGGCAGGCTTTATTGGATTTAGCAATTAGGAGGTCACTGATCATTTAACCTCTTTGCACTTCAGTTTCAATACTTGTTAAATTAAATTGAAAAATAATCTCCAAGGCAACTTACAGCTCTAAAGACTCTCTCACCTGGGCTGGGTCTCTTTACACACAGAAACACACATAAAACATATCCATACACTTCTTCATACTCCCAACACACATGTTAATCTATTTCGATAATCTAATTTTCCTATCTCTCTGCAGCTATATTCGCCTTTGGAGATTAACAGTTCTCTTTGTTTAATTATAACAATCCTTTTAAAAATCGGCTACAAGAGTGTACAGTTCCCTGATAAGCTGAGCTGCTGGACAATAAACTGGTCAATATCAGTTCCTATAAACATTCCTAATGCCTTGTAAATACCTTTTATAATGCCATAAACTCTTTAGAATGTGGATACTAGATTTTATTTCATGTGGAAAAAAAAAGATTTTAAAACACAGATTCATTCAAATGGGGCAAAAAACTATCTCCTTTTGAACTATCATTCGTTCATTAGGCAGTTACTAAGTGCCTACTGTGTGTCAAAAAGTACCATATGTGCTTGGGAAATTATCAGTGAATAAGACAAACAGTTCACAGCTTCCAGGAGTCTAGGGTAGAAAAGCAGGGGAGTAACTGAGAAGTTGATAATGTTAGCACACCTCAGTCACTGCTAGCATCTGGCCATGTGGGTAACATGTTTGAACCTTAGACCTATTCCTGACAACAGAGTCTGAGGAATAGAAGGATGGACTTACCAGGGGGAAAGATGGCAGCACAGACACAGTCACTCAAAAAAGGGGGTTTTCTTAACCGTTTGGGGGCCATAGACCCCTTCTCTGAATCATGTCTAAAATAAGATTATAAATGAAACCAATTATATTAAAATACAGTTATCAATTGTAAAATTTGTGATATAGTAATGTATGCCTGCTTCTTTACTAACACAGTAAATAACCAGATGGAGTGGCTGTCATAATAACGACTGGTAACTTTGAAGCAGCGGGGAGCATAAATGACATGTTGAGGTACTTACAACCTTATAATGTGTTATGAAAATACCTGTGGTTTCTATTGATGACAAAGTCACAGCTACTATTAATAATACTGTGGTCTGTTGCCTATGTTTATAATTGAACAGAATGTTAAATTTCAGTAGCGGTTAATGAAAGTACAGAATTTTTTTACTATCTAAATTCACAGACTCCCCTGAATTCCATCCAGAGACCCCTTGCAGACTGCAGCCCCCTGTTCTGGAACATAAAGCTAAATCAGGATTTCTGCTTTCAATCACATGGCTCCACAGTCACTTCTAGAGCTTCGGCTCCATCACTGGGATTTCCCAAAGAAGTAGCTAGTCCATTATTTGGAGCACACTGCCATCCCATGGCTCCTCCTGAAGAGTTTAGCATTAATAACATCCACAACAAAGCAGCCTTTTAGGGCATTAGACCAAACCTGCAAATTAATGCACCGGCTCATCACAATTCATTAATCAAACTCAGACTGGATTTAACAACAGATTATTAAAGATCAAAATTATACCCACAGAAAAAAAAGGCAGCTCCCAGAGGGTCAAATGTAATGTGAATGGTTTTGCATAAAACCATAAACTTGCTATTAAATTAAAAACAGGAAAAATTATGTCCACTGCTTATCTTCAGTCGTTTTTTTTTTTTTTTTTTTAGGGAATGTTACGCTAATTTATTTCTTTGCTGTTCCTGGTTACACAGTAAAAGACTAAAAGGTTAAAATGCAATGGTTCTTTTGATGTTTGGTTGAGTAACTTACACTAACATCTACTGACTGAGGTAAAGAAATTAATGAAATTACTCCCATAATTCATTACTAATGGAACACTGTCAATGCTTTCAACTGACAGTTCACACAAATCCGCCTCAGTCACCGAGACACCTCATGGTGACTGACAGTAGGGCTCACTTCTGATAATGCTCCACAAAGCAGAACTCAGCTGCCTTGTCCTACAATTTCCTGATCCCTCACCTCTGTGCTCTTGCTTTTCATGAGCAGGTCCGTTCTGTGAACAAAAGCAAGAAGGGGGAAACAATGATTTGAATTTTTCTCTCTCTTCAGGGAATTTAGGCAGACCTGCTGGGGATTCCCAAAGACATAAACATTCAGAATGCTCTAATTTGGCAGATCACAGTGCTGCAACCAACTGTGCAATGAATTTTTTTTAAAGGTTAATATTTTAGAGCAGCAAACAGAGATAAAGAGCATAACAATAATAAGAAGGATGGGGAAAACTCATTTAAAGAACTGTATGATTTTGTGACATCTATTCTCGTTCCCCATTAGGACCGAACCATTAGTTCTTTCTGTTTTTGCAGAAACAGAAGCAAAAATTACTAGCACACATGCTGATTAAGGTAGGTAAGTAACATTTCTGGAAATACAAAATGTTTTATTCAATGTAGGTACCCGTTTGATATTTATAGGGTGTTTTGGTCTTAGTAGTGTCTATTTTAAACTGTAAATTCCTAAAGGGAAGGGACTATGTCTTTGTTGTATATCTGAAGATAATGAATAACTTCTCTTTGAAGTTATACCAAGATGGTACAGAATGATGTTATGGGTGAGACAAAATATACCAAATGATCATACATGTATAATACATTATTATACGCATATATAATAAAGTCCAAAAGAGTCAACATATTCAAAACACTTTATAAATACAGGGAGTGTCTAACGCAGCGACTCAAGTGTGGATTTTGCTTGTGTTGTTGTAGTTACATCCTAAGCAGCACGTACACGTTCCAATTTTGTCGTCCCCCTCTCTCAATCCCTGGCAATCTTTTCTGCCAGCTCAAGATCACAATCCATCTTAACACAGCATTACAAACGGCCTCCATCAATCACTCAGTGATCACTTAAAATGAAATCTATTCCCTCTACCCAGGTACAGTACCTGGCACATAGTAAGGACTCCGTAAGTATTTGCTGAAATGAAAAAATGAAACTCCCTCTCCTCTTTCCAAATGAAAACATGCTATGTTAGGGCTGTTTTTCCAAAATCAATTTAACCACCACTAATCCCCACGAAGTGTTATCATAGAGATTAACTACAAATAAGTGCCTGATCAAAATATTTTTTATTTTTGCAGTGAGCCTCCAATGTCATGCAGATGCTTATTACTCTCTCACGTGGGAAAATGGATACACCTGCAGAGAAAGCGATATTTATTTGAAAACACAATTGTAAAACTCATATCATAGAAACTAGGGACATTGTAGGCCACCAAGATTAACAAAAATGGAGCAGAGCTTAACTTCTGAGTGGAAGCACTTTGGGCAGAAGAGTTCTGCTGAGACACCATACTTCTCTAAGGTGAAGTAAGTGGGAAAATTGTAATAATAACTACAGTGTAGAAAGCCCGTGCTCGGGAACAGGCATCTGCTTTGTGGGTGGAATGAAACAACAATCCCATCATGTAGACATTAGCATCACCACTTTACTGAGCAGGAAATTCAAAGCACTTCAGCAGCTCACCTGAGGTCACGCCAGGGAGTCACTGAGCCAACGCGAAAAATCATGTCTGGCTCCAAAGCCCCTGGGACATGACTATGCTCTGTGCTGCCGCTCTTCTCTCAGACATTTTCCCTTGTGTGCCCTCCACTAGCACCATCTCAAACCTAAAAATTAATCACTGAAGAAAAGATCTGAGTCCCATACATATCCTTGTACCAATTCTCCTTAGACAGGCCACAAAATGTTAAGTGGCAGAATAGCAAAGAAGTTAACAGTGTAGGCCATGGCATGGATGGCTTAGATTAGCTTCCCTGTTCTATACCTTCCTTGCACAGGCCATTTTCTTACCTTCTTTGTGCCTTGGTTTTCTTCTAAATAAAACGGAAGTGGTAATAATGCCAATATTGTGAGGTTATAGTGATAATTAAATGAGTTAATACATGTGAAGTGCTTGCTGCCTGGCACACATAAAGTGCTGAATAAAGTTGGCTGTTATTTTTAGTTCTTTTGGCCATAATGCAATGGACATTTGGACATTGCATATCCACAATTCAGCAAGTTAGTTGACCAGCTTCCAAACACCAAGTTTTATTGAGCATCTAATACATTGCAACCTAAACAACAAAAGAGCCTGAAAGTAGTTCTCATCCAAGACATTAGGTTGTAAATTCTTTGACATAATGGACAATTTGGCAAGTCCTCCCTAAGTCCCTGTGGTATAACGCTGTGTTCCATACCACACAGATGAGCAAGTGGTAGTGAAAACAGAATAAGAGGGAATAGTTTTCATAAATTTTGTCTATAAAATCACTAAAGCTTTCAAATTAATCTATTCTTTTAACATTGAGGAAATAGGGACCTCATACTTAACCTTGCAACCCAGATCACCCAGGCAGTCATTACAATTTTGAGATTTGAGCCCACAACAGATGCCTGCTATTTCTATAGCTTTAACCTGCCCTTCTAATAAAAGAATTCAAACATCCTCTTTCATTGCTATTATTTCTTAGATACAACTCGTTTTAACACATTATAACTATTTGACTCTTTTAGCCGATTATATAA
Organism: Pseudorca crassidens; assembly: GCF_039906515.1. Classification (NCBI taxonomy): domain Eukaryota; kingdom Metazoa; phylum Chordata; class Mammalia; order Artiodactyla; family Delphinidae; genus Pseudorca; species Pseudorca crassidens. Next base: position 83,560,753 of record NC_090297.1, on the reverse strand, counting down.
TAATAATAAAAAATATTGACAGCATAGAAATATCTAAATTCTGAGACTAGCTTGAAACGCCACCTTCCATATGGGCTCCAATATGATAAAACTAAGTACCCAAGTATTTTATAGTTTTTATTAGAACTGATGCAATGCTGAATTAAAAATCATGAGTCGTTCAGTGCCCACACCCATATAACCTGAAGTAGTCCTTTGAAACATGATATTCATTGAATGAACGTTGAATAAACACTTGCATTCCCTGCCAAGGGGAAACTTTAAAATTACTACAAGCTAGAGGAACCCATGAACTCTGTAGATAACTGCTGGCGATCACTCTCTTGATTCTTTCCTCTTGGTTGGAAAAAGCAAGGGGACTTAGTTTATGGAAGAAGATAATAAGGATACACAGCAATCTAACGTAAACTGAATAAAGTATACATTCATTCTTTCCTGAGAAGCCCAGCTCTTCATATCCTACGTCACCCCCAGGTGAAAATGTCTAAGTGACACTCTGACCACAAGTCAAAAAGCCATATGACCACAGGTGAACTGGGTTTGTTGAGCCTTATCCTAAGCTATATTTCATAAAAATACTCTCTCTGGATCAATGAAATGCAAATGCTAAAATTATCTTGTAGTACCATCAAAATAAAAAGAAACTTGAGAATTAAGTTGTCATTCTTAATTAAAATGAGCTTTTTAATTTCTTTACTCTAAATAACTAAAGTAGATATTAATACTATAAACACTTAACTGACTAAAGAAGGATTCTACCCACACCCCCAGTTAGAGAACACTTAATTTATACATGAGGCAGCTTATAAGTATTTAGCAGTGTGGCTGGGGTTAGCTCTTTGGTCTACTTTTTAAATGATTAAATACTCTCCATCCAAGTGAATAGATGACTTCGGAGTTGCATTTTGCATGCTAAAACCTTCTTTAAACACATAAGCCTTGCTCAAGATTTAAGAGGGAAAAAAAATCTTAGTGACGGTACATTCATTATGTCTTTATTAAAGATGGACTTTTCCATAGGGTTATGTGCAGCTGAAAATGAGCCTCAGTTTAATAACAAAGCAAGCTTTCCTAGTACTACAAATATTATACAATTTTAATGTTTGATGTGTTCCTTAATTATAGAAAACTCTGCAAAGAATAACATCCTTGAAATTTACTATGCAAATGCTCTTAATTTATGACAAATTGCTCCTTAAAACACAAGTATTAAATCTCTATTAGATTTGTCGAGGTAAGGTACTAATATGCATCACTAAGATCTTAAATTTATAAGTAGCAATGCTGTTTGTTAGATGCAAATAAGGATTTCCTTAATTAAAATACACTATCCCCAGCCTCTCAGCAGATTTAGCTCAGTCTTTATATAGGACAGGTTCATTATCTACCTCAAGTTAATAGAAGTATGACCTACTGTGGTTATTTCCTTTAAAATTTAATTTTAATTACTATTTTGTTAATGGAAATAAAGCACTAAAGAATTGTGAAGATGATCCAAAAGCAATTTTGAAAACTTAATTAAAATACCTCTTGAAATCTTCAAAAGGAATTTAGCACCTACATGGTTTGATAACTGATGGCCTTACAAATATAGCATTAGATAACCAACTCTATAAAAAAATAAATCTTTGGATGAAGCATACTTTACAACTATAGTGCTTCCTTAGTCTGCATCTTGAACTAATGGTCCAACTAAATAGGTATAAACGTAAAACTTGTAATTCAAAATTTTAACATTAGGCAAGTGTTCTTAACAAAGAAATGAAATGAATAACCATTACACAATGCCTTCACAATACATAAACCTTAAATGCATTCAGAGTTTTTGCATAAAACCATCATGGTTTAATCCAGATAATTGCAGATGTGTTCAGTTTGTCTTTTGGTCCTTTGGGACCTGAATATAAAATTAAAAGGCTGGTAAGATGTTGTATAAAATTCAATAGCAGAGTTTTATTAGGCAGCTTCCTCTCCAATCTAAATTTCAAAGATTTACACATATATTATTGATCTTATCTGTGAAAATATTGGTTCAGTGAGTAGCCTTTAAACATAACACAATCCATAGACTTTATTGAGATTCACTACTCCTCATGAAAAAGATAAGAATATGAGATGCAGAGTATAACAAAGAGCAAGCTCCATGCAAGAAACACAGCCTTTGTGATGTTCAAAATATATTTAGCAGCTCTTATATTACAAACCTTGCAGTGTTATGGTTCATAATGCAATGTGCATTTTTGTACCAGACTACTTGACTACTTCCAGTAAGTAAAATCCCTGAATTCATTAGCAATAATGACTTTTTTTCCTTATAGATCTATTTAATGGAAAAGGCATTTTGCCAGACACCACCCCCTACCCTGTCAAAACAAAAAACAAAAAAGCAAAAACCAGTATGCCATTCCATTGGCATAAAATCATGGATCTATTCTCTTAAACATTGGAATTCCAACTTCAGAAATTAAAGAAATTTTATTAAAAATGAAAAACAAACATATGACTAAAATGATGGGAGAGCAATTAAGTTGAAGTACCACTGAATTTCTCTAATTCTGTATTAACCTAGAAACATGATTTAGATTCACACCCCCAAAATTTGACCTTACTGAACTAACAAAAGAAATTCTGTAAAAATAGGAGAGTCCATCTTTTGGTTTTGTTCTTTTTTTTTTTTTTAATTCACCACACAGGAATTGCCAATTTGTAAGTGAGTTATTTTCTAAGACTTTATTTACATGTCAGTATTTTTAAAACTAAGGATGAATATTACCCTAGAAGCAATAAATAGGGATTAGGTTTAGCCTAAAAAAATCTATAAAAGCTTAATTTAGCCTTATAGCATAGCTGAAAGACTTACAATGAAATATAGCAGGAAGCAATACTGTTTCAATACTCGTAATTAAAGAAAATGGAAAGTTAAATTGAATTAAAGATAGTTTATTATTCTTAAATGCTCTGAGAATAATAGATTTAATTTGAAGAGAAAGCAAATGTAGATGAGACATTTATCAGAATTCTGAAGGCGACTTCTGAGCTTTTTCAAGGTCTTTGGAGGTTGTTGTCATCAATTCTGTTTCAGGGCTTAATTTCATGTGAACACATAACAACATGTATTACTTGGGCAGTTAAGATAAGTTTAATAACAAGTGCCTTTCCCTTCTCTTGTTGCAGGTATTCTTTAATATTAACTTGATTTTCATCAACAGTAAGAGTAATTTTTAATTAATAATCGGAATGGAAAAAGAGCAATGATGGAGAAAGATTTTTCTGGAGATAACTAAACATACATTGGAAGAAAGGAAAGGAGGGAGTAAGGAACAATGAAAAAGTATTGGGGAAAAAAAAAAAAAAGAATTGGAGGGAAGGGGTAAGGGGCCAATAAAGAAGCATGGACATTGTAAGAAAATAGTAACTTGAGGTCTGTTGGTTCTTGGAATTTTTTATTTGTTTGGTTGTTTGTGTATATGTGTATGTGTGTATAAAACACATACACAGAGAAGAAAGAGAGGGAGAAAGAACAGTATGATTTCCTGATATCCGTCCTTCCATTTAAGTTAGGTTTTTAAATCTCAATTGTTTCTTCTGAGAGCAAAACATGCCAAAGTGGAGGATGAGTCATATGACCCCTTAAATACAAAATACAGTGGCTTAAGTATCTAGACTAATAAGCATTGAGCCTTAGAATAATTCAGAATTTTTACATAAAACCACAGTGGTTTAACTATATTGTTACAAAATATTTTGTTTGTGTTTTGGCTCTCCAGGACCTATGCAAATTATTGAGCTGATAATGAACTGCATAAAATTCAGTACCAGAGCTATATTAAGCAAGAACCAAAAACAAAAAGACGCAGAGCCCTTAACACACTCACATGCACTGGGACTCTCTAAGAGCGTACAATGCTTCCCGCATGAGTCTGAACTTTCCTCAAGGGGTATCCCTCAGTGTTAGAGTTCTGTGAAACACACTCTGGATTAGAGTCAGGAATCAGACAAAGATTAGCACCACCGCCACTATTGTTCAATAGTGATTTGGAGGATCTAGCCAATGTAGTAAAACAGGGTAAAGAAATGCGGCATAAATCAGAAAGGAAGATATGGCATTATCATTCTTTGCAAATGTTATTGGAAAATCCAAGAGAATCAGCTAAAATCCATTAAAACAAAAGAGTTCAGAGGAATGGCAAAATACGAAAGCAATAATTTTCACTTACACTAACAACAATCAGTTGGAAAATATAATAGAAAAAATATTCCACTCAAAATAAGAATTTAAAAGGGAGGGAGGAGATCACCCAAAAGAAAAATGGGCAAAGAATGTTAACAAGCAATTAAGACAAATATGCAAATAGCCAATTAACATGTGAACAGATGTTCAAACTCAATAATAATCAAAAATATATAAATTAAAACAAGATATCATTTTCCCCTTATGAGGACTGAAATGATTAAAAACACGGGTAATACCCTATCTTGACATGAAATGTGGAAGGAAGAGCCACGCTTATACAAGTAATATTACCCAGAATCCACACAGGAAATAAACAGCACGCTCAAATTGGGAAATTTGAAGAAAATTTAATAAAAGGATTATTCATAAGGGTGTGGGCAGGGTGGAGGGAACCCAAAAGGGATAAGGCAGTCCCCAAGGCTGGAGCAACGAAGTTGAGCAGAGAGGCTCACCTACCAGAACTGTGACCTTGGGTCTAGGGAGGCAGCCATCCCTCAGCAATCCCACAGGGAGGACCAGGAGAAGCAGTATCTCAGCTGAATTCTCCTTCCCTCTCACCTCCTGCCACGGCCCCACCCTGCAACCCTTCCATCAGTCGACCCAGCCCTACCAAAAGCCAGAAACCAAGGGACCCGTACTCCCAGGTCAGCCTCATTCTCTAACACCATATACAAAAATAAATTCGAAGTGGATTAAAGACCTAAATGTAAGGCTGGAAACCATAAAACTGCTAGAGGAAAACATAGAACACTCTTTGACATAAATCATAGCAATATTTTTTTTGGATCTGTCTCCCAAAGCAAAGGAAATAAACGCAAAAATAAACAAATTGGACCTAATTAAACTAAAGAGCTTTTGCACAGCAAAGGAAACCATCGACAAAACCAACAGACAACCTACTGAATGGGAGAAAATACTTGCAAATAATATGACCGATAAGGGGTTAATATCCAAAATACATAAACAGTTCATGCAACTTAACATCAAAAAAAAACCTGATTTAAAAAATGGGCAGAAGACCTAAATAGACATTTGTCCCGAGAGGACATGCACATGACCAACAGACACATAAAAAGATTCAACATTGCTAATCACCAGGGAAATACAAATCAAAACCACAATGAGATATCACCTTACACCTGTCAGAATGGCTGTCATCAAAAAGAACACAAATAACAAATTTTGGTGAGGATGTGGAGAAAAGGGAATCCTCGTACTCTCTTGGTGGGAATGTAAGTTGGTGCAGCCACTGTGGAAAACCAGTATGGAAGTTTCTCAAAAAACTACAAATGGAACCACCACATGACCCAGCAATTCTACTCCTGGGGATATATCCAAAAAAAACAAAAACACTAATGCACCCCAATGTTCATAGTAGCTTTATTTACAATTGCCAAGATAGGGAAGCAACCTAAGTGTTTATCCAACAGATGAATGGATAACGAAGATGTGGTATATATATATACGATGGAATATTACTCAGCCATTACAAAGAATGAAATTTTGCCATTTGCAACAACATGGATGGACTTGGAGGGTATTATGCTAAGTGAAATAAGACAGAGAAAGGCAAACACTGTACAGTATCACTTATATGTGGAATCTAAAAAATACAACAAACTAGTGAATATAACAAAAAAAGAAACAGACTCACAGATATAGAGAACAAAACTAGTGGTTACCAGTGGGGGGATGAGGGGGAGCAAGATAGGGGTAGGGGATTAAGAGGTACAAACTGTTACGTATAAAATAAGCTACATGGATATATTGTACAACACAGGGAATATAGCCAATATTTTATAATACCTAAAAATGAAGTAAAACCTTTAAAAATTGTGAATCACTATATTGTACACCTATAACATATAATATTGTACATTCACTACACTTCAATTAAAAAAATTAATATATATATAAATATTCACATATACTATAATATTGGTTTAGTCGTTTAAAAAAAGAAAAGAAGTTGGTACGAAAAGTTCAAACTATTAGCTGTGTTTCTCTATGAGGAGGATTGGGAAGAAAGCTCAGGGCTCCAGGGTCAGCCAGGTCTGGGTTTGTATCCCATTGACTTGCTCAGTCAGTGTTCTTTTGACTGCAAAAAACAGAAAGAAAATCAAACTGACCTGAGAAAAATGTTTTGGTCAAGACTCACACCACCAAACCATGAGTAAGCCTTCAGAAACACCTGGATCCAGAGAATGGAACCTCATCAGGTTCTTTCTTTCTCTTCCCCCCACCTACTGACTGTCCCCTCCCAGAGTCTACCAGCTCTGCTCCTTAGAGTTGGTTTCATTCTCTCAGGCCCTCTGTTCCCACAAGTTCAATCCATGGTCACTGGCAATACTAAAAATATATTCTTCAAGTTTCATGGCCAGAGAAAAAAGAGCTTCCTGGTGCTTCAATTGAAACTGTCTCAGGAAATGGCACTGGTCAGACAAGCCTGGATCACATGGCCAACCAAGAATGAATCATCAGGGCTTCCCTCCCTGGTGGCGCAGTGGTTGAGAATCCGCCTGCCAATGCAGTAGACACGGGTTCGATCCCTGGTCCGGGAAGATCCCACATACCACGGAGCTGCTAAGCCTGTGCGCGACAACTACTGAGCCTGCGCTCTAGAGCCCGTGAGCCACAACTACTGAGCCCGCATGCCGCAACTACTGAAGCCCACATGCCGCAACTACTGAAGCCTGCACGCCTAGAGCCCGTGCTCCACAACGAGGGAAGCCACCGCAATGAGAAGCCCGCGCATCACAACAAAGAGTAGCCCCTGCTCACCGCGACTAGAGAAAGCCCGTGCGCAGCCACCAAGACCCAATGCAGCCAAAAATAAATAAATAAATGTTAAAAAGAAAAGAATGAATCATACGGCAAGCCAGGGCAACAAGGCATGACGAGTGGCCCTGTCTGGCACAATGTCAACTCTGTGGCCAAAGGACGGAAGCATTCTGTTTGGCCCTCACCGCAACTACAGGTATCAGATAGAGAAAACACGATCTCCCCAAAAGAGAAATATTCTTCTGGACAATAAAAAGGTAAATAAACACTACATATATAGTAACCTTGGACAAATTACTTAACATCTCTGAACCTCAGTTTCCTCATATGTATGGATAAAATGAAGGAGGTGATGGTACCTATATCATAGGTTTGTTGTGGGATTAACATTGTGGGTTAATTTTATTCTTATTACTTTATCATTCTCTTTATCTTTGTATTTCCATATTATTTTATTTTTTAAAAGAACATGTAGTACTTTTATTTACGAATAAGAAAGCTATTTCCATTTTGAGAAGAGAGTTCAACAGTATAATTAAGGAAAAGCCAACAGGCAAGTTAATCATTAATTATTTAAAATTTGCGTTTTATATCTACCATTTACAATGTAACTGTCATTACAGTTACCACATTCTGTGTTTTACATTATCAAGTTTAATTCTCACAATCACTCCATGAAGTAGGTACAATTCCCATTTTAGTGACCAAACTGAAACTCAAAGAAGTAACTTACCCAAGTGTTGGGCTGCACCCCTCCGGCCTACAAGGCTTGTACTTGCCCAGCTTCAAGATGGAAGAAAGAGTGGGGAGTCAGCGACAGAGATATCAGTGGTTTAAAGGATGGGGGAGCTTACACGTCTGAAGCAAGGTCCTGGAGCAACACCCCATCGTGTGCGGCAGACTGTTGTCAGGATATGGTGGCAGTCTTTGGGGAAGGAGAGGTTACCAGTTATAGGGGCAGTTGATGTCAGGTTGGCTCATCAGTTACCAGGGAAACCAGCAGAGGGGCACGCCCCTCACCCCCACTTTGATAAGAACAATCACTCACTGGGGCCTGGGGCAAGTACTCAGGAAGGTCAGTCAGGTGCATAGGGTGTAGGCGCAGCAGGCACTCGTCAGGCAGGGGATGCACAGAAAGCAAGAGGACTGCCATCTTGAGTGGTCTGACCATACACCAAGGACACAGACCAGTAATTAACAGAGCTGCTGGGTAAACTCAGGATTGTCTAAAGGGGTCTGCAAACTACAACCTGTGGGCCAAATCCCACCTGCCACCTGTTTTTCTATGGCCCATGAACTAAGAATGGCTTTTCCACTTTTTAACTGTCAAAACAAATGAAATAAATACTTTGTGACATATGAACATTAAATGAACCTCAAATTTCAGTGTCCATAAGTAATGTTTTGGTGGAACACAGTCACACCCATTTGTTCTCATCTCTCTATGGCTGCTCTAGTGCTGCAGTGGCAGAAGGAAGTAGCTGGGACAGATATCACACGGCCCACAAAGCCTAAAATATTTACTATCTGGTCCTTTACAAAAAAAGTGTGCCAACCCTGGTCGAAATCCAAAATCCACTGTCTTTCAAGTACATCTCACTGCCTCTCCTTGATAGTGCCTAAAAATTATCTGTTGGATGCTGTCATTAGGAATCTCCGGTGGCCCAAACAAGAGAATTTCAGTGCAAGAAAACAGAAGAGCATGAGCAATTCATCTTGTGGGGAATGCAGAGAGAAAAAGGAGGCAAAAGAGCGTCTGCAGCCATACCACCCTAAATGCACCAGTTCTCAAAAGCTAAGCAAGGGGGGCCTCCCTGGTAGCGCAGTGGTTAAGAATCTGCCTGCCAATGCAGGGGACACAGGTTCGATCCCTGGTCCGGGAAGACCCCACACACCAAGGAGCAACTAAGCACGTGCGGCACAACTACTGAGCCCGCGTGCTGCAACTACCAAAGTCCGCGTGCCTAGAGCTCATGCTCCGCAACAAGAGAAGCCACCACAATGAGAAGCCCGCACACCGCAATGAAGAGTAGCCCCCGCTCGCTGCAAGTAGAGAAAGCCCGTATGCAGGAACGAAGACCCAATGCAGCCATAAATCAATCAATCAATCAATAAATAAATAAAATTAAAAAAAAAAAAACTAAGCAAGGTCGGGGCCTGTTAGTACTTGTACAGGAGGTAAAAACTGCACCAAATGATGACATCTGCTCAGGACAGAGTAGGGGAAAGAAACAAGGTTACCGGTTCCCACATGGAGCGACCATCCACTGACAGCACGCTGTCAAGTTGAATGCCTGAACTCAATATCACATATTATTCACAACACCTAGTGGGGTAGGAAACTTTTTGTAATAAAAAATTTAGACGTAAACCCTGCACTATTATACATTTACACCACCCAAAAGCGACAAAAATAAAAGGGATGGGGGTAAGAAGTGACCTATTAAAATTCTTATAATCAAAGCTAAAAAACTTTGAATCAGTTTGTAAATATCAGAAGATAGTCTGCTTTTCACTATACATAAAAAATATGGACTTCCAGATTCAAAGCGATCCTAGGGGGGTTTCTAATATACTCCCTGCTTCATTATACCATTGCTACATTACACCATCCTTGGAAAATAATTGTCTACTATTTTCTCAAAAATCTCTTAAGGCTGTACGACCACATGTGTTCACACAATCTTTTCTCATAACCTTTATACATAAGCGATGTTTCTGATATAATCAAAACATCACCATTGAGAATAATTTTTCAGAGATGGAATAGTAAATCCATGACTTCCTTTTACTTCTTCACTGATCTACTGTGCAGCTTAGATATACATGACTCTTACCCAGGCTCTAAGTTCTTTACTTGAATCTAAGCTAATATGGAATATTTAAAGACTTAGGCTTACAAATTTTATGAATTCCCTTGCAGTTTCTGACAACAGATGTCAAGTAAATACAAGGCATTCTCATCATGGTATCACTAGACGCTATTTCTCAAGGTTAAAAACCTGAGTTCCCCTAAAAGAACTAAGGAGCCACTGAGCCACTAGCGAAGGAGGACTAGACTGAAGACACAATGAGAGGGGTGACCACCACTTGTTAGCTGCACGCTTAGGCAAATTACTTAATCTCTTAGCCTCCACTTTCTTTACTGTTGAGTGGTTGTGTGTATTAATGTCTCTTAAAGCCCTCTGCACACTACTAAGTGCTGTAAGAAATGTGAGTTTGTATTATTGTCCTAAATAATTGTCCCTAGGATCTCAAAGACCACTGATTTAGAAACACAGTACATTTCATACGTAGAGCCAGATCATTTCTAAGCTTCTGAGGACTGCTTAGGGCTAAGAAAGCATAGCATATATTTCATGAACAGCATTACAGGTAGGAATTAAACAGGAAAAGGTTGATGGTTTGAGAGAAATAGAGAACATTTTGTTCTCACTCACTCATATGTTCTTTGTCTCATTGGGCTTCATAAAGCTACAGTGAAGTCTTGATTGGAGATTGCATATTACCTGGCAGGTTAACCTTTCTCTTCTACAGGATTTGGGTTCAAAAGATGATGACAAAACCACCATGTGTCTAAAAACTGATCTTTTCAATTCTACTGTGTAAGCAGGTTGAGACTGCTATGCCTGTTAATTAACCCCTCAATCCCCTCAAGGTAATTGAAGCATAAATTTAAGATAAGATTTATACGTAGATAAAGTAAAGAACCCAGAGCATGCTTCTCCCACCCTATGCCCCTTCCTATCTCAGTATGACAAAAAGCAGATTCCGCAGCCTGAGCCCAGATCCACTGAGAGGAGTGAGGTGTGCACTTTGAAATAAAATAAAGCATAACACTTCACACAATATTGTCAAATGTATACTTTATAAATGTCTGGTCTTACAGAATTTTCCTGTTCTCCTTATGTATATTTTTGTGTAGAGAAAGGATAAACAGATCCCATTGTCTTTTCTCATTTTGTTAAACGTTGTAGTATTAGGCCAATTCTAACATATCAACTACTTTAACTTAGAAATTATTTTAGTTACAGACAATGATCTGTTTGGCTTTGTTCAAAATCAGCTCCAGGATGATCCTTCTTATATTTCCATTAACTATGAAATTAAATAGAGGAGGCAATTTTTAAAAGAGAAATATTACTTTTAGCCTGAAACCCTAAGTATTGAGTTTTGCCTGCAGTGGGTTTTTTTCAGTTAAATTATAAACCATGGGTAATAGAGATTTATAATGGGAGTGCTGATACAATCTTAACTATAGGAAAAACATCCTACGTGCTCTGTGCAGTATATGGATGGATTATTTGCATTAAATTATCTTTAGGAAATGCAAACAAAAAAAAGAAAAATGTAAAGCTTGTTGCATTATTAGCATAAAATTAAAGTCCTTGAATGCATAATTGTTCCATACCCAAAGCACTGACAGATTTTATTCTTAGAGTTCAAAGACCTCCTGATTAATATGCAAAATAGCCTCATTTCATAAGCAGGGTGTTTTTTCCCCCTCTCAGAAAAGAGACAGTTCTTTCCTGGAGGAAAATACTATGAAGTTTAGAAAACACTAACTAATATTGATATAAAAGCCCACACATCTATATAGCCAAAAACAATAACAACTAGGTGCTATTAGAATATTTATATTTCTTCAGTCTGCGCATGACTATAAAGTGTATGTTTAACCAAATAATATCTAGCTTAAGAAGATTAAGTGTACAAAATAAAAAGGGAAAACACTGTCTTTCTCTAGAAAGGTTTACCTATTTGTATAGTAACTTTTTAAAACTATTTAAAAGAAAGAAAATCCAATAAAAAGAGAAATTCTGGATCTAGTAGTATAAATTTAAATTATCTGACTCCAAATCTAAATTTACAAAGCAGGCTCCCTCCAATTTACATGGCCCCAGTCACCAAAGACTTGTAACAAGAAAACGATAATAAAGTTTAAATAAAGTTAAAAAGTACGTCAACAAATAAATGATTCTCCAGAATTCTAATTTTTTCTTATTTTTCTCTAAATAAATATCAGAATACTTTAATCCTTGGAAGTGATTTACTGGGTTATCTTCTTTAATAAATTTCTTTCCAGTGTGGACAGTACAGAACAACTGATTTTTATTCTGAATATTTAAATAATTTAAAATAATTTATGTTCTTTAGAGTATCTGACCCATGTTGCAAATCAAACTATAACCACCACAACACATTGTCAAGTTCGAGAAAATGTAGTAATTTCTTTCGACCAAGAAATCTTTCTTAAAAAGAGATATGAGGTCTTAAAATTCAGTGCAGTCCCAAATGTGTCTCATTCATTTGAACAATGGCACGTCAGTATATGGAACTCAACCTCCAGCTGTAACACCAGGTTCACTACCTGATTAGGAGTAATACTCTCTTAATATGCAGTATTCATATGGCAAGTACTGATTAAGAATCTAGTATGTGCCAGGGAGTGTGTTGGGCTTCCCAGCATTACCATTATCCCATTTGGGCCTCATATGTATATTTCACATTCATATTCACCAACTATAACCTGATACAGCTAGTTTTGAGATTATTCTATCTAGCAGTGTGTTAAATTCTTAGTCAGAATGTTCAGACTATAAACTCATGCCAAACACACTAGGTAAAAAGTTACCCTTTTCAAAAACTCTTCTAGAGTTAGTGAAGAAAGAAGGATACACAATTCATCAATGTCTTTTTCAAGTCCTTAACCTGTAATTGATACTCAATAAGCAATTGAGAATAAGTGAATGGTTAGATGACAATATTAAACCATATTCCCATTCTACTCAAAATTCATAAAATTCAGAAATGTTTAAAAGTATACTTTGAAATGGAAGGAATACAGATTACATATTTAAAACTCTACTTTGAATGTGAAAATGGTTTTACTTATTAAGTTGTCTTGTCAATAGGAGACTCTGCTATTGCCTCATTAAATAAGTATGTACAGACATTTATTATATGATAAAATGTCATTACATTTATCATGAGTCAACAAAAAGCATGTTCCAAAAATGACTAGATGATTTAAAACTCGTTCAACTCAGAAAGGGCCCAGTACTCCAACATAATGGCTGAGATTAAAACTGTTTTTATATTTTTGCCACAAGGAAAAAACATCAGCCTTTTTGCTCACTCTACTGATTTTGCTAACGTAAACGTTGAAATCAGCATTGTTACTGGCAAGAAAAAAACACATATTCTTTCATTATTTTTTATATTTTTAAAGTTTTTAAATAGAATATAACAAAGTATTTCACTTATAAAGTACTTTACAGTTTACCAAGTGTTTCATACAAGCCACCTTCTTTTAAGGGATTTAAAAGAGGCTTCCCTGAGAAATTACTACCCACAGATCACCACCTGTGACAGTTCTATTGTATTTCTAGCTGGTTAAACCACATCTGTAATATAGAATTCAATTCTAGGTGCCACATTTTCAGAGGGACATTGACCAATTAGAGTGTAATGAAAAGCAAAGGTCCAGGGGCATCCCTGGTGGCTCAGTGGTTAAGAATCCACCTGTCAATGTAGGGGAGACGAGTTCGAGCCCTGGTCTTGTAAGATCCCACATGCCGCGGAGCAACTACGCCTGTGTGCCACAACTACTGAGCCTGCACTCTAGAGCCCGCGAGCCACAACTACTGAGCCCGCACGCCAAAACTACTGAAACCCGTGCGCCTAGAGCCTGTGCTCCGCAACAAGGGAAGCCATCGTAATGAGAAGCCCGCGCACCACAACAAAGAGTAGCCCCCACTCGCTGCAACTAGAGAAAGCCCACACGCAGCAACCAAGACCCAACGCAGTCAAGAATAAATAATTTTTTTAAAAAAAGCAAATGTCCAGGTGGATAGGGGAAGCTATAATTTTTTTTTTTTTTTTTTTTTTTTGCGGTACGCGGGCTTCTCAACGTTGTGGCCTCTCCCGCCGCAGAGCACAGGCTCCAGACCCGCAGGCCCAGCAGCCACGGCTCACGGGCCCAGCCGCTCCGCGGCATGTGGGATCTTCCCGGACCGAGGCACGAACCCACGTCCCCTGCATCGTCAGGTGGACCCCCAACCACTGCGCCACCAGGGAAGCCCGGAAGCTATAATTTTTGAGAAATTATTCAAGCAAATTGGGAAGTGAAGAATAAGGAAAGGCATAATATCAGCTTTCAAATATTCAAAGGGCTGTCATGGAGAGATGAGTATACTAATTCTGTGTTGCTCCAGAGGCTAGAATTAGGATAAAAAGCTGGAAGTAAAGGAAGGCAGATTCCGACTGAATGCAAGAAAGAACTTTTAATCTGCTTGTACCGTCCAATAAAAATAACACCAGTCTCATGAGGGCAGTACAAATCTCTGGAGGTTTTCAAGCAGAAGTGGATGCCTGTCAGAGTTATAATTTTTAAAAACTACTATACCAGGTGGAGAATTAGGCTAAAAATCTCTAAGTTTCTTTCTAAATCTCAGATTCTAATTTTCTTGATAAAATGAAATACATAAACACAGTACAAAATGAGATTTTTATTATATGCTCATTTCTCTAACAGCTAAATATCTTCAATTACATTTTAAAAAATAAATATAAGATTCTGTGATACACAGAATGTTTACTTCCAACCAAAAAGAATCACTTGGTCTTTAAAACATCCAATGTATGAAACAAGAAGTATAACAAGTTTCAGGCAACAGGCCCTGTATGTCCTATTCACACATAAATTAATGCAATCATAAGAAAATATCTTTTATTTGTGAGGAAGCCATATAAAATTGACTATGAGTAAGTGTAAACTTAAGTATAATTTTACGAATCAAGAATAAAGGAAATCCTCTCTCCTCTCTAACATGCCAGAACAGAATGGAGCAGATGTTTTCCTAGGAGACTGTAACAATTGGACAACAATTGTTCACTTGGCTCCCTGAGTCCTCTTTGATCATATATAAGATGAAAGAGCTAATACAATTCTCTTTCAAAGTAGATTTATAGACTTAGGTCCTAGTCCCAGTTTTGCTACCAGATACATGGCCTTGGGTAAGTAACTTAGTTCAGTATCACACTTTAAAAAAAAAAAAAAAAAAAGCAGCTGGATTAAAATCATTTTAGCTCTTTCTGGTTCTAAGGTCTATTACTTCTGCATATATGACGCCCCACTTACGCAGTCAAGCACTATCGACCTTCAGGAACAAACTATAAACCTAATAACAATGTTTAAAGCCTGAAATTCCGAGTACCAATGGAAATAACATAAAGGAAAAAGAGATAAAGTCTAAGAGGACACATTGTGATCAGTTGGCATACTGATGGAAAGAAAATGCACTCTCACTGGGTGATGATGGCTATAAAAGCTAAGCCCTGTGACCCTAAAGTCATAAAATTTGGAAGAAGTGGCAAGAAAGGGAGAGAAGAGACCACGAAGAAGAAAAAAAGCAAAACAAAGGGAAGAAAGGAGAGGAAAGAAATCAATAAGCAGCCAATCTCTTCAATGGCAGGACTTAAAAAAAGCATCAGAAATGGTGAGCAAGAAAAAGAGAGAGAGAGAGAAGAGAAACAGAGCAGAGAGAGCAAAAAGAAAGGAACAAACACGTGCTGGAGCATGAAACAACAGGGTTCCCTTAGTAGAGGTGGAAGCTGAGGCTCATTCACCTCCACAGACCAGGAGAGGGCTTCCTTCCACCGCAGCAGAGTGAAGTCGTGGTGTTGATGACAACCCTGACACACCGAGCTTAGTATGTGTTCAATCCGGTCTGCTTATCAGATGAGTGTACAACAACTTTAAAATGTTTTCATCTCTAGAATGTTTCCAAAAGAGTCTTGTTAATTAAGGAACTGACTTTGGATTGTGAGGAACCTCATCCATCCAAAGTTAACTGAGATGCTCCCTGGTACATGGAGTGAATTTATGGATATATATACATGGATGATTTATAAATAGATATAAATAACTTCATACTTGAGGGCTTAGAACAAAGCTCTAGCCATAAAGAACTCAAATACACTTTGCCCTTCTCTCTCTCCTCTTTCTACTTGGATTTCTTGGGAATTCATATTTGTGTGGGCTGAGGATGTAAATCCAGCAATGGGCTTAATGAAAACCATGAAGTGCACATAAATTAAACTCACAGCAGATTTCTCCATTTTTTCCCCTGTGTGTTATTTTCATAGGAATCTGTGTTTTCAGGAGAACTCTAAGCAAAAAGCTTAAAGTCATCCTAGCTCTACTGGCTATCTTAGCACCATGCAGATTTCCAATAATTATTAGTAATAATTCTGGGAAACAGAAAGATTATAACAAAAATAAAAGCATGCCAAATTAGCTCGTACTTAATTAGAAACACTGGAACATAAACTAAGAATGTGATAAGTTGCTATTCCCCTACAAAGAGTCAAAGGAATATTTATCTATAGGATATGATGTGAGATGGTATTTAGAAATACTAACTTACATGTCTTCTCCCCTGGAATTTTCTTGTATCCTTTCCTCAGCCCCAAAATTAGAGTGTCCCACTTTCTCTGCAATAGAGAATGGCTGTTGAAGCTGGACACAGGTAAACAAAATAATTCAATTCTTAGACAACATGTTTCGAAAGCTTACTTTGAATTAAGAAAATCTAGAATTCTAAGAGCTCCAAGCAAAAGTTTAAGCCTTAAATAACAGAGTTCAAGTAATTCATAATCAGTCACATTTTAGCTTCTATTATTTATACTAGGTATCAAACTTCATATCCATCAGGACGGGATTTGATGACATACGATAGAAAACTTGCAATGTGGCTTAAAGCCACAAAGGTATATTCTTTCACATAAAACACGTTCAGAAGGTAGCTCCTATTCTCTGCTCCACCTTCACCCTCATGCTCACCTTATAACCCAAGATTGCCATTGGAGTTTCAGCCCTCCTGTCCACATTCCAGGCAGTAGAAGGGAGGAAAAGGCAGCAGCTCCCAGTGAGTCAACGCCTTCAAGAAGCCCTTCTGGAAACCACATATGGTACACCTCCATTTACCCAGAATTTAGTCTTATGGTCATACCGAGCTTCAAGGAAAGCTGTAAAATATAGTTTTTATTCTAGATAGCAATGCACCCAGGTAAGAAATTACTTGGAAAATTACTAACGAAAAACTACTAAGAAAGCAAGCTAGAATAGAAATTAGGTAAACACTTAGTGATCTCTAACACCACTAGCTTTTCTCTCTCTGGAGGACATAATATTCTCTGGGCTAGGGGTTAAAGGGGCTTTAGAGGAGATGTTTTGAGTGAGGGAGAGAGAGCAGAGCCTAGAGATAAATGGAACCAACCTGAAAGGACCAAGTGGGCGAAAGCAAAAGTGGTGTTCAGAGACCCCCCCGAGAGTGAGCCCAGGAACAGACCAGTGAGCCCCAGGGAACAATGTGGGAGCATGGTCAGTGCTTTCTCACTATCCAGGTTCCATGCACGTGAGCGCCAAACTCATGAGTGCAGAGGAGCTGTGTTAGTCATCCTGCCCACTGGTTTCTGGCAAGAGCTTCCCAAGAGCTCAATGGCCTATTAATGCACCAAAAATAAATGTGCTCCTCTAGGCTCTGAGACTTGCTATGGTCTGGGTGAGCAATCTCCCTTACAATGGCTTAGGACAGCCAGAGGACCACTGAAGCAGAAATTATGCTATTTAGCATCAAGATGGGTCCTGTGATCATAGTTTTTTTTCATTTTGTTTTGTTTTAAGTTTTTAAATATATATTCCTATGTACACAAACCAGTCTTTCCAGAATCCAGAGGGGGAGTTGAAATTCCTCCAGTAACACCATTTGTATTCATTTAGCATAACTGAATATTTACTGAGCTTCCAATAAGCAAGGTTCTATCCTCAAAAACCTTTTATCTAGAAGTGTGGACAATAAAAGTACTTTAAAAACTGTAACATAAAGTACAGTATATACTAAGGAAAAGGACGGGAGGAGGAGGAGAGGAAAAGGAAAGAACTAACCTCAATTAAGCTCCTATTATGTATCTTACACCGTGCTAGGTGCATTTGTACATTATTTAATCCAGTGACAAGTCTAAGAGGTAAGAAAGTGGTATTATTCTTACTTTACATATGGGACAACTGAAGCTTGCTACAAGAATTTAGACCAGAAAACAACTACTGATCCCAAAATGGGGATCAGAGGAAAAAGTTCTGGAAACAGAAAAAAATGTCAACAGATAGCTGACAGAAAAATGGACAAGAGGAAAGGACCTTTCAGCAAGAAGGATGAACCTGAGCATATGCAGGAAAAAAAAAAAAAAAAAAAGAGTATTTATCCAGTTTAGCTAGGGCAAAAGGATATATAGAGGATGAGTGGAAGATAAATCTAGAAATAATGGATTGTAATCAAATTGAGAAGGCATATGAAAATAGCAGAGTGAAGAGTTTGCAACTAATCCAGTAGGAAACAGGATACGGTTATTTGAGGAAGATTTATCTAGTTCAGGTCTACCAATCCTTATCCACAATTCCAAAGTCCAAAAGTTCTAAAAATCAAAAATATGTGGTTTTTTAATAAGGTATGTGGAGACAAAAGCCAATCTGATCTGAACACATTAGGTATTAAAGTTTAACATGAACAATGAGACACCATTTATTTATACCAATTATATCATTATTTATACTACTTAATGTGAGTATTCATACATTTCACTGAAGAAATAACAGTGTTTGATTACAGGATGCTGCCTCAGTCTCCATTAGGGGGATTTTATAATATACAGTATTTTCTCCATATTACCTTTCTAAAACTCCAAGAATTAACAAGAAAAGTCTGTATTCTAAAATATATCTAAAATAAATTAATTAATTAAAATAAAGTAGATCTGACCCCGATTTTTTAATATTAGATATTAGGAACTGTAGCTGTGTATAAGATGGGACAGGGGGGAACTGAGGTGAGAAGACTAGTTTGGGCACTTCCAATAGTCCTGGCTAGGAAAAACAAGTAAAGTATGGTGGCCGTGAGAATGGAAAAGATGGGTGAATGTAAGAATCACTGAGAATTAGATCTGGCAGCTAATTGGATGCAAGGAAATAGTCAAAGGAAAATCCTGGGAGTCAGTATCAACAACAATGAAAATGGAATCGTTAATGAGTTTGTTCTAATCATATTGGATTTAAGGCGTTGGCGGAACATCTAAGTTGTCATCTAAGTTGTGATATTACACACAGTTAGAAATGAGTGTTTCAGAGTTCAGGAGAGAGATCAGTACCTGAGGTGTAAATCTGAGACAACCACATAGAGGGGATAATGAAAGCTATAGAAATGGATGAAATTCCCAAGAAACATAGAAGTGAAAAAACACATGCACAGAATTTTGGGAAATCACTAGCACTTTACTACATAGTTCTCTTAGTTGCACGAAAGGTCTACTGCTGAACATTAGCAGAGGTTAATCATCTCTTAATGATGGAGAAGCAGCATTGTCAGACGTATCAGAAATATACCAGATTCTTATAGGAAGGAGCACAATTCCAGAATTCCCTCCTAATAACACTTCAGGGTATCTGCTGCCAACAAAGAACAGAGCAAACATCATTTTGAGATGCCCCAAAGCAGATGAGTTCACTTTTTTCTAAAATCAATATATGTCACTGAGTCTACATTTTTTTATACTCCCAGGCTAGTAGAAATGTAGCTTTCTGTGGAGTGTATTATTGGGGCCAGTCCTGTCTCAAGAGGGTCATTCAAGCCAAGGTAAACTACAATTTGTCGAGTTGTTAACTTATGTGAAAATGGTATCTTTCTTACCAATGCTGCTACAGATTCATATCAGTATTTAATGTTTTGTAGCAGTGAAAACATGGTAGGAATATACTGCAATGAGTTAAGCAGATACGAATGGAAAGCCACATTCCTCACCTCTAAAAGCAAAGCTACAGATGGGATAGTTCTCTAGAGGTGTGATGGCTAATTTTAGGTGTCAGCGTGGCTGGACCACATTGCCCAGAGATGTGGTCAGACATTATTCTGGATGTTTCTGTGAGGGTGTTTTTAGGTGAGATTTACATTTAAATTTGTAGACTTTATGGTAGATTGCCCTCCATAATGTGGGTGGACCTCATGTAATCAGTTGAAAACGTGAATTGAACAAAAGACTGACCTCCCCCGACCAAGAGTGCATTCTTCCAGCCTCAGCCTCCAGACCTGAACTGCAGCATTGACTCTTTCCTGGCTCTCCTGTCTGACGGCTCTGGGACTTTAACTACAACATGGACTCTTCCTGAGCCTGCTGGCCCACTGCAAAGTTTGGATTTGCCAATCTCCATAATCGCTTGAGCCAATTCCTTAAAATAAATAAATATATATCCTATCAGTTCTGTTTCTCTGGAGAATCCTAATACAAGAAGGATAGAAGGAATAAAGCTACATAACATCAGGTGATCTGAAGAAACTGGAGAAACTGAAATCTGTGATCCGGGTTGTCTGGAAAAAAGCAATGTAGTCAAAAACCAAATGGTGAAAAGCAAACTGATTGGGGCATTAGATTCGTTAAAATGGCAAACTGATCAAAAATAAAGATGCCACTCCCCAACTTTTTTATTTCTTGATAATTTTTATACATCACTGGCAGTTTTGCAACCTTTAGACATTTTTGTCTTTTTCACAAGATGAGGGATTTGCTCCTATTTTTTTAAATTTTAAATTCATTTTCCTGACCAATCAAATTCAGACTTTTGCGCATCAAGTGACAAAGAAGTCAGCTATCCTATGACAATTCCAAGATTTCAACAGCACCTTTTTATATAGCTGGATTTGTACAATCATATAAATGTTACATTTTCCCTTTTGTTTAAAAATAAATGGAAAACAGCAAATTAAAGGGCCAAAAATAATGCTAGCAAGCAAAGGTCTCATAAAGTTAGCACAATTGTGACAAGATGGAGATCACTTGGCATGCAAAGAAAGGTGGACGTACAGCTTCTGTCATACAATTGTTAATCTTTACTCAACTGCATGTTAATTATGAGACAGAGAACAAAATTAAGAATATGTAAGAAATGCCACATTTATATGATCAAATATTGTTTGATAGACAGAGGTAATTAGGAATTTTATAATATTTTTAGCTTTCCAGGACTGGAATGCCCCTTACAACATGTATGTCTATTATTCAACTTTTCACATATGACCCCCTCACATATTTTAAGAACATAGATATGTTGACAGGATAGTGCTTCTCAAACTTCAATGTGCATACAAAACACTTGGGGTCTTGATAAATTGTAGATTCTAGTTCCGTAGGTCTGAGGTAGTGCATGAGATTGTGTCTGTGAACCACACCATGAGCGGCATGGTTACAGGAGACTCACACTCAAAGGTGCATACAAACATTGCAAAAATTACTCCGCCCATGGTTCACCAAAAGTACCACTAGATGAAAAACCAGTAACTGATATTACTCAGTCGAAACAATTGATTTTAAACCAATTTTTTTAACCAATCTGCTTTTGGAAAAATTATTTTAAATTATTTCATTTGCTGCCAAAACTTCCATTTGTTAACTTGTTGTTGGCTCGTAGCTTGCCCCCACACATGGAGGGCAAGGAGAGACCCAAGAAAGAGGCAGATCACTGCAGATTGGGAGGTGGTGGTTTTAATAAGCAAGTGAACTTACAGACGAGGCTTGTGTTGGATGGCCATAATATGAGTAAATCTCTGCACCCCACCAGAATCTTAAAAGTTTACATAGAGGCCTTAAGTGGGTTCAGTCACATATTCAGTCCAGGTGCTCTCAACCACCTTACTGTCTCAAGGCTGCATCCCTGAATGGCTCCTAGTGTAGGAACAGTGGGCAGAATATACGTTCCAAGGACAGGGGAATGGTGAGGAGCCTCTGATTGCCCAGGTCCAGCTCTTGGGTCAACCGGCAGTTCATATCCTCTCAATGACCTCCTCCAACACTAGTGGAATTCATTTTTTAAAATCCTTTTTCCCAATAGACCTATAATGGCAGCAAAGAAGAGGCAAGGAAATATAATGACTTTTTCTAATATATCTCTCAAATAGGCTCCTTCCTCAGACTTCCTTAATTCACAAGTCAGTGGTACCATCATTCACCCAGCTACTAAAGACAAAAACCTAAATATTGTCTTTCATTTCTTTCTCCTTCATCTTCTACATCCAATCTGGCATCAAATATACTCAGCTCTATCTCCAAAAATGTATCTAATATCTGACCACTTTTCTCCAATGCCATCACAACCAAGCCACCATCATCCCTCAGCTAGACCACTGCAACAGGTTCCTAACTGGCCTTCTTTCTTCCATTATTGCTCTCCTATTACTCATTGGCTCTGTAACAGCCAGATGATCTTATTAAAGTGTAAATTGGATATCACACCTGTTTCCAGTGCAACTAACTCCCACTGCAGTTAGCAAAACAGAAAAAGGCTTATATTGGGTTTAAAGACTCAACAGGATCAGGCTCCTCTATCTGTCTCTCTCCAAACTTATCACTGTGCATGTAGATTGTAGATGTCACCTCATACATCATTCTTTCCCATTACAGGTCACTCTTGTTTTTGACTATTTCAAACAGGCCATGCTCCTTCAGGCCTCAGCTCTTTCACACTTATTGTTCCTACTGCCTGGAATTCCTGCTGCCTCCTTTTCCTGTGGTTGGTCCCTTTCATTCAGCTATTGGTTCCAATGGCAACCCCTTACAGAAGATTTCCCTAACCACTCTGCTTGAAATAACCTACCTTCTCCATGTAACTTACAATTTTGTCTGAACCAAACTTCAGGATTAGAGAAATTGCTATTAATTACAAAGATTTAAGAATTACCCTCAATATTTTTCTTATTTACCAAAAATATAATAACTGGCGTTTTTTAAGCCAAGCCTACTTTTATAGGGGAAGAAATACAGAAATATGCATTAAAGTAACTTATAGCTTAATGAATTATTATAGGGACTTCCCTGGTGGCACAGTGGTTAAGAATCACCTGCTAACACAGGGGACACGGGTTCGAGTCCTGGTCCAGGAAGATCCCACATGCCGCGGAACAACTAGTCCCGTGCGCCACAACTACTGAAGCCCACATGCCTGGAGCCCAGGCTCCACAACAAGAGAAACCACTGCAGTAAGAAGCCCACACACTGTAGCGAAGAGTAGCCCCTGCTAGCCACAACTAGAGAAAGGCGACGTGCAGCAACGAAGATCCAATGCAGCCAAAAATAAATAAACAAATATATCAAAGAAATAAAAATAAAAAATAATGAATTATTATAAAAGAAGCGTCTGAGAAACAGCACCCTGGTCAGGAAGTAGAACATAGCCATTCCCTACCCACCCCCCAGAAAAAACCCTCTTTCCAACCACAACCCCATCCTTTCACCCTATAGGTAACTGCCATCCTGACTTTTATTATACCAACTTCTTTTCTTGTCTTTTAGTTTCAGCACTTGAGTATGCATCCATAATTTAATATCATTTTGCTTGCTTTTGAACTTTTACAATCATAAGGCACCTTTCGTGTTTACTTCATTTGTTCAATATTGCTTTTTAAAGATGAATGCATGTTGGCTATAGTTCACTTATTTAGTTTGCTGTGCAGTATTTCATTGCATGAATATACCACAACTTACTTGTCCATTCTATGTTGATGGGTGTTTGGGTTGCTTCCTTTGGGCTATTAAAAATAATATTGTTATGAACATTCTTGTACAGGTAACCTCACACATACATGCACACATCTGTAGGGTATATGCCTAGAAGCAGAAATACTGGCTTATAAGGTATGGAATTGTCAGTTTTTCTAGATTATGCCAAACTGCTTGTTCAAAGCATTTGGGTCGATTTATAGTCCTGCCAATGGTGTATCAGTGTTGCCATTACTCTACTTCTTTGTCAGCTCTTGCTACTGTCCATCTTTTAAATTTTAGGTATTCTAGTGGGTGGCTAGAGGTGTCATTGTGGTTTTAAGTTACATTTCTCCTGATTACTAATGAGGTATTATTTCATCCATGAAATCATGAAGTTGGACATGTACAAGTGAAGTGATATGTACAAGATCAGGCTCAAGCACGTCCTGGTCATGAAGCTGCATGATCAAGTGGCTCAAATGCCTATAGCGACTACTCCTGCACTGCTGCTTCTTCCTTAGTCCACATCTATGCTGTCATGGGGATACCCATAACTTATTTACTGCGGAAGAAAGAACTCAGGCCTGGTATAGGGATGGTTCTTCACAATATGCTTTGGCAATTATCACTGCAATCTAGAGTGTCTCTGAAAGGTAGTGAAGAGAAATTTTCTCAGTGGGCAGAACTTTGAGCAGTACTTCTGGCTGTCTACTTATCTAGGTAAAGAGATGTCCACAGGCGTAGATCTACAGTATTTCATGGGCAGTGGCTAATGGGTTGGCCAGGTAGTCAGGGACTTTGAAAGAATAAGATCAGAAGCCTAATGACAAGGAAATCTGGGGCAGGAGTGTGTGAATGGACCTCTCGGGATGAGCACAAAATGTGAGGGTATTCGTGTCCCATGTGATGTTCACAGGGCAACCACTGCAGTGAATGTCTTCCTTGCTCAAACGGACAGGCTGACTCATCCTCTGGATGTAGTCATCCTCTTTCCCTAGCATCCCAGTGCTTGCTCAGCAGTCTCATGTACAAAGTAACTGTGGCAGCAGGGACAGACGTTATACACGGACTCAGCAACATGAAATTCTTCTCACCAATACTGATCTTACTATTGTCACTGCTGAGTGCCTAACCTGCTAAGAACAGAGACGAATCCTGAGCCACCAGTAGGGCCCCACTCCTGGGAGACACTAGCCACCTGGTGGCTAATTAATTACATTGGATCTCTTCTCTAGTAGAAGGGTCAGCAACTGTTCTCATGAAAATATTAATTCTGGATATGAATCCTAAGTCTCTTCCTGTAAGACTACCAACCATAATCTTACAGACATGGTTATGCCTCACAACATAAATTCTAAATGAGAAATTCATTTCACAACAAAAGAAATGTAGCAATGGGCTCATAGCTATGAAATTCATAGGTCTTTCCATGTACCAAATCACCCAGAAGTGGCTGGCTTGATAGAATAATATAATGACCTACTAAGACTTTGAACCAGTCACCAATATATGATGTTATTTCTCCCACTGCCAGAATACATGGGTCCAGGAATCGCGGAATAAAAATAGGATGGATTTCTCTCAGTATTATGTTTAACAACCCACTCACAGAATTTTTTATTACCGTCCCTATAAAGGGGCTATGCTGATTTGGTGGTCTTAGCTCCCATGGAAAAAAAATATTTCTACCAGGGCACACAAAATGGTTCAAGTGAATTTGAAGTTGAGACTGACACCTGAATATATTAGGGTCCCTATGACACTAAACCAACAAGCAACAAAGGAGGTTCGTATAATGGCTGGGGTGGTTGATCCACATTATTACAGGGAAATTGATCTACTGCTACACAATGGGGTCAATAAGAACTATGTCAGGAGCCCAGGCATTCTCTGGGTTGCCTCTTAATATTCTCTTATTCAAGAGTGAAAGTTAATAAACAACCAACTCCTAAGGACTCAGACCTTCCAGGATGAAGATTCGCCCACCCTACTAGGTAAAGAGGCAGCCACGAGCAAAGCCAAATGGAGCAGAGGAAGAAGTTATAAATATCAACTACAGCTTCAAGACCAGTTATAGAAACAAGTACTTAAGCAAATCTACTTCATCGTTTGCGGATATTTTTGTACATATTAACTATTTTTTCCTTCCCCTACCCCCTATCAAGTTACATAAGAAATGTTGGTCGTAGTGCATTGACAGTTTAATTGAGGTGGGATTGTGACTGAACCAGGATAAGTAACACCGCTAAGGATAATAGTAACTGATGGAACTTTACTTTTTCCCCTTTTGGGGGAGAGGTGAGAGTTTTTCCTTTGTACAAAAGATAGTAAAATCTGCATACACTGAAGCATAAACTGTTGCTGTTGTACAGAAATTTAAATATGGGTAGAAGGCTGTGCGTGGCTGCTTAATAGCTAAAAGGGAAGGTCGTGCTCGTTACTTGCCATAGGCACTCAGCTCCCTCTCCCTCACTTACACACCCACCGTCCTGTATTCTGCTCTGTTCTCCTGGGGTTGGGACACATGCAAACTACATTTCCCGACTTCTCTGCCAACTGGACTCCTGTTAGGTTTGGTCAATAGGAGGCACCACTGGGAAGTCAGAGGCAGCAGAGGTTCTGGCACCATGGTAGTTGTTGGCAATCAGCAGGGGTGGAGTGACTGTGAATGCCAACACACCACAGATAGTACCTATCAGCAACCTTAGCTCTGGTCCAGGCAGTACCACTTGAGCAGATCTAGGATCAATTACAACAGTCTCCAATAGTGCAGTGGCGGGTACAGGCTCCTAGCAGTTTCTGAACTCTGAGAATATCACCCTCCCATAGAACAACCTAACTACATTTACCAGTTCTCCAGGAAAAAATCATCAACACCCTAGAATGACATAAAACGAACAAAAAAATCCCCTCTAATTAATGGAATGATCAAGAGGTAGGTCTAATTTAATTACAAGGGTGTCTGAAAATGAGACAGACGGTACTGCCACAGTCACAGAGCAGCACTTTCAAGAAGCGCTACTGGGCGTGCCACAGCATCTCCTTATTTCTCTCTCCCATCAGTTATAATTTATAATGACATCACTGTACCTCAGATTACAGTGAGGGAGATTTGCCTGGCCTTTCTTCTATTACTTGGCCCCTTATTTTAGGAGCACAGGTGGCTTCAGGAACACAAATATCCTTTCTCAAACATAAATGCCTGTCTATACTTTTGGTACAAATTTTAACACAAGCTTTTATTTTATGGCTTCTCTCCTTATGTCATAATAAATATATTCTGAGATTATCAGACTTTAACAAATTTCATCAGAAATAAAAAATAGTATCTCCATATGATTTCTTCCTCTGGTAAGCCAAGTTCATTTTGTGTAAAACACTTCTTCCCTTGTAAGTTTTAACTTAAATTGAAGAATTTTATTTTAATTTGACTCTCCAGTCCTATCACTAGTAAGTATCATGCAATTCTGGGACCCCAAAGAAAGCAATTGTAAATCAAGTTCTGTAGAACTTCTTTAGTTTGTATTTAAACTAACCATTTATCCAATTCCACAATGAAATCAGTGTTATAATTTTCTTAACATTCAACTTAAAACATTAGACAGAATAATCTGAATGGGGGAAAAATCATTATCAAATGCTAAAAATGTAAACATGAAGGAAGTAAACATGAAAACAAATCTCTTTTTAAAAATTCATTTAATTACAAGAAAATTAGGCAGAAAATTGCACAGTTCCAAACAAATCCTCTGTATAAACACAAGGGCTCATTCACCATCATCTTTTTGTATTTATCTCTCAAATAACATTCCATCTATTGAACCCAACCTATACTGGCAAAATTAGAATACATGGATATTTTTACTGTTTAATATTCCATAAACAGAACTGGCTTCTGTCCTTAAGTTATGATGGTGTCTGTCATTTTGCTTCAGAGAAAACTCTAAAATTGTTCCCTTATGAGTATTTCAATCAGCCACTCTCAAAATCCAACGCAAAAAACAAAAACAAAACAAAACAAAAAACGCTGTTGTTTCACTAAAAGATACCTGTCTTCCACTTCACTTTACCAGCCTAAGTACAAATTCGGAGAAAAGCTTCTTAAGTCCTGCAGTTTCAAATTCCTTTTGTAACTCATCCAACGATGAATACTCTTTGACTTCAAATGCCAGAAACCTGTATTATACAAGAGAAACTCATGAATATGCCTAAATTTGTCAGAGTATAATTATCGATTCAGTTGCTTTTCCATCTGCAATAGTACTAAATTATACCTTTTGTGTTCTGTCTGTACTTTTGTTTCAAACAGTACACTAATCATTTTCTCTTTGCATTTCTTTCCACTTGAGTCCACATCTACTTTGCAGGTTTTCTGAAGAATCAGGTACTCCTAAATGACAAATCAGTACGTTAAATACGTATCTTACTCTGAATCTCAAAGTCCTAGTTTGAAAGGAGCCATAAACCTATAGGCTTATTTCCACGCTTACAGAGTACTCACTTCCTGAATCAAGCAGTAAGAGAGTTACACAGTGTTTTCACATACTTTGAAGCATAACATTCTGGTGAATGCTGGAGTAAAGAAGGGTCTAATCGAACTACGTAGGCTTAAATCTAAACTAGATCTGATTCTGGGGTTAGTTATCTAGATCTTCTGTGCCTCACTAACCTATTCCATAAAATGGTACTCATAACATCTACCTTATGGGAAAGTTGTGATAATTAAATGAGTTCATACATATAAAGCACTTAGAGGAGTGCTTGGCACAATAGTGCTTAATATAGTACCAGCTACTCTCATTATTATCACTTCCTCAAGGTCAGAATGAAGTTAACAGGCACACAGTACCGAACATTCCAAATTGATGGCATCTATAAATATGTACCTGTAGTTCTCAATCCTGATATACAGTCTTATAAAAATTTAAGGGATATTTACATTAAATGACATTTTAGGGACAGCTAATAAAAAAGAAAGAACTCCTTAAAAAGTACTCTACATTACCAGAGGTCAAGCCATATGATTAAATAAATTAATTAACTGATGGATCCAATCTGAGAAACAACATCTGCAAAACAGCTACACTTAGCCTAATATGCCTGAGCTGGCTTAAAGAAAAATCTGAGCCTTTTGGGGATATATGAGCAAAGAAATTAATTTGTATTCATTTTGTCAGCCAGTATTTTATCCAAAAGGATCAAACTTTATAGATATACTGTAAATCACCTTAAAATTTGTGGTTCCGGGGCTTCCCTGGTGGCACAGTGGTTAAGAATCTGCCTGCCAATGCAGGGGACACAGGTTCGAGCCCTGGTCCGGGAAGATCCCGCATGCCAAGGAGCAACTAAGCCCGTGTGCCACAACTACTGAGCCCGCGCGCCTAGAGCCCGTGGTCCACAACAAGAGAAGCCATAGCAATGAGAAGCCCACACACCATAACAAAGAGCAGCCCCCGCTCACCGCAACTAGAGAAAGCCCACACACAGCAACAAAGACCCAATGCAGCCAAAAATTAATTAATTAAATTTTAAAAAATATATGTGGTTCCTTGGTCAGACCCCAACCCAATATCTTTATTAAATCTGAAAATCTGTTGTACCTATACACTATAACCCAGCACTACTCTGGTCAACTGAAGTTATTAACCAACAAGTTTTGGGATAAGAGCCCATAACAAAAAGCTAGGTAGTTATCCTACAAATCTTTAAGATGATAGGTTATGCAAGATAAATCTGTTTCAAATAAATTCCATTGTAATTATTCTTGACCCAACCCACTTGAAAGCATAAAACCTATTAAGTGATTTGCAGCTCTTTTAAGATTTAAAATATAATAAGCAGCTTTCTTTGTCTGGTCCCACATAAAGCAGGTTAGATGAGTTTAGAATGAGAACTTGAAAACTCTGAAGAAGACGATGATTTTGAAAGCAGCTGCTGAGACAAGTCAGGTGGAAAGCAAAAGTTAGGGAGGAGGTGACAAGCTGACAGCCCTAATGATTCTACTTCCACTCACACTAAATCCTGGTTAGGAGGGAACAGCTCCTCTTTTCAGGTATAACAGATACCAAGTTCAAGCGTCAGAACATATCTTTAACTTCCAAAAAGTTAAAATTTTTGCAGGCTACCCACAAATATACACCTTGCTGTGTGCCTAACTAAGGAAAGAACTATAAATACACACAAACTTTTAGTGCAAATTTATAAAATTTAGGCTCAAAGCTGATTACGGAAACAAACACTCATGTACCAGAGATTTTTTTAATAACCTATCACTTTCATTAAGTGGCATGATTTTTAAAACATAATCTTCTACTTATTCTTCAAACTTTTCAAGTCTGTAGTTGTAATTAGAAGTTAAAGACAGTCTTTAAAAAGAAAGATCCATTAACATGGTAAGAGTGAAAGCAGAAACATCTTAATGATTAATCTGTCCCATTGTTATCAAACACACTTATAGACACACCATTTTAGCAGAAAATAGCCAAATTCATATTCAACATTAAAACTTTTCGGCACCTTGATGTTGTTTCTGTCTCCCTGCAGTAAAATCAGTATTACTTTACCCATGAACATCAGTCTTCCTGTCAGCCTTAAATCAGAAGCCCACTTCTCCACACTTTTGACATATTTGGTCTTTGCTCTCATATGATCTAAATGCAAAAGAGTCATCCACAATCCATCATCCACAGTCGTGCTTGCTGCAGAAGTGCACTTTTCACTGCCACCTCCAGCTTCTGGCCGCTTGAGGATGTGCCTGAGATTCTGCTGAATCCAGAGAACTAGCTCATGAACCATAGGTTCCGACAAAAGGGTCTCTGCTTGCTCCAGTAACTTCTCCTTCACAATCTCACGCTCAGCCCTGGTCAGGTGTTCGGAGTTAACCACAATACCAGGCAGACATGACGGGTAATTAACCGGTAAATGGAACACCAATCGTAAGGGTATATCAGCATCCATAAATCCTTCTGCTCTTGTGAGAATTCTGAACACAGTTCCATCTGTCTCTGGAAAGCATCCAAAAATAATGATTAGCTGTACCTAATTCAATTTGAATGGAACACTAACAAGTTAGAATTTTTGTTTCAAGTGTCAATTTATTTTTCATGTGAAAACTAAGTTATTTTATGAAGAGATACATCACACTAAGAAAGCCATGATTTACAGATTCTTACTTTCAGCCATACATATATAGTCATAGAATCATGCTCACCCAGGATTTCACTGGCATTTATAATTGCCATTATCCCATTTTTATTAAGGTTACCAGAAAGGTTTCTCATCATATGATGTTCTTCCTCCCCAGACTTAGTTGATAATTCAGAAATTCCTAATAAACTCATATGAACATTCAAAGAAACAGTATTGTGTATTTATAAAATCAGTGATTAGTTTAAAAGTTATACACTAAATCCGGTGAAAGTCATGTTGCAGTGAGTCTGAATCAAACCAAATACTGGATCCCGTGTGGTTGCAGGGGTACAGAGCAAACCATGACTGTGCATACACAGTAACTGCCTGGACCCGCTCTTTTTCACTTCAAATATATTCGTATCAGTGTAACATGAAGGCAGCGGGAGGAACTAAAATTGGGCAGACATCAGTTCAGCTGTTTCTGGCTCCATAAGGAGGAGGGGGAAAGGGGAAAGCGCACACAGGATACAAGATGAAACACTCTGCTCTCTTTCAGATTTGCTCCACTTCACCCCTCTGATGTGTTCCACACCACTTCACCCCACTTTTCAAAAGTTGATAAAACGTCAGGCTGATTCATTCTGCAGGGGGCAGAAGCACACAGATCAGAAGAGCAGAGTAGAACCGAACTGGGTGCTGACGAGGCTCTTTGAAGCTAACTTGCCTCCGTCTACCCTACTTCTTTCTCCACAGCCCTTGTTTCATTCTCCTTCACAAGACAGGCAGTCAGATTGTTCTAATTTTCATACCTGGATCGCTGCTCAACACGCTCAACAATGGAAACCTGAGTGCATTCCCATTTTAAAGAACCTAACAGAACATTAAAATGGCTCTCTAGCCATCCAATTCCATTTATACAGAAGCTGTTGTTACAGACATGGATTCATATAGGACCAAACACATCCATTACACCAGGTTTTTCTTTAATAGAACCTTCAGTATCAGCTGCAAAGCACTGCCGTTTTAGGACACCACCCCGAAACCCAGGCAGTAACCATTACAAAGATCACATTAGGCGGCTTCCCTGGTGGCGCAGTGGTTGAGAGTCCGCCTGCCGATGCAGGGGACAAGGGTTTGTGCCCCAGTCCGGGAAGATCCCACATGCCGCAGAGCAGCTGGGCCTGTGAGCCATGGCCGCGGAGCCTGTGCGTCCGGAGCCTGTGCTCTGCAACGGGACAGGCCACAACAGCGAGAGGCCTGCATACCACAAAAAAAAAAAAAGATCACATTAGGGCTTCCCTGGTGGCGCAGGGGTTAAGAATCCACCTGCCAATGCAGGGGACACGGGTTCGAGCCCTGGTCCGGGAAGGTCCCACGTGCCGTGGAGCAACTAAGCCCGTGCGCCACAACTACTGAGCCTGCGCTCTAGAACTCGCAAGCCACAACTACTGAGCCCGTGTGCCACAACTACTGAAGCCCGCGTGCCTAGAGCCTGTGCTCTGCAATGAGAAGCCACCGCAATGAGAAACCCGTGCACCACAACGAAGAGTAGCCCCCGCTCGCCGCAACTAGAGAAAGCCCGCGCGCAGCAACGAAGATCCAACACAAAAATAAATAAATAAAATAAATAAGTTTATTTTAAAAAAAAGATCATATTAAAGTGATGTAACTTAAATTTGTATTACATAAGTAAAATATATGCTGCATAAAGGAAGATTTTCCAAACAACTTAGTACATTCCTCTAAAATCCATCACCAGCTTCTCAAAACCCTTCTTTCTTCTATCCTGTTACTTATCCTTTGTAAAAAATATTTTATTATTAAAGTAAGCTCCCTAGATGTCAGTTAGATCACTGCACTTCACTAGATAAAATGGGCATTATAAATAGACCTACAGACATGTGACCACTAGGCTAAAAAAACCCTCCAGAAATCATCTAGAGGGTCCACTTTCCCTCTCAAGGGGGAGGTATAACTTTTAAAGCTCTTCATTCATCATTCAGCAAACATTTACTGAGTACCTACTAGGCCCAAGGCACTGTTCTAGTCTGAGAGAAAACAACGGGTAAGACACAGATCCTGTCCTCTTAAGTCAATCCAGTTTCATAACATGAAATAGTGGACAGAGCCAAAGTGATCTTCCTCAACTTCTCTTCTACACCTAAAAATGTCTTTACTTATAAACATACATACATATAATTTCTATAAACCTGTATTTTATATATTTTTTTTATTTCCATGGAGATAACTCTCCATGGGAATAGCATTTTTTAATGTTTTCTGAACAAAAGGTGCCTCCCTGCTGACAACTTGACTACAGTCCCGTGAAAATGATTTCAGACTTCTGACCTCCAGAACTGTAAGAGAATAAATATGTGTTGTTCTAAGACACCACATTCGTGGTTATTTGTCACAGCAGCCACAAGAAACTAACACAGTATCTGTGCTCACAAAGCAAGGTTTTCCCCGCAAGCAAGGCTCCCTTTCTGGTAAAAACCCTGAAACCTAGAGTGTTCTCCAATCTCTGCCACCTAAACAGCCACCTATTCCTCCCCAGGGCAGTGACCTAACTGACAGAAACAGGCAGTCCAGGGAGAAGGTCTGGAAAGCCTACTGAGCTGGCTCTTCAAATCCTTACCAACTTTCATTCTTCTCTCTTAGTGATTTTCTGGCCCTAGTCAGCAAAGAGAAAAGCAACAGGAGAAAATCCTGACTTCCGCCTTAGAAAACCGTGAAATTATTAGTTATAAGCTTAGAAGGAAAACTGCTTTAATTTTATCAAGAATTGGAAAGGATTAACAACCTTCCTACTTGGTCTTCTCTTTGACTCCCTCCGTAGCTACACACACACACACACAGACACACACACACACACACACACACACAGGAGCTGCAAGCTGAAATTACACAAAATGATGTTATCTCTGTAAGAAAATGAAAATCCCAACAACATACCCCATTCTGCTGATACTTAATGCAGGAATAAAATTACGTATTCTTTTAAAAACTCATTTTCTCCCTAAAACTCTAGAAGTATGTATATTACCCTTCCATTTCTCATCTGCCTTGGTTTGTACATGCAATTAAACTGGCTCTTTTTTCCTCAGAATTTTTCATGTAATCACATGTACTGTCAGTCTGATTTTGGGGGTTTTTTTTCCATTAAAAAAAGAAAACAAGGTTGTCCCTATCTACTTTATTAACAGCTTAGAAACAGAGTGATTAACAGAAAAATAATGGTGTTCTACATCTAATGCTAATCTCTGGCCTTCCCTGGCACCAAAAAACTCTAGTCATTAAGTTTAACTCACAAACTCATCATTCTCAATAAAATCTATGCCCTAGAAAGTTTATGCCTGCCCTACAAATCTAAAATTTTCATGAGTTCCAAGACTATTTTCATCTGTTCTAAAGATCCTACCAAAAGATGTAAGTTTTGCCTCTGGTTGAAGCTTGCATACATATTCCCTAGTTTGGGTTTTTTTGGTTTTTTTAAATAAGTCATTGTACCTTAAAATAAGTATATCAATTTCATAACTAAAATAGGTTAGTTTCAAACCTTATTCTTCCTTACAAGTACATGAAGGAAATTATGCTCCTAACCACACTCCAAACAACAGAAATTCAAACGAGAGAAACTGAACTGAACCCCAAATTCCATACTGTTATTTTTAAGACTTCACTCTACTTCATAATCCCACACAATAAAAATTCAATAAATGCTGTCCAATAACAGAAGATAGTGGAAAATGTAAACAAAATTTAAGAGGATGAGTTCTTCAAGATTCATTTAGAGCCCATTAAGAAATCATTTATATACCATATACAACTGAATTTCCCTATACTTGCTTTTTTTTTTTTCTTTTTTGCAGTTTTATATGTCCTCAGGGTAAGACTTTGTTCAGAAAACCACTAAAAAGCCCCCAACACCCTCTCTTACCTCACTGCACAGGATTTTTTTCCTCTCGCTCTCAGGTGGCTCCCCACAAGTATACATCCACCAGTGCTTCTTTTTATGTTACAGCTGGAATTTTATACATGTTAAACGTGGTTACAGAAAAAAAAATAAACGAAAAATAAGTGAAGCTAAAAGTGGCGATCCCATCCTTTAGACGTGAAGTTCAAGGCTGATTTGTTTTTAGAGACGACCTCAGTACTGACCATCAGCAGGACACAGGGCTGAGCAGATTTAGAGGGGTCAGTGGGTGACAGTCATGGTTCATTTTGCAAGACGGCCCAATCCAATCTGAGCATTAGTGTTAGCAGAACACAAAAAGCTACTCTGAAGCTACTGTGCGAACATATCATATGATATTGAGTCTTACACACCTCCCATTTTATAACTGTTTTATCTGTAAGATGATTTCCAGAAACACAACTCCACATATAATGAGCACTAACTATGGCAATATAATCTCTGTGACCTTCAATTACCTCATCAGGAAAATGAAGATTTATAACAATACCAAATCCCATCTACCGCATAGGTACCTACACAGGCATGCACACACACTCCCCTTCAGAACTATTCTGAACATAAGTGGGGTCATCCCCGTTTCTCTGCTCTGGGTGCTCTTCTTGCTCTCTTCTTCCTGGACAGGTGTCATCCTTGCTCTCTAAGAACTGTTTTCCTGACGCAATGGCCGCATCTCTGTTAAGCAGCATGACGCAATGCAAGAGTCCATATACTCTGGAGCCTGGTGGTTACTCAACCAGCCTGAGCATCTGTTACCTTCTTTATAAAATAAAGTTAAGAATACCCCTCATCGGGCTTCCCTGGTGGCTCAGTGGTTGAGAGTCTGCCTGCCGATGCAGGGGACACGGGTCCGTGACCCGGTCCGGGAAGATCCCACATGCCGCGGAGCGGCTGGGCCCGTGAGCCATGGCCGCTGAGCCTGCGTGTCCGTAGCCTGTGCTCCGCAACGGGAGAGGCCACAGCAGTGAGAGGCCTGCGTACCGCAAAAAAAAAAAAAAAAAAGAATACCCCTCATCAAGTAAGATGCATTTAAAGTATCAGGTCTGTGGTAGGTGACCCCATTAAACCTGGCACCCTGTCTGACTGCACTGCACAGGGAGAAGCAGAATACCCCTGGTTTGATCTGCCCACAGCCCCCCCTAGTGGACAGGAATAGGAGCTTACATAACTTGCACCCATCAGAGACAGTTACACCTGATGCCTCTTATGAGCTTTCTACAACCATCACAAAGAGGCCACAGTGTATGTAAGTCCCCTGAAATTCTCAGCACAAATTAGTCCAGCTAAAAGAATCCAACTATTCAAACTCTTCAATCTTATGACCTTCATAGATGACCCTAGGGTTAGCAGCCTGAGCCTGCCTGGGCTATCTCGTACCAGAAGTGCAATCCTACCCAATGTTAACCTGATTCCAGTGGCAACAAGGAGCAGCTTATTTGAGGGGAAGGCCAGGAAGGAACTGATGGTGTTCAGAATGTTCTTACATCCTCCAACCCAAGCTGACAGTGACCATGACAGTGGTAGCCAGCAGCCCACTGTATATTTACTGAGGTCTATTAAAGAAGTCCTTACCTTACCCTTAATTCCCAGATGTGAACATCAAACGTCCCAATTTCAATCACTGAATTGTTCTATTCTCCAATGAACCTTTCAGCAACAAAATGTCCTAAGTTGTTACACTGAATTCTTTTATAATTCAATTACTTATTGATGCCAAAACACTGAATTAAATTAATTAGGAGGCATGGCTTGAAAGTCATGCTCAATTTAACAGCAGATAAAGGGTCCACAGTGCTCTTCATATTAAGAAATTGCTCTTTCTTTCTTTCTATGCTTACTTTTTTGGGTTTTCTCCGACCTGTCAGCAGTGTCGTATGCTCAACCATACTCATGACCCAGACCACCACCATTCCATCCTCTTTCAGGTGTAATGGGAAATCATAGGTTCATTTTCCCAGGATATTCCTAGTTGAGCCATAATAAAGGAATTTAAGAAAACTGATGATCTCTTCAAACAGCCTGCCTCAAGCAGAAGTAATTATCAATAAAGAGAGCCAGAGACAGCAAAGTAAGATGATGAAGAATAACAAATGCTATCCAATCAGAAGAGAGGTGACGAGAAAATACTAAAAGTGAGTAAATCCTTTCATATGGATTTTAAACAATTGTTTCAGAAAGCTACAAGACAGGCTAGGCACTGAAAAGAAAGCGGCTTCATTACATGAATTGGTTCACAGTGCCCAGAACATAACAGTGCTCAATGAACGTATAGACACGGGTGATCAAGAAAGAATAAATGAAAAGGAGCCAACTCCTGCTCTGTAGGTGAATAACACACCACGTAGATACCAGGAATGGATCCTAACCCTTGATGGCTTTCTCACAACATTCAGAACATTTTAGACTACCTTCTTAAAGGTCAACCAATTTATGGTCAGAAGGACAATTTTAATAGTAGCTGAAACATAACAGAAGTTTAAATCTTATGCCAAAAAATTCACAGAATGTATTTGAAAGCTATGCCAAAAAATTCACAGAATGTATTTGAAAGCTAAGTAAAAACTGAAAATTATGTGCATCACTGCACTTTTTCATAAACTGAAGTTTTGGTTTTTACTTAATAGACGCCATAGACAGGCAGAGAAGAAGTTTTCACTATCATGAAAATATAGCCAAAAGAACCGTTCTAGACTGTAAGCTCCTAGAGGCCCTGAGCAGTCAGTGTCTTTGAAACCCTGTCAGCGCTTCCGGGGACTCAATAAATGAGTTGAATGATTAATGCGCCCCCAAGAGCCTGTAATTGGCAACCACCTTTCAGCCGACTAGAAAAAGCAGGAGAAAAGCAATCAAACTGAGAGTCCTGACTGAGCACTGGTCGAATTCAAAAATTCATTTAACAAACATTTACTGCATACCTACCACGTGCCTGGCACTGTCGTAGGTTCCTGGAGTTTTGTGATTACAAAACGGACAGGGTCCCTGCCCTCTTGCAACTTGAAACAACCAAATACCCATATAGTTAAACTGTGGTGGGTGCCCTGAAGGACATAATGCGTGGTGCTTACAAAGCACGTAGTTCAATTTGGGGAAGCTGGATTTAAACTAGGGGTGTCAGGAGAAACCTCTTTTCACGGTCAGATCTGACGGGTAAGTACAGGACGGCCAGGGAAAGCGGGGGGGGGGGGGGGGGGGACGCTTTCCAGGAGGGCGCGGCTGGCTCGTAGCGCTCAGCGAGTTGAGGAGACAGGCGAGTCAGAGGGTGCAACGGCAGAGTGGGGACGGGGGGTAACGGCGGATGGAGGGGGAAGGGCGAGTGCGAGTGCGACGGGAGAGTGGAGGGTGGGACGGACGAGTGGGTGGAGCGGCGCGGGAAGCAGGAACCGGTCCACGGGCCGCAAGAGCCTGAGCATTATGCTGTCCGTTCACTGCAGAGGAGCGAGCAGGGGCGCGATACTATTCACGTTTTGGGGGTCGCCGCACTCTCCCGCTAGCTTCCACACACGCCCAGTCCCGGGGCGTGTCGTTCCCTCATTCAACTACCCCGGCCCCCAAGTGTGGGCCCGGGGCGGGGAGCCCAGCCTTGGTGGTGGGGAGCAGAGGGCGCCCAGTCCGTCTGGCGCGGGGGTAGTCACCTGAGCGACTCAGCACTTCCCACTCGCCGGGCCCGCAGAAAATCGCACCCAGGGCCGAGAGCTCCTCCCGCACCGGCTCCGCCATGGCCGCGCCGCTCGGCTGGCTCAATACCTCCCCTTCCGCCTTCCGCCGCCGCCGCCGCCGCCGCCGGCCCCGAGCAGCGCTGCAGGGCTGCCACCGGGGGGCGCCCCGCGTCTCCGCAGCGCGCGGCGGGCGGGAGGCCCCGAGAAGCCCCGCCCACAAGCTCCCGCTCACTTACTCCAGACGCGAGGCTCCGCGCCCTCTCGGGGGGTTTCTGTCCGAGTGGGAAGGCCCCGTGGTGTCTGCCAGAGGTCACCGTGCAGCTCACCCGCTGCTTTCCTGACGGAGGGAGGCCTCCCAGCAAAGCCCGAAATTCTCTAACTTTAGCTCGGGCTTTGAACACTAGCCCTTCCCGCCCAGACTTGGCCTTGAAAGGAACTTGGAGGTTAAGAGGAGAAAACAAGCAGCGAAGTGACCAGAAGAGGTTAGCCTCTGTCTGGCTCAGAACTAAACTAGGTGTTGGGGGTACTGCAGTTAACAGAACAGACGAGATTCTCCGCCCTCCTGGAGGCACTAGCGACCCAGACGGTCTGGGACACCCAGAAAACGTCCGGGGTAGGAGCAACCTCCAGATGCTGAGAGGCAACTGGAGCTCGGACTCTGGACCAGAACCGGGTTTCTGGGACGTCCTTCTCCTAACAACGGTTGCAGAAGGGGAGGGTTGGACCTACCACCTCTGGCATTCTAAGGATGTGACTGGGGTGACCCAGAACCTTTGGAGGAGCTATGCACCCGGGTGCTGGGAGTAACGACGTAATTTCCCATTTGTCTCCCGCCTTCACAGGGGACAGACCTGCTGAAATCGGCCAGGAGAACTCCTGGGCCTTTAGGGGTACAAAAAGTATGAAAATGTAGCAAACGCTAGCTTTTCAGTATTACTTATTTTGTGATATTTGATGCATACAAAGCAATGTGATTCTTGAAGTTCAATAATGAAATGCTCATCCTTGAACTCAGCACTTAAATTTAAGATTGTTTGCAGTTCCAATAGGGTAACAGAATTATCAATCCATTCTGTTTCAACTTTGATTTCGTGAACAAGGTTACAGTGATTGTGTGTGATAGTTCTGTCAGTCAGCATCTTTGGCTTGTCCTTTTGTTTGTCGGGTAACAATTTAAAATTTTGCAGCCTCAGATAGTAGCTGGTCTAGCTCATGGAGGTCCTACAATTTTTTGTTTGTATCAGAGATAACATTTTCTGAGATAAATAAGGGATGTAGATGGCTACACAGTGACTCCTGACATTGACCTACAGAAGTCAGGAAAATGGGGCTGATTTGAAGACTGGATTCATGTTACCATCATCAGCATCATTCCCACTGTTACTAAAAAGAGGTTTTAAAAAGGAAAAGATACTGGCTTCCGAGAACAGAAAGGAAATCCAACAAGATAAACTGCAGGAGAAATGCTTCTCAGAGGATGCCATGGGATTTCAGTGACCCCAAGCAATTAAGAGCACTGCTGTGTACATAACTGGAAAGACAAAGGTTTATTTAAACGCATAATTGTCTCTGATGTGGCCAATTTTTGTTTAATAATAATAATAACTCCTTTGAGTTATTTCCAAAATAGCAGTTCAGTAGGTTCATAATTAGCTGCTAAAGAGTTTGGTGAACAAAAGAATAAATTTTTAATTTAAAATATCATTAAATTCTTTTTGATTTTAGCTTGAAGTCCAATGTTAGTATTAAAAGTGGTAGGAAAGGGCTTCCCTGGTGGCGCAGTGGTTG
This sequence comes from Pseudorca crassidens, assembly GCF_039906515.1. Classification (NCBI taxonomy): domain Eukaryota; kingdom Metazoa; phylum Chordata; class Mammalia; order Artiodactyla; family Delphinidae; genus Pseudorca; species Pseudorca crassidens. Next base: position 83,520,603 of record NC_090297.1, on the reverse strand, counting down.
AGAGTCCGCCTGCCGATGCAGGGGACAAGGGTTCATGCCCCGGTCCGGGAAGATCCCACATGCCGCGGAGCGGCTGGGCCCGTGAGCCATGGCCGCTGAGCCTGTGCGTCCGGAGCCTGTGCTCCGCAACGGGAGAGGCCGCAACAGTGAGAGGCCCGCGTACTGCAAAAAAAAAAAAAAGTGGTAGGAAAATATTAATTTAGTTGTTGATTGACCAAATTTTAAAGATTGACCAAAAATCAAGTAGTTCATTTCTTATTTTTAATTTCCCAAATTCAGTATAAGTGGTATGAGTGAAATAATGTGAACAGTAAGACTACAGCCGTCAGAAATATTTGGAGGCAGTCCCTAAAGCCTGCTGTCACCAAGGTGATGTAAGAGTACCTCAATCTATTTAAAATTTTCTTGTCAGTAGGTTTCTTCTTTGCTCTTCCTTTCTTCATTGATTTCTTAACCTGCTTCTCATACTCCATTTAGTATGTTTAAATAAAAAAGAAGTCGATATGAATGTCTTTTAAATTGATACTATCCTAAGGCCCTGAAGTCCCATGAATAAGTTACTACTCTCTGACATTTGGAAGTAATCAACACAGAGAAAGCATAATGTCAGCTTGATATTTCTCACACTATGAAAATATCAGCTACATGTCAAATATCTAAAGCCTACCTTAAAGCAATAAGTTTTCTTGTATTCCTAAGCTACTGAAAATTCTAAATATCTAAATGTGCTATGATGTCTAGACATGTGGATGAATGTCTGGTTAGAACATTTCTCTTTCTCTCTCCACTCACCTGCCCCCAGTAGTGTATGGTTTCCTAGAACAATATTATTTATACATGCAACTTTTCTAAATAGTTGCTTTCCCAAGACCATACAAAGGAGTAGCTTTAAATCTCTCACCTCCAGTTAAAACCACTTGCCCAAGAGAGTTATTTTAACTTTTCTAGGAAAACGTTTCTACTCACTTTATCATGTGTAGTATGTAGACTTAAATATTCAACTCTGTCTGCAATTTTAAGTCAAACCTTGTAGAATTGGGCATAGACATGAGAACACACAATTTTAAGAGTATTAAGAGAGGTTAAGTGTTAGTATCATGTCAAAAAAGCTGAGAATCCTAATTCTGAAGTGAGTGGGGGTGTGATAAGAAAAGTGATCATATTAAGACCATGAGGCAAGTAAAAATGCCTTCAAGAACCACTAAGAGGGCTTCCCTGGTGGCACAGTGGTTAAGAATCCCAGTGGTTAAGAATCCCAGTACAGGGGACACGGGTTCGAGCCCTGGTCCAGGAAGATCCCACATGCTGCAGAGCAACTAAGCCCGTGCACCACAACTACTGAAGCCCGAGTGCCTATAGCCCGTGGTCTGCAACAAAAGAAGCCACCGCCATGAAAGCCCACGCACCACAACGAAGAGTAGCCCCCCTGCTCGCCGCAGCTAGAGAAAGCCCACACGCAGCAACGAAGACCCAACGCAGCCAAAAATAAATAAATAAATAAATTGGAGGGGGGAACCACTACGAGTAGGGGACTTCCCTGGTGGTCCAGTGGTTGAGAATCTGCCTTCCAGTGCAGGGGACGTGGGTTCGATCCCTGGTTGAAGAGCTGAGATCCCACATGCTGTGGGGCAACTAAGCCCATGTGCCGCAAGTACTGAGCCTGCGTGCTCTGGAGCCCATGCACCACAGCTAGAGAGAAGCCCCTGCGCCACAACAAAAAGCCCCGCCGCGAAAAGATCCCGCATGCCACAGCTAAGACCCGACACAGCCAAAAATAAATAAATAAATAAGAACCACTAAGAGTAAAGAACAAGAAAGGCATTAAATGCCCATTTGCCAAATGAACCTGAACTCCAATAAGCTGTGTGCTACTGGTTTTGTCTAAAGGCTTTCTGTATTTACTCACTTCATAAGTGCTCTTGGGCGCTCGTTGACTGTTGGTCGGCTCGACAAGCTGTTTTAAGATACAGAGAGGAGGGGCTTCCCTGGTGGCGCAGTGGTTGAGAGTCCGCCTGCTGATGCAGGGGACACGGGTTCGTGCCCCAGTCCGGGAGGATCCCACATGCCGCGGAGCGGCTGGGCCCGTGGGCCATGGCCGCTGAGCCTGCGCGTGTGGAGCCTGTGCTCCGCAACGGTAGAGGCTGCAACAGAGAGAGGCCCGCGTAACGCAAAAAAAAAAAAAAAAAAGATACAGAGAGGAAAGCAGCAAGCCTTTGCTCTCTTCAGTCTTTGGTCTAGACAAGTAAACCCAACATGCAGCAATTGCAAGTTCTTTCATCCTGCTGAGGCTACAAGAATTTCCACATTCCCTGACTGGTGTGACGCTCACTATCATGGTAGAGGTGAAAGCGAAGGGGTGCTGCGTGACATGTAACTCTGACAACTTCCCAGAGGAGAAATATGTCTGTAATGCTCAGGAGCATAGTAGGTTTCCAAAAGGACAAAAAAGTCAGTGGTGTTGATTGGTCCTAGTTATTTGTGTTCCGTTACCGTGTGCGAGTCACAGATTTATTTTTCACCCAGATAACAAAATAAAAGCAAGTCAAATGTGTAAGAATTTGATACTGACACTGTAATCATACCCTTTTGTGGAAAGATCTGCCTCCACCTTGTCCAAATAATCTGTACTCCCTCCAAAAAATTGGTCACATTCTGCCTGGGAGAAACATGCTTGATTCTCACACATGAGTGATACCAAAGCAGTTTCAGCTTGCTTTGTGGGAAAACATCCACATGGCCCAGGTTCACTGACATAAAAGTTCAATGCCTTATCAATGTTATAAAAACAAGTCTTCAGTATCATTAGGGATTTAGACTTTGTCTAATGCCCAATAGTTAATTTTGATTACTACTGTAAGTGTATCCTTTGTATTCATTGTATTTTGCCAGTGCATATTACTAGTTTAGCGAGTTTTTATTATCTGGCGGGATGGGGGGAGGGGGTCCGCAGGGCTGGGGACTATGCGAATTTTATAAAAAATCTTTTTCTCCAAACTCGTAAAGGGACTATAAATGAGTAAATGCTGCCATTTTGGCAAAATAGATTCTCAGTGGTTGACAATTAAAAGGGAGTATATCAAAAAATCAAAACTGTGACTGGGAAAATTAGACCTGGATCTCCTTAAAAAAAAAAAAGAGTGGGGGCCCCATAAGCAGAAGATGTATTAGCTGCAGAGAGAGGGAGGGGAAAAGGGAGAGAGAAAGGGAAAAAAGAAGGAAGGGGGAGGGGCAAAGAGGAGAACTAGGAAGATGAACGCTTTAGAAGGTGATGTGAAAAGGATGATTTTTATGAAGTGAAGGAAACCAGGATTTAGGAATTCGACTTTATTTCTAGAAGAAGATTGATTTATCAGCTTTTTACACATAGAGAGACCTGAAACTTTATTCAGTAATAATACAAGGCCTGAGGTTTGCTTCAAAATAACGTAGGAAGGGGCTCCCTGGTGGCGCAGTGGTTAAGAATCTCCCTGCTAATGCAGGGGACACGGGTTCGAGCCCTGGTCCAGGAAGATCCCACATGCCGCGGAGCAACTAAGCCCATGCACCACAAATACTGAGCCTGTGCTCTAGAGCCCGCGAGCCACAACTACTGAGCCCGCACGCCACAACTATGGAAGCCCACGTGCCTAGACCCTGTGCTCCGCAACAAGAGAAGCCACCACAATGAGAAGCCCACACACCACAACGAAGAGTAGCCCCCGCTCACTGCAACTAGAGAAAGCCTGCGCGCAGCAACAAAGACCCAATGCAGCCAAGAATAAATAAATAAAATAAAATAAAATAATAACATAGGAAGGGGGAAGAAGCTGGGGAATGGATGGAGCTGACTTGACCGTAGGTAAATAATTGGTGAGGCAGAGTTGTGGGTACAGGATTTGGCATTTTATTCTATTTTTGTATATTTTGTACTCTCTATAATAAAAGTTAATTTTTAAAATGTGATTGGTAGATAATATATCAAGATACTTGAAATTTGCACAGTACTCAATTAAGGAAAAAAGGACAGAAGTAAAAGGGATAAATAGGAGCGAAGGGAAAAGAAGAAAAGAACTGGAGCTAAGTAGAGAGAACAGAGTTGGCGAAGGACATGAAGAGAGAAGATAACAGGTTCTAAAGTGATATGTTCAACAAATGCATGACTTCAGAATTTGTTCAGGTGAGAGAAGCACAGAACCTAAAACTTCGGTGTCTTTCACAAGATACAAGTGGTTTTCTCTTAGACCTTCAAATAGAGGGAGGCAGGCAGAGCTGCTGGGCCCCTCCGTGTGAGGCTCCAAACTCCTCTTGTTTTTTGGATTGACTTAATTTTAATGTTTTTTAATTTTTATTGGAGTATATTTGATTTACAATGTTGTGTTAGTTTGAGGTGTACAGCAAAGTGAATCAGTCACACATATACATATATCCACTCTTTCTTTAGATTCTTTTCCCATTTGGCCATTACAGAGTATTGAGTAGAGTTCCCTGTGCTATACAGTAGGTCCTGGTTAGTGATCTATTTTATATATAGTAGTGTGTATATGTCAGTCCCAATCTCCCAACTTATCCCTCCCCCTGCCCATCCCCTGGTAACCATAAGTTTGTTTTCTACATCTGTGACTCCTGTTTTGTAAATAAGTTCATTTGTCCAAACTCTTCTTCTGTGGCTCTGCTCCCCACAGCTGGGACCCCCTCGGTCATGCCATGGTCTGGGGTGGCCACTGGGGCCCCAACCACCAAGTCTACATGTGGTCAGGAGAATGGGGCTCAGGCACACCCCACTGGCTGAAATTTAGTCGCATGAGTGCTCCCAGCTAAAAGGGGGGCCAGGAAATGTCATTTTTATTCTTGGAGGCCATGTACCCAGCTAAAGGTGGAGGAAGAAATGAAGTATTCTCGTCATTATTTCTTTCTTATTATGGAGAGAGGGAAAACAGCACCAGGAGACAGCTGGCAGTCCCCGCATGAAGTCAAGTTTTGACCAAGAGGTTAAGTAGTCACATACCATAATTCTGTAGAGCTCACCCTTTCCGTGTCCCTCGACCCCCACCTTTACTCCTTGTCTCACTGTCCCATTCTATTTTTCCCACAACATTTACCATTACCTGAAATCTCATTTATTTGCTGACAAGCATCTCATGGTTGCCCCAGAGAGAGCAGGATGGCCTCCTACCAGTACCACCAAATTGGTTCAGATGTCCAGAGTGACGAGGACACACAGGCCCCAAAAGTGTCTGAGAGGGTCTGTTACTCACAAGCTGAGATTTTCTGGGAAGAGCAGGGCCTGAATGAAGGCAGGGGCCATTGGCTCCGGGGTTCATCTGGTTAAGGGCGGGGCTGGGCTGGAGCTCTCTTCGGCACCACAGGGGTTTCTGTGGTCTGAAGGAGAGAGGGAGTGCCCAGACTTTCTTACCCACTTTCCCAGAGGCGAGACAGAGGGGAAAGGTGGGGGGGGGGGGTGCTTGAAAGCTGTGGGCAGTCTAACATCAAAAACAGAGTCAGGCATGTCTACTGTCTATCTCCACTAGCATTCTAACTCCCACGAAGCCAGGAGCCCTATCACCTCGGTATCCTCCACGTCTAAAACAGCACCTGGCAAATCAGGAATGCACTAAACATATATTTTAATACAAATAAACTCACTGCAAAGTTTATAAACTCTTCATAACAATTGCGTATTCAACTGGATCACGCAGTGCCTACCATATGCTAGTGACTTCGTGAGGACTCAGGCATTCAAGACTATTAAATAAGACATCACTGCCCTCCAGGAGCTCCAAATCGTCTAGGAGACATCAACCTTTCCTGGGGTGGGGTGATGAGTGTCCTACCAGGTGAACGGAAGGCCATCAGAGGAGGCCCAGGAAAAGCCTGGTTTGGCTATTGTGTTAGAGGTTCCCCATCACAGGGCCAGGGGAGGAGGAGGAAAACTACAGGGAAAGATGGCTGGAGAGAGATCTCCGCTTTCATTCTTAACAAGCCTTTATTGAGCGCCTTACTATGTGCTGAGTATTACACTGGGTCCTGGTGAAACTGTGGTTGCAGTGAAGTGAGGGAGACAGGTCTTAAAAGACCACACATTTGGCAATGGGCAGCCTGTTGAAATCATGGAGTAGATGAGATTGCCTGCCCACATCTCAAGAATTTCACAATGAAGGTGATGTTATTTCTCAGCAGTTGGAACAGAGAAACACTGGTTTGCCAGTTTCTAACACAATCTGCGTCAGAACGATAGTTGCTTTGTGGTAGTGTCTATGTATTTCCCCGTTGTTTTCATTTATTTGTTTTACTCTGTGTTTAGTGAGGAGAAAAATCAAGCCGAGAAAACAGAAAAAAGTTTCCTTTGTGGCACTATTAGCACTTGGAAGGGTCTCTGTCTCTTGTCTCTGTCTCTCTCTCCTTTGGAATATAAAAGCTATCTGAGAATAAAACACTGGGCTAGAATACTTTGTCTATTGTTGTTTCAGATAAAATCCTGCTATATTTATGTGATTCTTAGTGCCCTTTGAAACATTAATTGGCCAGAAATTTCTTCATTGATAGCTTCATTACTTTTAAAAGGAACATTATACTTCTGGAATAGGCAGAACCAGGGTTCCTACTATTGGGATCATATTACCAAATACTTTGTCCTTAGCTCCAATTCTCCTTTTTCGTAAGATATTTTCCCACATCTTTGCCTGGTGAATTCTTATTCATTCTTCATGTCTGAATCCCACCCATCCTTCTGAGTCTGAGTTGAAGACCCCTCCTCTACTTCCCCTCCACCTATCATATTTACACACCTGTCAGGCTGCATTATTGTTGCTCATGCGTCTACGATCCTGGTAGGGTATGACTTTCATGAGAGGAGGGGATGTCTCTCTTCCATCTTTGAAAGTATCTCCGACTCTTAGCACAGTGACTGGCATACAAAAGGAACTCGATATTTGTAGAATAAATCGAAAATGAGTGAATGCATGGTCATAGTGTCAAAGTAAATAGACTGTGCTTTGTTTTTCTTGTTACCTCTACTCTGATTCCCACCAGTTTTTTTCACCCTTGAATATGTTGATACACATCAACATCAAGCAAGCAGATTACTACCCATGTCTTTACTTGAATCACATTCAGAGGAATGAAGAAAGCATGAACGGGCAAAGGAAAGAGTGGATTACTCCTAACGAAGCCCCACAGTTTCATACAGGGGAGTGAAAAGGGAGATGAAGTATATTGTCACATTTACAGTAACTTTTAACCTGTGAGTAACAGTAGTCCACAGTTACCATTTTGCTTGACTATATTATGAACAAAGAAAAAATGAATTTTAAAGTAATTATTACAGCTAATACACAATACTAAGTCGGGAAGTCACGTGGTAGGTAAATCTATATAGTGTCTATGTCCCAAACTGAAATGGGAGCCCACATGGTACATGATCCAGTCTGGCTAGAAATATATCATATTTCCACCTGAATATGTGACTGGAGTATATATTTTATTTATTATTCAGGTTAATACTCATCATTTTAAGCCTTAGTTTTTTTGTTTTTTGTTTTTTTGTATTTTGCGGTGCACGGGCCTCTCACTGTTGTGGCCTCTCCCGTTGCGGAGCACAGGCTCTGGATGCGCAGGCTCAGCGGCCATGGCTCACGGGCCCAGCTGCTCCGTGGCATGTGGGATCTTCCTGGACCGGGGCACGAAGCCGTGTCCCCTGCATCAGCAGGCGGACCCTCAACCACTGCGCCACCAGGAAAGCCCAATACTCATTATTTTAAAAATAAAAATGTCACTTGACAACAGGGTATTATATATAACAATGCAGCTGTAGTAATTAATTCGAAGTTATGGGACTCAGATTTTCCACTGTGTAACTCATGATCATTTAAAAAGATTCTTTTCTTTTCTCTTTTCTTTTTCTGATACTTCAACATGTTGTTGACCCATGATTTAAGTTAAAAGATAGATTATGTTGAAGGGACGGGGGATTGATGGGAGAGAGGCCCAGGGAACTTTTTGTCACGATAGAAACATTCTATTTCTTGATTGGGGTGGTAGTTGCATGAGTTTATGCCATTTAACCATACTTTTAAGAACTGTGCATTTTATTTTATGTATAATATATCTCAATTTTTTAAAAAGAGTATTGGTGGGAACAGAAAGTATATAATATTTTTATAAGATTTCTTCATTTTTCTGAATTTGACCTGAGTATGCCCTCGACTTGAAAGCTGAAGGGAATTATTCTTGAAATAACTGAAATATTGAAACCTTGCTGCTGCTTGATTTTTATGTATAACAACAAATCTTGGCAAGAAAAAGCTGCAGGTTTCAAGTATCTTCAAATGGCACCAACTTGTCTCTCTGTGAGTAAGATGTTAATACAAATGAAGAAGACCATCCCTTCACTCAGGGCAAGTTGTTTTTCGCCTAAAAGCTCAGCCTACCATTGTCTGTTGATGTAAAAAAAAAAAAAAAAAAAAAAGACCGATACAAGTACACCTCATTTTATACAAACTAAAGAGCAATTATTCAAATATTATTAATGCACTAGATAAGCTCACTATTACAAATAATTTTATGATGACTTTTCTGCTAGGTGAGGAATGTGTAATGACATAGACCATCTACCATTTGTACATCAATTCTTAGATGCACATAGTTTTTTACATTTTAACATCTCTAGAATTGAAAAGCTTTATACCATGGATGGTACCTTCTATTGGCCATTGGCCAGGCAGCAGAGAAGACTGATGTGGCTTGCACGTGCATTAATTTGGTTGTTTTCCTTGATGACTTGATTTCTGGTGAGATCATGAAAATAGCAGCATCAAAATTTGCAGAATGGCAGAATGGGTATCAGCAACTTGGAAAAAGTTCTAGAATTCTAGCATTAGTGGAGCATCTTTTTTTTTTAAGAAATACTGTCTCACTGATGCTTTCGTTGGAACAAAGGATGACAAAAACAGACACCAGTGAAAAAACAGACACCAGTGCCTCCGAGTTGATGTATGATTCACAGTCGACAGACACAGAATGTGAAGTTGTTTTAGGACTACTTTAGTTATTTTGGTTATATCTTCCTGTTTATGTGTGCACAAGAGTGATATTTGATAATGTACATCTACATAAGTCTAAAAAAGCTTTTTCAAGAAGTGTAAAATAGAAACTTCAAGTGATAAGAAAGTGAGCCACAGTACAATTGGCAGCATATTTTGTTTTGTTTTGCAGTGGTACATAAAATAATGACCCATCTTACAACTGATGGCGTCTTAGAATCTATTAAAGCTGATCTTTGCACTTTTTGCCTGCTTGCTTTTCAGCCAGGGGGATGATAGAAGAGCAGGCAAGAAAGACTTGTCATCAAATAATATCTTAAATTTATAATAATAACAATACTTTGTACTGAGTGGCTACTATGGGCAGCTGCTATGCGAAGTGCCTATGTATATCATTACATGTAATTCTCCCCAAAAAGCCTGAGAGAGAGTTGTTACTGAGCAGACCTTTATCCCTTCTGAGCCATTAAATAACATGTCCAAGTTAAGTTTGCAAAACCGAATCTGAACCTAGTTTTGAATGACCCCCAAAGTTCTTGATCTTTGTATAGTAGATTCTTCCCTTGCCTCTCCCCCCACCCCACCATCACCATAAGTTCAAAGTGAAAGCTTACAGAAGGTGGAGAGAGAGAGAGATGAGAATCCGGGCATCATTCAGTTTCTGTTCAGGTTGTTCTTGAAGACAGCTTCATCCTTGATCTGGTGATACAGTTCTTCCTTCAATTATGTGCACAAAATACAATATATGATGACTTTTTTCCCAAAGTGATGCCCTTAAAAAAGCACATTAAGGGAATTTCCTGGTGGTCCAATGGTTAGGACTCGGAGCTTTCACTGCCAGGACAAAAACATATTAATAAGTGATTTGCAATTGTTTAAAAATATTTGTGTATTCAATCTCAGACAATCAGTACAATTTTATAAATCAAAAATTAAACTCTTTAGTCAAAATTGTGACTTGGAAAAACAAAACATGAAATGTGATTGGAAAATTATATTATTAAATATTTCTTCCAAAAGCACTAAGCATTTTTTTCCAGCAAAAGTGGAAGTGATTCAATAAAGTAACTTCAGGTTATATATAATGTATTTGAGGAGATACTCCTCAATGTTATTCTTATTTGTGGTGTCATGTAATTCCCTGGAGCAGCTATTTCCTAACTCAGTTCAACTATGGTTTGGAATTTTTTATCGCTTTCTATGATACCTAACTTTCTTATACTCAAGAAATTATTCAGGGGCATAATTTCTCTCATTTGATCAGTACTTTGGGTAGCATTTTAATAAAAGAAATCAAGGAAAAAACAAACCTACCTTTACTAAATACTAAATCTACACAGCCTTAAATGTTCACAGCAACAGATGGGGGTCCACAGGACCACACACTGGGAAGGGCTGTACCAACCTGGCTTGCTGACTCAGCCATCGCAAGTACACATTCTGCAAGAGGAAAGATTGCCTTTCAAATTCCCCAACCCCAGATCTCCAAGCATCACAGCATCTTAATTATTCACATGTAGAGAGGCCCAGGTACTGTGCTAGTCCCAACAGTACATAAGTAAATGACTGTGAGGGCCAGGAGGAAGCAGGCTCTCCGTGCAGCTCACAAGCAGCTAGCAGCAGTGATCATCAAAATGTTAAACACTAATGCAGCTTGGGCTCTGACCAATCTAACAAACATTAGGCATAAAGATCTATACTGGCTGCAGCAGTGCACCCTGGCTGAGTGTCACCCCAGGAATAGTAGCTTGAGTGACTAGTGCAGCTTTATAGGTTACAAATATAGTTTGAAATACATTATGTCACTTAATCCTCAAAAATTATGTTATGTAGGCATTACTATCATTCTAACTTATAGGTTAGAAAATTGAGGCTTACGGAAGTTAAGTAATTTGCCATAGCTCACACAACTAGTAAGGGAAAGAGCCTAGATAAACTACCTACGGCTGCTTAACACAACCAGTTTGTTTTATTCTGTGGTTTCTCTTTCATTCTTAGGGCTAATTATAAGGACATGAAACTCACTAACGTTGACTTTTTTTAAGCTGTTCTATCTATTGAGAAATTAGAAAATAAAAAGTGACAAAAAATGTTGATTCGGTACTTCAGCTTCATGTTATTCAAGTCACTCAGTTACCAGCAGTTCTTATTAAATGACTTTTTTCTTGGCCTATAGAAATGTTAACGACTAGTACAAGAAATACGTGCATAAGACACTTTCAGTGATATTTTTGTGAGGCTCTTCTTCACTGCTCTCATCTTCTGCTACTGTCAGCATGTTAATCTGTATCGAAAAATATGAACCAAATAGCTAACTTCCTGGATGAAATTTATGCTACAGGTTTAATCTTAGAAAGCAAGGCATGAAGTCATTGAGTCTTTTATAGGAGGATTAAAAATTCACTTACCCTAGAAAGAAAAGGCTGTGGTTCAGAAGACTTCCACATAAACTATGTAGATACTCCACCCTCACAGAGGCGAAGCCTGTCTCCTGATTCCTTGAGTGTAGGCTGTGCATAGTGATTTCCATCCAAAGAGGGCAGAATGGGGGAGGCTGGTGTGCAGGGAGTAACTTTACAGTGGAGAAACCTGACAAATAATATTTCATCCGGGTGATCAAGGTCAAAATCAAAAGTGATAAGTCGGGCTTCTCTGGTGGCCCAGTGGTTGAGAATCTGCCTGCCAATGCAGGGGACACGGGTTCGATCCCTGGTCTGGGAAGATCCCACATGCCGCGGAGCAACTAAGCCCATGCACCACAGCTACTGAGCCCGTGCTCGAGAGCCCATGAGACACTACTGAGCCTGCGTGCCACAACTACTGAAGCCCACACGCCTGGAGCCCATGTTCCACAACGAGAGAAGCCACCGCAGTGAGAAGCCTGCAAAGAAGAGTAGGCCCTGCTCGCTGCAACTAGAGGAAGCCCGCGCGCAGCAACAAAGACCCAACACAGCCAAAAATAAATAAATAAAATAAATAAATGTATTTAAAAAAAAGTGATAAGTCACATTAATGGTATGTACCTTTGACATGATGTGATTAACATGGCATTCTGCAAGATGGTTTTTCAGAGACTCGCAGATCTTCCCGGTCTGCCAGCTTTCCAAATAAAGTCCTACTCCTTGCCTCAACACCTTGTCTCCGATTCACTGGTCTATCGTGCGGCCAGCAGAGGGAGCTTGGACTCAGTAACAAATTCGGCTTAGCCAGCCAGGAGCCTTGCTGCTCCTGGCTAACTGGCCCCGGTCAGGGGAATACTGGGGCAAGGCCCTAGCAGCTGCCAGGACCATTTGTCCCGAGGATCTTCCCTCCAAAGTTCCCTGCAGCGGCACTGGCTACCCCAGAGCTTGGCAGTTGAAGCAAGGAACCGACAAACTTCAGTTTGTGGCTATGAGTCGATGGACTCGATTTGATTCTGGAGGGTAAGTCGAACTGGCGTGCATGCCGGGAACATATTCCCCCCATAATCTGGGCTTTTCCTTTACGGACCAAACCAATCTGGTTGGGGTACCCTGTTGGAGGGGGTAATTGTTGGACTCTACCTGATCCTGGGAACTGGTTCGCTGGGAACTAGTTCGTTGGTTTTGTAGGGTAAGTCTACCCGATCTGGGAACTAGTTCATTGGTTTTGTCTTGGTTTTGTGTGCATCGAGGCTAGAATTTGTGCCTTTTGTGTTGGAATTTGTCTGCGTCTTTTGTGTCTTGGTGTTATCAAACTTTTAAAGGTGGAAAATACTCCATCTATCCCTAAGGAGAGGCCTTTGGGGAATATATTAGATAAATGGGCAAAACATAGCCGTGAGCCTATAACTAAGAAAGACATGATATACTATTGTAATAAGATGTGGACCCAATATATGTTAGGATCAGAAGAACGATGGCCCCTGAATGGCTCACTCAATTATTATACAATCTCGCAGTTAGAAATGTTCTGCAAAAGAGCAGGGAAAAGAGATAAGATTCCATATGTAGGAGCATTTATGCTATTGCATCAGGAGGAAAAGGAGTCAGAGGGCTGCCACCTTATGGTGCAGTGGTCTGAAAGGAAACACAAAGGGAAACCTGTTCTACAAGGGAAAAGAAAAAGAAAATGCGACTGGGGACATGTTATTTCAAAACTTAACCCCCCAACCCAGCCTGTTCATCTCCCCAGTGGCCGAGCAGGCTGCACCGGCAGCTGTTCCAACTGACCCCGCCCCCTCCCACCCCGTGCCCCGCCAACAGATTCACCACCTCCTGTTTCCCCTACCTGTGGGGATCAAATACAAGTTTCTGTGGTAACCCCCAGGACACAGGGACCTGGTTTAGAATCACCATCTAAGACCCAACAGGGCACCCAATTTGGACCGGGGCCACTTCTGCAGCAAGGCAATTTCCCGTGCCCCGATATCCTGTAAAAGGCCAGGGGACTCCCTTGGACTTAAGGCGTCCGATTCTGATTTCCCCACAGGAGCCCCAGGTAACATTGACAGTGGGGAACAAGGTGACTGATTTTCTAATAAATACGGGTGATCTTAAGAGACTTATAAATATTAAACAAAGGGGAAACAAAGTCATCCTAGGAGAAACTTGCCTATATCTTTGAGATACAAATGTCCTAACTGGTCTTCTCAAAAACACTTATTTCTGCCATCTTTTTAAAATGCAAATTTTGAAAAAGAGGGTACTAAATAAAAAGTAATTTAGAGCTTGACTTGTTTTCCATAAGTATTAGTAGAAAGGGTTTAACCATCTGAACAAGTGAGCTTAATTTTTTCCATCTGCCAGAAACCCAACTTTAATCCAACCTCTTTTGTAAACTGATGGGGTTTACATTGCTGTACCTGACTCGGGCTGGAATTTTGAAATGAGAACTATGATGTCTGTTTGTGTGTTTGTATGTGTTTTTGTCTTTGGGTAACATTGCTGAGGTTAGTCTGTAAATGAGCTCTATTTAACTGGCTTAAAGAAAAGTGCTTACAAACCAAACAATTCTAAATACGAGAGAAATTAAGCTAAATGAGTTTCAGGTTCATGTGAACTGGGAAATATTTAGTATTAAATTAATGCCTGGTATTCATGTTTAAGTTTGTTGATCTAATTAATAGAGACATGTCTTTAGAGCCATCAACATTATAGTACTTTCACTGCACCTAGGTTTAATAGAAGTTAAATGAAATCTTGTTAGATCTGTTGCAAATTTGTCAGCAAGAAAAATAACTTGATATGATGAACCTTTAAAGTAAATAAAAATAAGAGATTTTAGGTAAACTATAAGAATAATTGTGTTCTAAAAATCATCTAAAATAGGTTCTCCAGATTTTGGTAACTATTACTTGCCTCTTGGTTGTCACTAGAAATTAAGGTTTTCAAGAGTTGGGGATTCTAATTTAAATATATAATTAAAGCTACTGAAAATAATAAAACATTTCAGTACGGTAGAATGTGTGTTTTCAGTTAAGAATGTATGAGGAATGGAATTACATTTTGCTGAGAAAGTTTTGTACATGATCAGGATTAACTAAGATTGATGTTAACTAAGTAAATGGATTTTTTTTTTTTTAGATAAGCTAATACAAGACTGGAATTTGATCTCTATGTGTTAGAAGTGCTTCTTTCGATAACAGATTATGTAAGTTTCTGTGCCCTTAAGTGATCCATATTTGTTTTCTTTTAATCGTTTTGTGACTTTGGTTAAATGAATAAGTACTCTTTCACAGTGACCTACGATCCTGTTGTATTTTGAAACCTTTCTGATATTTTTAACAAAATTCCCAAATATCAAAATCTGACTAAAGCTTTTTAGCCTCCATCTGACCCCGGTATACTTCGAAAGAACATCTCTGAAACATCTCAGAGAGAGATGTCAAACTAAGTTTATTTCGTATGTTAAATTACTTCAAAAACATTGTCAAGTGACTGGAGATGAACCTTAGATTACAGAGTATGGATAAATGTCATTTATATAGATATTCCAAATTTTATATGGAATCCCTAACATTTGATATGTCCTGATATGTTATCAATCATAATACTAGTTATTCTAAAATGTTATATCCAAAATTACATTGTACTCAAATCTTTAACCATGCTATTTTAAGTTTTTTGTCCTGATGCTTTTACAAAATGAAGATTCTTCAAGAAGACTGATAAAAAGGAACTTTTTAACAAATATAAGTTTCTGATAGCCTTTAGATAATATCACTGGACTGGGTAACAAATGACAAAACTAAAGGGAAACCTGATTATTTCATCCAGATCAATGGGAATTAATTACGTGGGAATGAATGAACTGGTAAACATGATTTATAATTTTATGACTTTGGGAAATATTCTGGCTTTAATCTTTGTTTTTCGGAAAAATCTTTTCTCTTATGCTGTGACCTACAACAGTTGATAAAGTATGCCTTTGTAAACAAAGAGGAAATGTTTATCTTTTTCTCTCTACCTGACCCTGCCAGAATTTGTTTTCTCCAGCTGGCTCTCCTGTGGACTTCATACTATGCTAATCATTGTTTTAATTAGTTCTTTATTTCCAAATTGTTTGTGCTTTGTATCTCCCTGCTGCACTGTGTCTTTGTCAATGTTACTAGCTGCATTACTTATATCCTGTCTATTTTATGAGTGTTGTCTCTTGCAGTACCAAGTGTGTAACCAGGCCTCCAACAAAACTTCTATGGCTAAACATCTTAAGGAAATAGATCACTTTTATAACATAATTGTAATAATGCGATTCTAGGTATGGGAAGAAGCAACAAGGGAAAATGTCTCCTGGATCATAATTAAACAGAGGATCCAGAGAATCTTTAATTATCAATAGGGCCTAATCCGAAAATTAGCACTTGGAGTGACATATCAAGAATTTTCGCCTGACCTGCGATGAGCCTCCCAGCACAGTGGGACAAAATCTGATCATGAAATGTCTCCCAACTATTGGTCAAATTCGTGACCAAGAGGAGAGGATCAGTCATCAGCGATCGCAGCCCTCCAACCTGAGCCGGTGAGCCCTGAGGAAACGCAGGAAGGAGAAGAATACCTGCCATCTAGCAGCCATCAGACTGCAGCCACTCCCTATGGTGAGCCCTGAGGAAACTCAAGATATGAAAATCCAGGATACAGGCCCCAGATAGCTGTGGTGCATATCAAAGAAATGATTTCAGTGAGCCCAGACTCTTGCATCTTCCCATACATAGAAAAATGCTAAATTCCTTAACTTGAGATGTGGCCTCCTGGGCTTGAAGACCTCAAAATTCCTGATAACTCTCAACTTTTAGGTTATAAATATTTTCAACTCTACAGGCATAAAGTAGACACTTCCAAAGTGTAACACGAATCTCAACATTTGGATCACTGACACCCGACAGTGGACACTCCCAGAAAGATCCATCAGACGGAAGAGTTAAAACGTTGTCACCCCTTTTTCCACAAGATTGTGGAATGGACATTGACATGGGGAATTGTAACAGGAAAGAGCTAAATCAGACTCCATGTTCAATCTGTTTCTTTGACTTTAACCTTTCCTTTTCATTGCTCTTGTTATTTTAATCATACATAATGGCCTGCCTCAGGGAACCCTGCCCCTCTGCCTGAATGTTAAAGTGCCTTTGTTCAGCTCACAGGGAGAGGATCCGACCCCACCCACCTGTGGATGGCTTCAAGAAAGAAGAAATTAACACATCCCCTCCCTGAGGCTGGCCATTCCAGGGGATATTTGCAAAACTTCTGGCCTTTTTACTTTACTTCCTCATCTCCTCCCCCTCTCTGTGCTATAAAAGAAACTGGCATCCAAAACCCGATAACATGGTTTCTCAGAGGCACCAGTCTGCCATCTTCTCGGTCTGCCGGCTTTACTTGCCTTAAAAAAAAGAAAAACAAAAAAACAAAAACCGGCATTCTGGGGTCTTCCCCTCCAAAACTCACAACCCTAGTCTAATCATGAAAAGCATTAGACAAATCCCAGTTGAGGGGCATTCTACAAAAAAATACCCTGACCAGTACTGCTCAAAATGGTTGCGGTCATCAAAATCTAGGGAAGTCTTGAGAAATTGTCAAAGCCAAGAGAAGTCTAAGGAGACATGATGACTAAATGTTATGTATCTTGGATGGGAGCCTGTAACAACAAAAAAATATGAGGTAGATGCTAAGGAAATCTGAATATTGTAGGAACTTTAGTTAATAATAATGTACGAACACTGGTTCATTAATTGTAACAAATATACCAATACTAACGAAAGATGTTAATAATAGGGGAAATCTTGTGAGGTACATGGAAAACTTCTGTACTATCTTTGCAATCTTTTTTTTATCAATCTGAAATTGTTCTAAAGAATGAAGTTTATTTTAAGAAAATAACTCATTTATCATTTTGACACTTCAGTAGGTGATCGCACTACACCAGGCCTTCAGTTAATTCAAAATTCCTAAAGAAGCAGATAAGATGAGGCTGGAATTCCTCGGAGCTACCCTTGCTGGTTCTCAGGAAGCCCACCTCCTACATCACCACCACCCCTACTTTATCCTACTTTGGTTTCACAGCCAAGGTTCTTGTAAGAAGAGTGTAGACTTACCGCCTCTACTCCACCTTTCATTCACTCTTCAAACCACTGCAGTCATGTGACTAGCCAGCCATAACTCCAAGTCAAAATTCAGTGGATCCTTCTCAGTTTTCACTTATTTAATCTGATAAAGATTGAAAGTATTGATCACTCACTTCTTTATAACTCCCAGTTTCCTTGCCACAGTCTCTCCTGTTCTCTTAACTTTCCTTCTCCTTGGCTAAAAAAGCTGCCTATCCACCCTCCACTATTTTTTTTTAACGTCTTTATTGGACTATAATTGCTTTGCAATGGTGTGTTAGTTTCTGCTGTACAACAAAGTGAATCAGCTATACATATACATATATCCCCATATCCCCTCCCACTTGCATCTCCCTCCCACCCTCCCTATCCCACCCCTCTAGGTGGTCACAAAGCACCAAGCTGATCTCTTTTTAAATCTGATAGAACTTGAGCTTCTTGGTCTGGAGAAGGGTCATTTAGTTGTGCAGATATAGGGCAAGTAGACATGCATGACTTACTTTTTTGTCTTAGCAAAAACTGTCTCTCCCATTGGCATGCAGAGCTAGACACTGGGGAGGAGGTGACTCAGTCCCTACAAGGAACTGAAGGCCTGCTTGAGGAAAAGACATCAGAGCCCCAAACTCCAGACTCCATGGTTCAACGTCAGGGAAGCCTGTTAAGGATCCATCAAGGAGTCCTGAGGAAAGTCTGCTAGGGGAGAAGTGACCAAGGATTCCAAGAGCTGAATATACCAGGAAAATAAGATACAGCAGCACAAAGACCCCAGAATTCATGGGGGTGGAAGGTGGGTACATTGTTTTCAGCACACAGTGGCAGAATTACCTCCCCAACCATCCTGCCATTGCTGTTGCATGTTGGGGGAAAATTGCTGCGCATAAGTGTGAATTAAGGGTAGCTGTGACCCTAATACCCACCGCTGTGGTCTGCACAGTCATCTAACAGGCCAGCAAGGGCATCCCAACACCATCCATCAAACTGCAGGATTAGTCTTCAATGGTAATACCCTGTGGACTCAAGAAACAAAGGCAATGGACTTACCAGGCTCCAGTGCTCTCTCCACCTGACGCTTGGAAGAAGACTGACCAACAAAGCTCCCAATCCTTGGGCTGAATCAGTACCTGCCATTAATGGACATTTTTGAGGAAGGAAATTATGAAACCTTGCTAATATGGACTCAGTCAATTTGTTAAACAAAAGATGTGATCATATTTGTAGCCTAAATTTCTGAAGTCCACACCAGCCACACAAGTTCTGCTCACTCTACCTAACCCTTAAATATTGCTATTTTTGAAAATTTTGTACTCCACCTGGATAATTCCATCCAGTCTGTATCTTTATTACCTCCTTTATCCAATATCTCCCATATCTCTATCTAGAAAAAAGGATTCTGAGCTATGTATTACCTCCAACTGCCTTCTTAACTTTATCTGGGTGTTCCATAGGACTGCAAATGCAGCCTGTCCACAAATGATTGTACTTCCCCAAAGTGCACCCACACACCCATAAAAAACATATTCCCCTACCCTTACTAGTGGCATTACTCCAAACAGAAATATGGGATTCTTCTTAGTTGCCTCCTTTCCATCACCTCCTACATCTAATCTCTCCTCTTCTTACCACCTTCTCTTGTTCGCCACCTTCTTTGCACTAATCCAGACCCTCACTTCTTCTTGCCTGGACTTTGCAATTGCCTCTTGATGTCTTACACTTCCCCAAGCATGCTAATTCCTCAATTTGAAACATGCTTCCCATTTTCCCACTGTGTGCATCTGTCTTTTCCAACTCATAATTGGTTTCTCCAGAAGGCTTCCTTCACGTCCCAAGTCAGGATTAGCGGCCTCTCTTGTGAGATGTCCTATCACAGTGCTTATCACGCTGTACCCAGTTCTTGTTTATCGTCCTTGGGAGACTGTGGGCTCCTGAGGGAGGGGTTGTCTCATTCACCATGGCAGCCCCAAAGTCCAGCACAGTGCCTAGCACTCAGTAGGTATCTAATAATTTGATGAATAAATAAATGAATAAACATTAACTTTTGCTCCTGCCTTTTAGTCTTCCCCCTCCAGTCCATTCACCACAGTCCATTCTCCACATGTGATTCTAAAACATCATGTTACTCTACAGCTTAAAACTCATCATTTATTTTCCTATTGTTCAAAGTAGTGTATCTGAAACAGTGTTCCATGTTACACTGCTCTGAGAAAAAAAGCAAGGCTAATGATATTTTGCTTCTAAAATTTATTGAGAAAAAGAAAAGCAGCTCTCAACCTCCAGGAGCTGGCCTGCTACTATCAGCTATGCCTTAAGACTCTACTGTTGAACACAAACAGTTTCACAGACCATCAGCAAGAGACAAGGCTGCTCTTTGACTGTGATGGGTCAGGACAAAAACAGGGCCACTCCATAAACATGTCTGCACAGAGACATAACATGAACAGTGTCCAAACCACAAAAATGGCCAAACATCCTCCTATCCTGGCTGATATGAGTGACTGCTGCTTCTTTACCCATTACAGGCTAGCCTCCAACTAGTCTTCTCTCCTTTGAGTTAAGATTTATTAATCATACTCAATCATAGAATTACCTGTTTTCTGACATTTAATGCTAAGCAAAGCCCCACTTCCTCAAACTCTCCTGAAATCACTTAACCCGAACCCCAATCCTACAATAAACCCTTTCTAACACCATCTTACTGAGATGCACAGTTCCCCGTGGTGTACATTCTTCCTTTCTGCCATGAGTAATAAACCCACCTTCCTTGTTCAACCACAAGTATGTTCCTGGTGGTCTTTGGCTGGAGGGCATTGGCAATATTTTTTCCTATATCTAAGTAAAATACTAAAAGTATTTATATTATTGCTTATGTGCTTATGTGACTCTAAGAATGACAAGAAGTTACGAACACCTGATGTTTGACCTGTCCATTGGTATAGATCCAGCATTTACCAACTAATTAAGCATTGCTTTATGTTGTCTATTAGTCTTATCATTTCACTGTTTTTTTTAATATTAACAGCATATCTTGGAGATATTGTCAGTTCAGTTCCAGACCATCATAATGAAATAAATATTGCAATAAAGCGAGTCACACAAATTTTTTTCATTTCTCAGTGCATATAAATGTTATGTTTATACCATGCTGTAGTCTATTAAGTGTGCAATAGCATTATGTGTAAAAAATGTACATATCTTAATTTTAAAATACTTTATTGCTAAAAAATGCTAAACCATCATTTGAGCCTTCAGTGAGTCATAATCTTTTTGCAATAGGAACATCAAAGATCACATCAAACATCAAAGATCACTATAACAACTATAACGAGGAAAAAGTTTGAAATATTGTGAGACTTACCAAAATGGGACACAGAGACACAAAGTGAGCAAATGCTGTTGGAAAAATGGTACCGATAGAAAATTGCTTGACACAGGGTTTCCAGAAACTTTCAATTTGTAAAAAACGCAGTATCTGCAAGTGCAAAAAAAGTGAAGCACAATAGAACAAGATGTGCCTGTATTTAATTTTATTACATATTAAACATTTATACTAAACAATGGAGCTTCCTGAATCCATCCAAACAGAAGAAAGTTTTTAGCTTGTTTGTTTAAAGGAGAGTTCTAAATAGGTGTCTGATCAGATACAGCTCAAATACCGGCTCCCTCCCTCATGAAGCATGAGCTTATGGGTGACACTTACAGCACACAGTGCAGGATGAACATGGCACTTCAAGTAGTGAGACGATCCAGACGCAGAACTAATCCTGTGGAAGCAGGAGCCAGTAGTCCCTTTCAGAGTGTTTGTACTAGTGTTAGGTCAACTCTCCCTTTGTCTTCTCCCATCTCTATAAACGGACAATGCCTACAAAATGTTCTCTACGAATGACAACATTCTTGTGCAGGTGGATTTTTTGTGGAAATTGGAAAAGGTCCAAGTTTCGTCTCTGGGCTCATTCCATAAATTGTGGGAAAGTCTTCGGGTTTTCAGAGGCTAGAGAATTAGGGATGTGTTTTGATCTAATTTTATCTAGATCTTGAGAGGAGGAAGAAGCTCCTTGATGCCATCTGGGCTGTATACATAATCTGAAAAATAAGCTAAAACTTTTTGAACTATAGTGGAAAATGGAAATGGCTGTAACTAGACTATGAACTCTTTGAGGATTGGCTGTTCTCTC